>NC_041814.1:27424997-27742497 GCF_900964775.1 Scleropages formosus | reverse complement strand
ATTAGCGCCACCCTTTACATCCTCTTTTGTTTTGTTTGTTTTCCTGTGACTTGGCCTGCGAAGAGCCCAGCTGTCCCCCTGCTGGTATGTGTGGAGCGTGTGGTCGGGCAGAGAATGAACGATGCTGCACCCTGCGGCATCATGACACTCCCTCAGCGCATCTGGAGGGAAGTACCGCAGGCACGCCGAGCGATGTGGCCGCAGGGAGCAGCATCGTCCGGGCTATCGGCGCGGACAGGTGGCGCGTCAAATTACAGCCTTCACACGTTGCCTAATATTCGTCATTTGCCTCACGGTTTTCTCCTGTATGATTTGTTTTTACGATTTTGCAGTACATATATTCATTTGGCGCATGCTTTTCTCCAAAGCAATTTATAATGAGCACTATTTAGTGTTACCAGCCCACACACCTTATTCACCCAAGGTAACTTACACTGCTTACGATGGTCACTCATCCATACATCAGTGGAACACACTTTGTCTCTGTCACTCGCATTCTATGCGTGACTTAGTCACCAGTCCACCTGAACAGCATGTCTTTGTACTGTGGGAGGAAACCAGAGCACCTGGAGGAAACCCACACAGACATGGTGAGAACATACTCTCAGTCTGTGTGCACTTCGTGAGTTTTTAAAAACTAAAGGTGCTTTCCATACTTTCCAAACTGGAATTAGCCCCTCACCGTGGACTGTGGCTGCAGGTTCGAATCCCTGCTGTGCTCTGACAGCATATCCAGTCTTGTCTTTGCAGTCTGATAAAGAACTACCTGGACTCAGGGTTTCGTCCTTCTCTGCACAAAAATGTATAATTCGGTGCTGCAAGCTAAATAAAAGAGAATACAAATGGATATTAGTGTTAGTGCCACTTGCTCGCAGAGCTGGACCCAAAGTGTGTAAGTGAAGCAGCGAAAAATACCGATTTAAAAATACCAGTTAAAAAGATTTAGTGAAACTTCACACACCTTTGTTGTTTGAAAGCTACTAATTTTAATCAATAGTATAAACCAGTTCTTTTAACATTTATACCATCATTTACCCATGTACATTTTTTTTGCAGGAAGCTTAACACCTCCAGCAAAGAGCAAATGAAATTTTTGCTGGAGTGTGGTACACAACAGTGTAAACTGCAGCTGTGCCATTCATCTGGCAGGATGTTGTAATATATATTCAAACATTTTTTAAAAAAAAGAATAATTAGCTTCTAATTATACATTTTTTTGGAGGAATTAAAAAAAGATGCCATTTCCAGTATTTTTTTTTTTAAATAGCATCTGTCATTGTTGTGAAGAGCCCTGTGTTCCTCAGGGAGGGGATGGCTAGATGGCGGCAGTTTTCTTCTCTTCATCGCTTACAGAGATGACTGTGGGTGGAAAGGGGCGAACGGCACCGTCCTCCCGCGTTATACACTGACGGGTGTTTCCCAGCGTGCCCCTCGGAGCTGGTCTTTGTCCACCTGTTCGGTTGTAGGGTTGCACTGTCGCTCGTCTCGTCCAGCTCAGCTGTCTACGGCTGCGCCGCAGAACGGGGCCTCTTTATTTTTCCCAAGGTTCCATTCTCCCTTTCATTAAGCAGCACCTCATTCATTACCGCTGCTCTCATGCACAATAGCATAATTAAACACAACACGGTGAAAGCGTCTCCCTTCATCTCCAACCCAAACAGGTCTTTTTGCCAAGCCAAATTAAAGGCACTTCTTGCCATTTTTTCCCTGCAATATGCTCCGCGGATATATTTGGAAGCCTCGATAATTGTTTCTTCTTTTGACCGTGCTTGCGTATTCCCCGGTTCTTTCAATTACGGCAGGCCAAACATCTCTTTCCCCCAATTGAGTGTGAAAAATACTTTTTAATGGCAGAGATTAAAACCCCCTGAGGCATTTGTCTCCTCTAAGGGAAGCTGTCATCGTGAACGTTGTCCTTGCAGCGCGGCGGTCTTATATCGCGTTCCATTTTTGTAAACAGCTAATATTTGGGGAAATTGTGTTTTGGCTGCGCATTCATCCCAACGAGCTGGGCCGTGAACAGTACGATAAGTGCTGATTAATTGTTTGCACGCACGCGCTCCATGGCAGATGGTGTCAATGAGTCATTTGCCAGCTCGCTGCTTCGCCTCGCTGTGGATGCCGGCGATCTGACAAACCTGCTGCTCCTTTGGCTCTGGCTGCACTGACACCTGCTGGACCGGAGTGGTACTGCAGATGCCTGAATGACTAATCTGTATATTACAGCCATGCGCTGCTTAACGACGTTTCGCTTCACGACTGACCGCATATACGACAGTGGTCCTATAAGATTATTTTGGACCTGAAAAATTCTTATCCGTTAGCGACGTCATAGCCATCATAACGTTGCAGCACAACGTGTTACGTGTTCGTGGTGGTGCTGCTGTAAACGACCCTACCGCGCTGCCAGTCGTATAAAAGTATAGCATATACAATTATGTACAGTGCATAATACTTGATAATGGTGATAAACACCTATGTTACTGGTTTATGTATTTACTATACTGTACTTTTATCGTTATTTTACAGTGTACTCTACTTATAAAAAAGTTTACTGTAAAACAGTAATGTTGTGTTATGCTGGCAGCAGTGTCATAAATCTCGTGTTTACAGCGTCTCCCGACTGCATCGAGGCTATATCATCTAGGTATGTATAAGCACTCTATGATCGAGGCTATACCATCTAGGTGTATATAAGTACACTCTGTGATGTTCGCACAATGACAAAATCACATAATGATGCATTTCTCAGAACGAATCCCTGTCGTTAAGCGACGCATATCTGTATTCCTCGTAAGGCCTTCTTCCTGATGCACTTGGGGCGGTCTCTCTTTGTGTAGGAGCAGTGATTCACTTTTCTTTCTTATTCTCAATACACGTTCTTTCCCCATAAGTGTAACGTTCTTGTTTTGTGTCGACGTCACTATTTATGATGTGCTGGCATAGTGTGTGTACCTATATCCCGCTGTTTTCACACTGCAATTTATTTTCACAGCTTGGTGTAATGAGCAGTTCAGACTGGGCAAATCAGACCTTGTTGAAAGCAAATGAGACCTTGTGCCATGGAGTCAGTGTCAATTCTTATCGACAGTTGTGTGCTTCGTGTTGAAAGAGCTGTGTCCATTCTCAGTGTGACTGAGTCCATCCTTCAACTTTTCAGATTATAACCATATTTTTGACAGAATCCAGTCTTCTCTTGTTATGTGAAGAGTATGACTTGAACCTCGTCATTGGTGCTTCCAGTGATAATTCTGGCCTGATTTGGATATTCTCACTGTTTATTTTCCTGGTCATTCATGTTCTCCTTAAAATGCACATGGTTATGAAGTCTTTGTGGCCATATGTACGGCACTGTTCCTCCCAAATATTCTGTTCTCTGCTTTGGTGCTAAACGTCGAAGGGGGTGTGTCCACTCTCATTGTAATAGAGTCCATCAGTGCCGGGACAGTAATTGGGGAAGTCAGGACTTGTCCCAGTGCACTGATTAGGTTTTGACTCAGTGGACTGAGCTTTATACTCTAATGTAATTTAGGTGAGTGATTAACGCTCCTCCCGACGCGATACAGCTGAAATTGAATTGCGGGTGGTCAGTTAATGGCCACATGGTGACGTCACACTATTGGATTTTCCTGTTTTGAGGAAGTGTTTCCAAGTCCATGGCTCAGTTAAAGATGGAGGGAAATAGCTACAGAAAGAGAAGAGGGGCAGAGAAGAGGGGCAGCTGCTAGTGGTTAGAGCAACTTCCTTCAGACCCAAAGATCGCAGGTTCAAATCCCACCCCCAGCTGTAGTACCCTTTAATAAGGTACTTATCCTACATTGCTCCAGTAGGATTACTCAGCTGTATAAATAATTAAATAATTGTTAGTAGCCTAACATTGCAGGCTGCTTTCGAGAAATGCATCAGCTAAATGAATAAATGTTAAGGAAAGGTGGTGCTGAAAAAGCCAGGCTTAAAAACAATAAAGCCATGTGCTCCGAAAAAAGAGACTGACTCAGAGTTAAAGACAGGTGAAATACAGCCGCTGTTTGCTGTTAAATATTGAGTGTAGCTTCCAATCACTGCTGCTTTTGCTATTTAAAGTTATGGTAGCGCATTGAAAATAATCTCAGAATGCCCTACTAGTGGCCATCTACGCTAGTTTGTTTTTGTGGGGGGGGAACCCATCTGCCTATTCCTTTTGAATGAATAAATAAATGTGTGGAGCTTGTGAACACAGGGAAATATTCAATTCAGAGAGAAAAAAGGTATCTTGATGGCTTTTGTAGCGTCTCTTACCAGGAAAACAACGGCAGTGGTCGATATGAGTCAACTGGAACCCTTGAAACGCAGTGTTACATTAACATTCATTCATTTAGCTGATGCTTTTCTCCAAAGTGACTTACCATTTTTACCCATTTATGCAGCTGGGTAATTTTAGCATAAATACCCTTGTTTAAGGGTAGAATCAAACCTGCACCCTTTGGGTCTAAAGGCAGCAGCTGTAACCACAACGCTACCAGCTGTCCCTGGTTGAAACCTTTAGTATTACAGAATGATGAAATATTATAATGTCACAGAGCAATTGCAAAAAATGAGAACTTTAGGGATCCCACAGTCTTCGCACAAGTGCAAATGGACATGATACATTCAGCGATACATGCAGCAATACATAATGGCCCTAATTTCAAAATTTGAAAAGTCCCCCCCCCCCCCCCCATATACACATGTTACTTTAGGGTTCATGTCGCAGCACTTTTACTGATTTCTCCACTGTCAGGGCTGTAAAGAACAGGGTCGTTCATACTCATGCCAACGGGGAGAGACATCACTATGTCCTCAAACAACAATGAGGTGACAAACAGAACACTGGTGGCCTGTGGAGACCGCTACCACTACTCATGTTTTATTCTCTAATAGTATTTATTTGTCAAGACTTTCCTCACTGTGTGAGCAAAGACCCCACTGATAGTTTCAGGTAGTGATCGTCACAAGTTAAACTGGTTTATAGACTGGTTTTTAATTTTTGTTAATTTGTTTTTTATTTATGCGTAACTGTTTTACGTCTCATACGGAATTGCCTATTGGTTGGTGCATGGTGGCATGATGGCTACATTAGCCATTGTGTTAAATGCCCAGCATTACTACAGGGCCCCACTGCAGCATCGAACCTGTGTCCATCCATCCAGTTGGTGGTTATCCTCCACCTCATTTTCCTCCAACTTTTCCCATCATCACCATCTCGCTGAAGGGTACATCATCAGTTACCGCTGCAGCTGAAAGTGTGTCTTCTAGTCAGCGGTCTGGTTAATCGATACCTGACCACCAGCCTCCAATCCGGTTGGGAGACAAAGTGAAACACAAACAGATCCAACTGTTACCCACGCTCTCAGCACGGTTTCCAAAACTAGGGCTGGCTAAATACTTGTTGGCTGCCAGCTGTGACAGGTTGCCCCGAGCCAGACTTGTGTTCTCATCGAGCTGACCTACTACATCAGTGACCTTTGACCATAAGAGTCTGGCCAATCATATTACAGAGTTTTTTCCCATTTTTACATTACGGTTTGTTCCCCACAGCAATTTCATGCACATCCTGACAAGACAAAGAGTAAATATAGTGATGCAGCGCTGCGAGAACGTGAATAGCATCCAGGTGTCAGTCCAGATAAGTACATTAGGCCAGTGGTCTCCAAAGGGAGGTCGACAGCCCCCTGCGGGTCCATGAGCGAATCCCACGGTGAGCACACTGAAGTGGAGGGAGAGCAAAATTACTCCACTGGAAGAGTAATATTGAAAGGAAATATTTCACCTCTTTTCCATGTGTCAGGATAGAAATGTATGAAGATATTACTGAAGAGGAGACTAATAATTTCATACATGCACACTTTGCAGTTGGGGCTCAAACCAGTTTTCTTTGGGTTTCAGTTCTATGTCATTAATAGCCACGTGTCTTGATGCTGTTGGGTCTAAAATGGCAAGAGAGTAACATTTACGTTTTATGTCACATATGGTTTAAAGGATAAATATTGTAAGGTTTCTTTGTTCAAATCATAAGAATGGAACACATGCACAGTTAATTTTTTTTTTTTTTTTTTTTTTTAAACATTTCTTTCTTTTGAATGTTGAGCATGAAGATCTTCAGGGTCGTGTGCTGTGCCAGCTGGTGAAGAGCTGCACTTGTGACTTGTGTCAATTTCCTGCAGCCGTGAGATGATCCTCTTTGGCTCATGGAACACTGGCATCCTTAGCGAGGGTACCTGAGCATTTCAACGAGCAGCTCCGATTCCGTACCATTTTGCTCAAGCTAACGGAACGTGACACGTGTCCTTTCGTTCCCCTGTTGAGTCAGTGGGATCCCGTTTTCACGCCGCAGGAATGTGCCACCTTAACATGCTCAGTCTACTTCTGACTTCCACTACTCAAGCTTGCATGGGCAGTGATTGCAACGGTTGGGAGAAACACAGAGGTTTCATTTGGATTCTGCTCTCGTCAAACTGAACGAATGCGCACCGATGATTCCCGGCGCCTGCCTGATTTCTGATGATTTCCTGCTTTGCGTTCGCAGTCTGTGTGCTATGAACTCATCCTTGCTTCTCAGCATCCTGAGGGGTGCCATGAAAATCAAATTATTGTTCAAAGTATACTTTCACGCGCACATCCTATCACTGGTTCCGCACCTCATGCCCTTTGCCTCCCAGAATTGCTTAATGTGACACTAAGTGGAGATGCAGGTAGTGGATATGATGGATGAGATCAGCATACCTGTACCTGAGCATCATTTTATTAGCTTCTAGTGATTATAGCAATAAATATTTGTACAATTTTACTGTTAGGTGTCATACCTGGCAGTCTTCTCCCACCTAGAATGTCAAGGAGGTGGGCAGCCAGTTGCCTTTTGGTTGGGAATTTTTGTTTTCCTTTCCTTCACTTACTTTACAGCTTTACTAAGCAGTATACTTCTTACAGTCTTTAAATATAGAGTAATTGCTTACTTATCTGTTACTACTATGTCCCTTGATCCTTCAGTGCTCTGTGTGAGTGTAAGAGCAGTGCTCAATAAAATAAATTGATTTGAATGAGGCAGCTTGCATTTTAAAAAAAAGTCTAAATCTTATCTGCAAAACAAATTAATATGGTTGATTATTTTTTAAAAGGCTTAGGGAGTTGAGATTAGCAAAGGCAGTACTTGAAGTGGAATCGCTGGCATTTGATACCAATGTAATGTGCAACTAACAGAATGGAGCGGCCACTTTATTTAGAACACCCCTCGGGGCAAATCCAGTGGTACTTCCACTGATGTGTTTTCTTCCAAGTCCCCCCGCATTGGATAAATATTGAATATTGGAGCAGAGAAATTGATCTGCACGTAATGACTCCCCTGCAAGCGAAAGTGAAATCGGGTTCATGTCCCTCCAGTTCGGTAAATGATGTTTCGTGCCCAGTTCTCCGAGCCGGACCTTGGTAACAACCCAGAGCGCTTTTTCGGTGTTGTGGGCTAAACCGTTCCCTTTTAATTCACTGGATTTGTTGTTTGTCTGTCCTGAACAGTTCCAACTCATTAACACAATCTTGTCCCACACGGTTCACTAGGAACAACCTCATCGGATGCAGTTTGTCACCTTGGAAAATTTTATCCTCAGCGACCATGGTAACCCCTTCTCACCCGAGTCATCGTTACAGAAAATACGCTGTGCAGTGATCATTTGTACATAGAAAAACTTGTAAAAAGAAAAAGAAACCCTTTTCACAACAAAAATTGATTTTCAAGAGTTTTTTGTTGGTTGGCCTTGGTTCTCCCTCGAAACAGGAGTAAATTTACATTTACATTTATTCATTTAGCAGACGCTTTTGTCCAAAGCGACGTACATCTCAGCAGAAGTACAAAAGTAAAGAAATGAAAGACACATTGGAAAAGCCTGAGCTTCACTGAGAATATCCCTCTGTTTCTCCTAAGAGCAACTGTGTATGTGGCAGAGAAGTTATGGGGCGCCCAGTCTAGGCTTTGCAAGGATCAGCGAATCTCACACAGAAAAGGAAAGCGCTGCTTGTACTTGATCATGTCCTTATCAATTATTAGTGATGCCTTTTGGCCTGAAGCGCTCTCCTCCGGTTTTTAGTACTGAGCAAATTCACAATTTCGCTTCATACATCTGTGTTTTGAAGCAAAATCTTTTTAATGAATGCTTCCTGCAGTACACCATACTTTGGTTCCCTTTCTCACGGGCATGCAAATTCGATAGCTGTTTGTCACTCCAATGCGACTTTTCAGCCATGTAGTTTGTGGCGCACTTCTTACTCAAGTACTGAAGACATTAGCGCTTTAATGTGCTTAAAACAAATATACCAAATACCTTTTTATTTCTTAAAAAAAAAAAATAAAAAAACCTACCTTTTATATTTAAAAAAAAAAAAAACCCATTTTAATTCACCATAAGTTAATTTGTTACGGTCACAGGATTTCGTAACGCTCTCCCATTTCACCGCATCACGCGAGCGACTTTCATAAATTGTACGCCATGTGTTCGCCGCTGCTGCGGAAAGGGCTCTGATGTGGAGCCGCACGCTCCCGTCATCCGGTGCCCGCAGGCACCGTGAACGCTGCAGTTCTCTGGCTCTGTGTTGCATCCACTCTCCCTCACTTTCTTATGCTCCTTTCTTGCTTAGTCACACCCTCTGTCGTCTGTCTCCTTAATATCCTCCCGTCGGTTGTTTTCATCCTTTTTTCGTAATCCCGTTGTTCTTGAGCTGGGTACCGTGAACTGAAGCCAACCGACCTTTATTGGGAATACGGAATGTATAATGTGGCCCTGATCCCGTGCCTCCTTTTCCCGCGTTCCTCTCCCCGCCTTTTTGTACCGCATTTTTGCGAGGATTGGTGGGGCGATGAGCATGTTCCCTGAGTTCTCTGCTCAAGGACTGGATTAGCTTTCTCAGCCTTTGCATCAAATGCTCTCGATCCCCGAGCTTTAAATGAGCTTTCCGAGAAGCTGCATAAGCAGCAGCGAACTGGGCCTTATCCACCGTGTGGCTCTCGGCGTCGTGGGGCAATTTTGTCACACGCCCTCACTGTACCCCTTCACGCCCCACCCGTTTTGAAGTGGCCAGGGTGCAACGGAAGAGCTTTTTAGTGCCACTCGGTGCTGATAGTCTACATCCATTTGGTTAGTGTTAATTCTGTATGAGTGCTTTCAAATGTGGCGCAAACTGCGAGTGGGTGTTGAATCCGAGGTCAGAACACACAGGTACTCGTGACTGACATTGAGATTGCTCGATTAGGTGTCAAGGTGCCATACGTGGGATAAAGAGCATCGAGTGAGTGTGATTGGGTTTAACTGGATCCTGAGATGAAAATATGGGTGAGGGGGTTTGAACGGGAAGTCCTGGAGTTCAGACCATGTGGCTGTGCCAAACCGACGGCAAAGTGTGCATTTATGAAATTATTAGTCTCCTTATTCGCACTATGCGTTACATTTATTAATCAATGATTGGTAATTCTCCAAAGTGACAAACAAAAGTGCGTTTCGTGGCACACAAAGAGCAGGTACACGGACGGTTATCAAAGCACAGCTTGTTTGCCTCATACATTTTCCATTTTCATTTATGCTTTTGGCAGGCACTTTTCTCCAAGCGGTGTAAAACGGAGTAAACCACCACCGATGGCTCTGTTTTGCCGGTGGACATTACTCATGTAGGTGTCCGTGGTTGGCAGTCAGATGACTGTGACAGATAGTTGTGATGTGAATTTATACTAATTTGTTTAGCTCTTAGGAGGTCAGGAGGGAAGTGTGTCTGAAAGAGATTTGTTTTGGGAGTCATCTTGAAATGTTAGAAGGGATTCAGCTGTTCTGAGGGACAAAAGGGAGCTCATTCCATCACAGTGGAGCCAAGACGGAGAGCTTACAGACTTTTGATTTTCTACCCTTGCTGCGTGGGACCAGCGAGTGGCTTTTGCTGGTCCGTAGCCTGAAATGACATCTTGCAGGTGTTGGTCCACTGATGGTCTTGAACCTGTCGGTCCGCCGACCGCTGTAATCGGTCTCGTACTTGGCAGAATCAGCTGGAGGAGGCCAGCAGAGGGAAATATATGCGAACGCCATGGTAGGTCAAACGCACCTCGTGTGGAGAGGCTGGATAGGAGGGAGCGACAGGAGCGTGACAATGGTTCGGACCACAAGCTGCGTGTGCAGAGCACATTTCTGCACTAAGAAAGAACAAATATAGTGTGTTAGGTGAACAGCACCGATATAGTAATATTACTCGCAATGGTGAAAAACACCACAGGGGCCAGAACACACCCCAACAGAGAAGGAAAGACAGATCCCTGAGGACAGGAGGGGACAGAGGACAGCTGAGTGTCCCCCGCTCAGCTAACCAGAGCTGTAGTCTTTTTGCGGGGGACGTTGGAGCAGCTGCCTATGATTTATGTCCCGCAACCCGCTTGGCAGGACGGGCAAACGAAGGAAGCTTTTTTCGATGGGATGGAGCAATGAATGAAATCTCAGTAATTTTTTAGCAACAGGGAGTACGGCCTTGCCCGAGCACCGAGGCGCTCGAATGGGAGCGTTGGTGACCCGTGTGCGGGTCAGGCAGTTTGTTCCTTATACATGTGTGCGAATGGAAAAACTGACTGACGTGATGAGTGGATGCACATCTGGGCAACACCTGTATGGGAGGAACTGGACAGAAGAGCGAGAGCAGATTGACACGCAAGTGTCCTACAGCTCAGGGACCTGCTGCAGAAGGGCTGGGGAGACGTGGTCGTCGGATTTTTTCTTTGGTGCCGTACGTGTGTTTGGGTGTCGGTCCGCAACTGTGCGTGTGTATTCTGTGTGTCTGTGGCCGTGTATGTGAATGCATGTTTTTATGTTCCTGTGTATCAGCTGGTGTGTTTTAATCATATGCCTTTATGTGCATTTAGCATTCATGGTACAGAAACTGCTGGGCACATCTTTTTCACACACTAACATTTATAGCCTCACACACAGCACCCTCAACCCCATCGAGCCCCTCTGGGTACGGCTCCCCATGTGAGGACGGCCGTCTCCACAGAGCGTGAAACCACATTGTTTATATTATTGATCTGTCCATCCCACTCTGGCAGCTCGTTCGGCATCCTGCAGGTGGGGTGTTCGTGCGTGTGTGAGAGGGGCAGGTAGAATGAGTGTGTCTTACTGGGGCACTCCTTTTCAGCAGGCAGGAACGAATCACCATGAGGCAAACGTCAGTCTTATGTCCCGCACGCCATTTAACATGTGACGGTCGGTGGGCGGGGCCAGCACATTCTGACAGCCCTCCTAATTAACCTGGTACATTGTTCCTGGTGCTGCGCAGTCAGTCAGGGTCCAAGGGTGTGGCGGCTGGGTGTTGCCATGGAGACACCACGCGGCGAAGTTCCGGCACATCATTACGGCCTTAATTATATTTGTTTCGGCTGATGGGGGAGGGTGAGCTGCTCTAAGGTGGGCTGATGTTAACGGCTTTGGATGCTGGACTCAAGCTTTAGATGCGCAGAGACCGATTGGACTTTTACTTTCTGCTGTTTTTACTCTGGTTGTATTGTCTGTCCGCTGAACTGTAGTTTTAATCCATTTACGTGCTGTAGGTGTGTCACATTTTATCATCAACCCCTTTTTACCCAATGGTGTCCGACATGGGTATTTTTGGCTTCCGTTCTTTGATACCGTTCCCCTGATGAGAGGAGTCGGAATGTCCTCAACCTTGGTTGGCACCGAGTGCTGTGTTTACATTTATATTTACGTTACTATGGGTGGCACGGTGTCGCAGCGAGTAACATTGCTGTCTCTCAGTGCCTGGGTGGTGCGAGAGGATGTGGGTTCAATCACCGCTCAGTCTGTGTGGAGTTTGCATGTTCTCCCTGTGTCTGCGTGGGTTCCCTCCGGGTGCTCTGGTTTCCTCCCACACTCTAAAGACATGCTGTTCAGGTTTACCCACAGTGTGTGAGTGACAGAGAGAGAGTGTGTTCCACTGATGTATGGATGAGTGACCCAGGGTAAGTAGTGTATCTAGCAGTGTAAGTCACCACGGTGAATAAGATGTGTGGGCTGGTAACACTACATAGAGTTCATTGTAAGTCGCTTTGGACAAAAGTATCTGCTAAACGAAGTAACGTAAACATTACTTGTAGTGCTCAGAAGTGCAAAGGTACAGGTGCCCGGTTGCTGAAGGGCAGTCGGTTTGTCTCGTACCACAGATTTTGCCCGTGAGCAGGCCACAAATATTTGCCTGTAGAATTGATCGCAGGCACAAGGCGATCGTGAGCACAGCGTCATCAGGTCCTGTAGGTACTGAGGTTGTGATCCTTCCATCCTTTGTAGGCCTTAACTGAACTGTTGAACTTGACACAGGCTACGGGAAGCCAATGGAGAGAGAGGCGGAGACCCTTTTGAACGTGAGACACGATGGCCATGGTGTTCTGGGTAGTTCATGTAAAGACGGCCATCGGAAGGCTGCTTTGGCACACCAGAGTACTGTACCGCACTTCAACCCTGAGAAAAGTTCTCCTTGTTTGCTTTACTAACGGATTTCCCACATCTTGACATTTTATGCATGGTGCTGTTTAAAGATGGATTTAAAGCAGGCGAGGAACGTGTTCTGCGTTAATCCTCCGCTCGGTGTGAGTGTGGTCTTTTGGTATGTGTGCGATATTGCGCAAAAGTGTGTTGGTTTAGCTGTGTGTGAAACCACTCGGGTCACGATCAGTTCGAACAGCGGCGTTCAAGCAAAGATTGCAGAGCAGGGTTCGAAAGTGTCCTGCTTGTCCGTCCACTCAGTGCACGGTCGAGGTGGTGCAGAGTCTATCCCAGATGCATAGGGGGTGAGGTAGGGTAAACCCTAGATGAAATGTCAGTCTATCACAAGGCCATGATACATGCAGTTACACACACACACACACACACACACACACGCTGTCTGAAACTGCTGGTCCCGAGCAGGGTTGCGATGAACTGGAGCCTAACCCGGCAACACAGGGCGCAAGGCTCGGGGGGAGAGAACGCACCCAGGACGGGACGCCAGTCCATTGCAAGGCACCCCAAGCAGGACTCGAGCCCCAGATCCACCAGAGAGCAGGACCCAGTCAAACCTGCTGCACCACCGCGCCCCCCAGTTACACACGCTCACATACTAATTGACTCACAGCTTCACGCTAAGGGCAGTTTAGTGTCAGCAATTCACCTGAAACATGTTTGGACTGCGGGAAGCAACCAGAGCACCCAGAGGTCCAAACCCAAGCGCTAACCCCTGGATCCACTTCAGTTTACCCTGGTAATCAGACTGCAGGGGGTGCATTACAACTTGTCCAGTTGCCCCACTTCTCCGTGCGAAACTTGCCAAGGGGAGAAAAAGTGACGTCCTCCTTCACCCGCCATCATTTTAAACACAGTTTATTCAGCAGCCTGCTCCTGAGCAAACCTCCCTCTGCCCTCCAGCTTCCCTATGCCCCCCCCACGTACACTCTGCACACTGACAGCCAAAGGAGAAAAAGAAAAATGAGTTGACGTCAGCACACACAAGTTTTTTCCACAGCGCAGTGCAGCTTCACTATTTACGCCCCCTTTCGTCCTTTTCCACATAGACTCCCGAAGGTTATTGACGCTCCTGCGAGCGTATCTATTAAAGCGCAGTCACGCCGCCATAACTCGGGGATCGTGACCACCGCAGGTAAGCCATGCAGCGTCAGAGGAGGAACTCGAAACCCAGAGTGTTTCTTTTTCAAGGTTCCTTCGTTCGGAGTTCCGTCTCCATGTCTCCCGGGGGAGTAATTAAAGTGTGATCAACGGAGCTTCCGTCTTCCCTCCTCCCCCTAACGCGGTGTTGACCGAAGCTGGAGGAAGCGGCGGGACAGTCGGCGGCAGCCCGTTGCGTTGCTCCTCAAAGCGCCCTGCTCCGGGGACGACCCTTAATGAGGTGTAAAAGCTCCCTGTGCTGTGCTGCCAAGCCGACATGAAGGTGGTTTAATTGGCGAGTGTGTTTGCCACGCGATTCCTGAAGTGCAGCCTTTCAGTTTTTGTCCAGTCTCATTACAGTGGACCATTATTTTCTTTCTCTCCCTCTCTCTCTCTCTCTCCTTTCAAAATGACAGCTCTGTGTGTCCCTCCTTCACCCAGTTGTGGTTCCTGGGAGGCACAACGGGCAACGCTGGGACTGCTGTGTTCTGCGAGTGAGTGTGTGTACTGTCCCACACTGGATGTACCCTGTCTCACACGATAGGCTTCTGGGACAGGCTCCGGACTGCCGCAACTCTCCGCTGGACAGGAGATTATTGAGAAAGGCTGAGTGAATGGTCTTTTGTTTTCTTTTTTTTTAAATTTCTGCTGGAGCAGTGATGTTTTCTCCCTCTGTAGGGAGATGCTTTTCTCCATTCTCCTGAGGCTGTGTGCAGTGTGCGGCCCATATACTTCCCCTCCATGGCTCTCGGGCCATACGGGGTAAGTGTAATGCGCTTATCCAGGCGTAGCGCTACCCCGGCCCCCGGAACCACTTTGCAGGCCTTCTTCTGTCACCATCCGTGAGCCTCTTACAGTCCCTGGGTGTCCGTGGTGTTTTAATGAGCTCTTTGTATAGTTAAAAGTGTCTGGAAGGGGGATTTTTCTCAGGCGGGACTCAAAGGCACCTAGCGAAACAGGAGCCCATTTCTTTCTTTTGTCTTTTCACAGCGTCTCATTGTGAAGCCCCCCCCCCGGATGGCTGCGTCCTCAGTCAGTGGGCTGGGATTTCAGGGGTGTGTCTGTCGCTCGCAGATCACAGCTGTTTGATGGAGGCCTCCCCGCGCTCCCGCTTAGCAGCCATCACTCGGACAGCTAGTAGCCTGGTGTTGCTGCCTTTGGCTCCAAAGGTTGTAGGTTCGATCCCCACCTCTGGTTGTAATACCCTTGAGTGAGGTCCTTACCCTGAAATTGCTCAGCTAAATGAATAAATGTAAACTCCACCAGTGCTCTGCGATTGATTCTCCGCCTCAGCGCTTGTTCTCACCCTTCGAGCAGAAGACGCTGGCAGTGGAAAGGATGCTGCCGCCGCACACTCTGTCAGCTGGAGTTTTTGCAGATGTTTTCACTCGAGTGTGTGTCTGCTTGTATCTGAGCACCGGGCTGCATTTGCTTTACGCTGAACATGAACATATTATGAGAGAAGCCGCACTGGAAAAGAAACGTGAATTTAAAATTGGTGTTGGGAACATTGGCAGTCTTCAGTGTCTGGTGATACCACACTAACGACAGAGGATGGAAAAGACCTTAAAATCACACCAAACACTCGAAGGGGCGAACCAAAAATGGAGCTGTAATCAAATCGGAAGAAAAATGAAGGCACGGGAGTCGTCGACAACTTCTCAGTCATGGATTCGTCAAGGCGTCTAGCGGTCAGGAGAATGCATCAAAGATCAGCAGCTGGTAGAGCTGCGATGAAAGATCTGGAAGAAGTTCTCAAACGTGCTGATGTTTCCACAAAGACATAGTACTGTTTGGACAACTCTATTCAATTTTGTACTGTCTTGTTGATGAGTGGTAGCTGCTAGCATAGTGGATAGAACTGTTGCATTTGGACCCAAAGGTTGCAAGTTTGAATCCCACCTCCAGTTGTAGTACCCTCGTGCAAGGTACTTACCCTGAATTGCTCCAATAAAATTACTCATTTGCATAAATGGGTAAATAATTGTAAGTAGCTTAGCATTGTAAGTTACTGTGGAAGCTGGACACTGAAGATAAGGAAAATGTGGACCACTTGGACTTTGGTTCCGGAGGAGATGTTTAAGGAGACTGTGGGCAAACCGGAAAGCAATCGAATGGATGCTGGATCAAATCAGGCCAGAGCTCTTTGGGACACAGCAAGGGGCCGGTGCATTGCACTCATTTCTTCATCCCCTAAAATTTCCTGTGAAACCTTGAACATTGCACGCGCATCAGACATATTTGTGTGCGCATATGAAATATAGCAACCTCCAGTGATTTATAACACTGGTCTTTTTACAATCAGCCCAGCAGTAGAGGGATAAATATTCAGTTTCAAATGCACATTTTCACCAAGATTTGTTTTTAATGGTCACATTACAGTGGCAGCATTTATTTCTGCTGGAAATAACTTGTGTTGGCAGCTGATGCTATTTTTCCAACGGAAATTAGTTTCTGCTGGAAAATGGTGTGCAAGTAATGAAAAAGTGGCAATTTATTATGTTTGTGATTAAGGAAGTTGCAGAGTGGGATGATTGAACGCTTGCAAAACAGTTCAACGTGAAAGCCCGAAATATGGCACTTGACGTATTGGTAACTGCATCGTATTTACACCATCTTCTTGAAACTGTTGCAGATGCTTGAAATGAGCCTACTGGGGTTATCAGGGTCAGCAAAGACTGGACTAGCGCTCTTGGGAAGATGGGGGGATGATGGGAAGACTTATGAAACTTTGCATGTTCTCCAGTCCTGCATAGTGGACCATAGTACATATACAGGATTCCCACTGCAGAGGCCTGGTTTGATGTGTGAAATCACTCTGTTTGGGGGCTGTTGTACTGGGTTCAAGTATCTTTCTTTCTTATTGGGGGAAAAATGTGTACAGATCCACAAAGCTGTACTTAAAAAATCACCTGGAATGCATACAATGCATGGAATGGTTACGTTCCCAGCACCACGGATTGATCTTATTTGTTAAATAAAACATGTTATTTTATTTGTGACAAAATGATGTTTTCTTCTTTCCCTGCAGTCTGTCCACTATGATCAGATTTCTCATTGTGGTATTAAAAATAAAAAAAAAAAAAAAAAGACCCATGTAACGGGAAATAATCCCGCTGTATTGAACCAAAGGGCTGTTACCTGATCCACCAGAGTACCTATTTTTAAATACTGATATGCCTTACAAACAGAAAGGTAGTGTTATATGAGTATACCTTGTGCCATGGTACTTATTGCTGGGGGACAGATGACCTTACCATATTGCTGCTTTGGGTTCGCCAGGTCAGTTATCTCCTCTCCGTTGACCTTCTGTCAATATGCTTCTCCAATTTTACATTGGTACAAAAGGTTCCAGTGAATATATTTCTATATAATTGGCTATGGTGTCGTTCTTGGCATGTGTTGCCCTGGAATTCTATGACCTGCTCCCTTTGTTTAATCTTCACGGGGTCAGTGAACACAGTAGTAAGGTAAAGGTCAGAGGTCAACGGGCAGGACTTGAGAAATAGGGGACAAAGATCTTCTCTCAAACATTCTGCATCTGTTACGTTACAGAAACAATATTGAACATTCTGGTGGCTGAGAGGCTTGGGGGGCTTTTCCAGCAGATCTCAGGCTCACATCCCAAAAGAGGTGTTCTTCACCAAAGTACTTAAGTTGCGTCAGTGGTTTCTGCCATCTTTGTAACCTGGGTGTGTGGAAGCTAAACGATGAAGACTTGATGAAATGGAAAATGCCTGAATAAGATAACGTCCCCGTTGAGAGAGGCCCCTACCTTATTTTGCATAATTTCAGGGGCGTGCCAAGGTGCATTCTCTCGCCGAAGCAGCGCGACACACCAATCAGCCTCCCTTCAAAATGATGAATGCAAAAACAGCACTGCCCCTTACACACACTCAAATCCAATCTCATAACTTCCCCTCATAAATATTTAATCGCGTTTCCGAAGTCAGTGCTGTCCAGTTGAGAGATGAGCTGCAGATTTACTCCAGCGCCAAACTGCTTTTAGCGAAGTGTGCTGTGGGTCTGAGGATTGAGACCAGAGGTGCTCAAGTGCCTTCAACCATAGCTTACGAAAGAGTGAGCGATTCTTCTTGTTCCTCTTGGACTCTTTCAAGATGGAGCACATTTGGGAAAGTACCGCACTTAAGGGTGCCGCATTTCAGCCTCTGAACTCCCTCCAACCTCTTGGTCCCGAGTTTTACGTGTACTGGAACATGCCATTCTCAGTTTCAAAGCTCCAGTAAGCTATGCAGTAAGACAGATTCTTCATTAAAGATTAATTGCTGTCACGCTTTTGTTATTGGGAAAACACAGAGAGAGCAGGAAGGTCTTAGAGCTGAGCTGAGATCTGGCCTGTCCAGACCACTCGTCTACATAATGTAATGTATCTGCCAGGGCAGCAATTTGCATTGCTCATCTGTAGCTCATTATTTCCTCTCCTGCCTCCATATTTTGCTCCTTACTCCATTCCCTGTGTTCCCAGTTGGGAGTCTGGCATCCCCAAAAGCCTCCGGAATGTCCTTCATGTCCTGATAGAGCCCTGGTGGGTTGTTGGATAATGAAACGCTCTGCTTCGTATTTAATGGCTTGAAGGAAGAACAAATTGTGGAACAATCGCTTTGACTGTTTATTTTATTTAATGCTCATCCGTGTCTGGGCTAAGTTCCAGTGCCACGTACTGATGCCAGTCCAGGGTCCCTAGAGCATTACACCGACTCCTCAGCTTGCAAGCACAATTTTGACCAGAAGTCGGTTTGTGTGTAACTCCAAAATCACTTTCACCTACTAAGTTCCTCTCAGAACAAGCTCAGTAAAACAGACCTGAGTACATTTTTAATCCTTATAAATAGCTATAATAAAAATACTTCAAATTAAATTTAGTTTGACGGACAGCTGAGCGTGGTGTACACGAGGTAGCCAGATGAGATTGTCTACAGTATGTGTGTGTTTCTCTGAGTCGCCATTGTGAGCCCCGACCTTCAAGCACCCAGGTTGGCGTGACTGTCTCCAGCTCTCTCGGTGGTGATGTTTGACCAACGGGGGTAAAACAGTCACAACCACGACTCATTTCAGTTGCCAGGGGCTTCAGTTTCATTCCTTGAGACACACCCTGGTGATGGCTTTCTAATGCGTTCACGTGTGTGTGAGATTCCCTGGAAAGAGTCAGTGGCAGGATTGATGTCCCATCTTCTTCTTTTAGGCATTCTGCAGTAGTCAATAATGTCTCCATCCTCACCTCCCTGAGACCTTTGTTTGTCCACTTGGCTGCATGTGACTCTAAAGCTGAGCTTGTCACACATTAACACATTTATGTTTTGTGTACTGAGAAAGTAGGAAGGGGGGATTGCTCACAGCGCCTGAGAAGGGGAAGACGTGCTTCATTGGTGACATGTGACCACTTTAGCTGAAGGCCAGTGTAGCTGATGGTTCAGGAAGAGGTTGTGGAGGTGGAGTTCAACTACATTATGATCGAGATAGAGGTGGAGGAGATGGAGAAGAGGAAACTGCTGATGGTTACAGGTAGGGGAGTTGGAGTCAGAGGGACAGATGTTGAAGTATAGCTGGTGGAGATGGAGATGAAGAAATGAGTGATGAAGACAGGAGGAGATGAAGAAAGTGATGTTGAAGAAGAGCAGAGAAGATTGAGTTAAAGAGGCACAGCTGGTGAAGTACAGATGGTGGAGATGGAGCTGAAAAAAGACTCATGATGGACACATGGAAAAGATGGAGTTGAAGAAAGCTGTGTTGTACAAAGAGATGGAGGCTGTGGAGGTTTAACAAACTGAGGATGTACAAGGTGGACAGGAAGGTGAACCTGTGGATCTTCTGAGATTGAGGTAATCTGTTCTTCGTGCTTCTTGCACACAGGTGCAGATGATCACTGCACTTCCTCATGTGAAAACAAAAGAGCAAAATTGACTCACTTCACTACATTTAGGCATTTTTATGTTTTCAAAAGTACTAAAATATGATTTCTAGTTCATTTCCCGCGTGGTTATTCTAATATAAAAAGTAATACAGAGTAATTGTTTTAATTGGAAGAACAATTTGTTGCATGTGTGTATGAGGATGGCGAAGTGCTCTTTCCCTCCTCCGCCGTCACTCAGGAACAATTACAGGGGATTGGCGGTGATGGGGACGAGTCCTGAGAGGCCGGGCAGCTAAACACGGGAACAAATTGCTTGCCTCCTAAATTATCCCACGACTGAACCAGAGGCGAACTTCCTGAAAGGATTTTTATGCTTTTTGGCTGACACAAAACATTCTCGCAGAAAACATTTTAATTGAAAAACGTTATCTGCAACTGACACATTTGACTTAAATTGCATGCCGACTTGAACATCCGCTTTTGTTAGACTGAGGGCAGAAAAAACCTTCCTCTACGTGAAGATGTGGGA
Organism: Scleropages formosus; assembly: GCF_900964775.1. Classification (NCBI taxonomy): domain Eukaryota; kingdom Metazoa; phylum Chordata; class Actinopteri; order Osteoglossiformes; family Osteoglossidae; genus Scleropages; species Scleropages formosus. Next base: position 27,722,432 of record NC_041814.1, on the reverse strand, counting down.
CAGCGTGCGTGTGAGACGTCCTTCACATGCTAGTATGACGTGTTTAATTGTTTGTGTGCTGGGAATTGCTCTACGCTGACTGCCGTGGTTGAGGACAGAAATCCTGCTTTCTCTGTGGTAGTCCTAGTCATTTTTGGATGAAGGAAGGAGATGGGTTGGAATGGGGATCATGTCGTCCAGAAGATATTTCCCGTTCAGGTGTCCAGTCCGTCCACACATCACACGCTGCAGATGCAAATTAACATGAGGGCCATGAGCGTCCAGCAATGTCACACACTGTAGATCACATGCTTACCTCCCTAATAACACTTATTGATGAATTACACAATGTAACAAAAATTTTATTATGCAGATTTTTTTTTTCCCTTTTTACATTCAGCTTTGGGAGATGAATTGTATTTTTTTATGTTAGTTTGTACTCTATGTAAGTTTTTAGAAAAATATTCCACATTCTTGAAATGAGCAAATTTTGGCCAATTTTGGCACCGGGTTCCAAGCACCGAATATTCCAGTACCTGTTAGGATCTGATACTTTCTAGGATGTTCTGGTGCCTTCCAGAATCTTCCAGTGGCTGTAAAGTGCCAAACTAAAACTGACGCTCTGGAAGAACTAGTGGTATTTTTGTAATCAGTAAACTTTAACTAATAACAATTAACGCAAAATGGACATAACTAAGATGAACACGGTGAAGCTCAATCATTTATTAGCGTTACCTTGTATGTGTCGTACAGATTCCTTACATATCATTTATAATATTATTTTTACTGTTTATTTCTTTATCAGAAGCTTTTCTCCAAAGTGATCTGCAATGTTACATTTGTGCAGGAAGCTGCTCACAATTATTTACAAATTTACATTTATTCTAATTTGAGTAAATCAGGGTAAATACCTCTAAGTACCTGGGTTTCTTGGTTGCAAGGGGATAGGAGCAACCACTACGCCACCCACTGGGGCCATTTGCACATTCAAAAGCATTAACGAAAAAAGGAGTCAAAATGCAGGTGGTAACTGATGTCTGCTGTTGTATAGGGGTGTGTTTTTCTGCCTACTCAAACTGAGTAAGAACAGAAATAAAGTGGGAAGTGGTGTGTATCTTCAGCGAACGAGGCTGCATCATGTAGAAATGATAAAGTTCACCACAACTAAGCCATCCAGTTTGGTTGACATCTCCTCGAGGGCCTAGAAGCCCTTTGAAGCAGTGGTTAGTGTGTGTGTGTGAGTGCCTGACAGAGTTCTCCTGGCTGGGGATGGACTGTGATGCGTGGCAGTTGGAGGACCAGGTTGATGGAGGCCATGTGTGTTTACTCAAGGGTGTTCAAGGGTGTTTTTGTCCACAGAAACTCCCAGGTGATGCTGGCAGCTCAGTCGCTAATGGCGTTCGGAAACACCAGGTCTTCGGACTAAAAGCTCAGCTGTGGAAAGAAATGATCTCGTGGTGTTTCCAAAGTCCAGCTTGTGCTTTTGCAGCAGCTTCTACCAGTGTCAGAGTTTGAAGACTCATTCTGTCCTATCCATTGTGATTATTGAACTTGGATGTTCAGACACCCACTTGGGTTGGTTAATGCCCCCATGCATTCCCCCTCCTTGGGTCACCATGCTGCTTGTCTGCTCTGAGAGATTTCAACTTCTGTGATTTAAGGACTAGTTTTTAATTGCTGTCCCTCCAAGAATTTAGGTTTTGACAGAGTGCTGCGACAAGATGTTATTAAGAAATAGAGCAGTCAGCTGACAAGTGTTGGATGGTCTAGTACGAGAGAGAAGGAAATTCAGTGAGATGAGAAATTTTGTCGGTTAAGGGACAAAGAAAATAGCATTTTCCTTCTCGGTTATGGATGCCTTTGGATCAGCTGCGTCTGTATATTTGGCCATCATCTCACTGTTTCGTTAACTACCTTCCGTTTGTTATGCTCTTTTTCACGAAGCTCCGTGTTGGTGCCCAGTCATCCCCGAAAACCAACTACGCAGCATTTCAGCGTCGTGCACGTAGAGCATCACATCGCAGTCAGAGCATTTTGGAGTAAGTAAAGAGACGTCAGCCACATGCAAACACGATTTTGGATGCTTGTTAACAGATCCTACACTGAGGCCATCTTTTATTCATTGAAGGACGTTAAAGGGAGCTCCCGCTGGTGCCGTTAAAGACCTCTCATGCGGGCTGAAGCAAGAAGTGAAGGTTCAGGGAAAAGAAAGGACTGATCTTCCTTGCGCTCGAACTTGGACTCAACTTGTGGGAACGAGCTGCAATTCGGTTCAGCGTCTTTTTCTCCAGTGGCTTCTTTCCAGTGTTTTCACCTGCAGCGTTAGAAGATTTAAATGACTCATTGGAGCCCCTGATTCAAGAGCATCCTGTAATTTGCATCTGAAATGACTTGCAAAGTCAGTAGAAGTGCTCATACAGTCTTATCCCTGTAGGGTGCCAGATAAGCCTTTATCTCCCGTTACCTGCAGCACCTGCGCTCAGTAGACGGACACCTCACAGGATACACTTCTCCTGCTTAGCTGACGCTTTTATCCAAAGGTGACTTAGGCAAACCTTACGGGTTTACGCTCTCATCTTGGTAGAGTTGTGTAGTTTTACAGAGGAGGTGTCTTCAGGGGCTCAACAGTAGGCACCTTCTTGGAACCTGAATGGTGGTCAAACTGGATGTTGACATTATTCTGGCCAGCTGCTCATGCTTGAAAGTTTGGCTTTCTACTTTTAGTAGAATATTATCCATGGCAGCAGTGACAATATTGGCACACCGCATGAAATAGAGGGAGCGAAACCAATCGGGGGGAAAAAAAGGGAGATGGAAGATGAGAGACTTACTGTTCGGCTTTCTTCCCATGGGCTCTGAAGTCTGCTGGAGGATGGTGGGAACCAAAACTCACATGACTGAAAGTTACCGCACTGGAGCATGTAAGAAGACACACAATGTGACAAGAGTTGTGGTGTCCTTTGCTGCTGAGAACATGGGGTAAACATGTGCTGTCTTTTATGCAAAGCAGCTGTCTGTTACTCACTGTCGTTTCATATAGAAGTGGTGTGCAATACTCCGCTAATCTTACTGCTTGTTTACAGTATCAGGTCTGAGGTCCATTTTGTAATCAAGATATAACCTGTCAGTGTCTGACAAACCAGGTGGAGTGATGCTGTCATAGAGGACTTCAATCTACATGAGAGATCTTCAGCCCACAAGAGGGAGACTTGTTTGACAGAGGTCTTAGGTAAGAAAGGTCTTCAACCCACATGAGAAATGTCTTCAGACTTCATACAGTCTTCAAACTGTATGAAAGAGATCTTCAACCCTTGTGGGCAGTTTTCTCATTCCATGTGAAAAAGGTCTTGAATCCCAGTGAGACGGATCTTCAGCTCCCTTGGCAGAGGGCATCGGCCTGGATATGAGAGATCTTCCACCAACATAAGAACTATATGAAACCTACATGAGAGTTGTATTCCGCTCATGTGAGTGAGCTCTTCAACCTCTGTGAGTGTCTTCTACCCATATGAGAGCAGTTTGCAGACCACAGGAGGGGTCTTCAACCTGTGCAAGAGGATCTTCATCCTACAGTGTTTTGGAAATGACCCAGTTGTACCGTTCTACAAACAATGTTGGTGCACTAACAGTGGATTTAGGCCACCTGCCAGCAGTGGAGTGAAGCCCACTAGACAGCCTGTGGATTAGAGGCATGGATCTCACCACTGCTCCTGCTTTTTCACGGACCAAACCTAGATATCTTTTGTCGGCCTATACGCGTTTCACTGATGTGGCCAATCACATGTCACAGGAGTCCTCAGCTCCACATAGGTTCTTTCTGCCAGGTACCCGAGTCAGGTGAGGAACCCCTGCGTGCCGATGCCAGGTTCTGAGCCCATGTGCCACCAGAAGTATTGGAGAAAACACGAAAAGGCACGAGGAATATCCTGGTCCCTGAGACAGCGCTCTTATGTAGCTACAAGTCACCTCTGTTCGAGCTGCAGATGCTTCACATACTTCTCACAGATGCTTCTTCTTCACATAACTGCATATTTTTATCCGTAGCACTGCATCGCAGGCCCAGCAGAGCTCCGTTTGCCGTCTTCCCGCGATTCCCTGCCACGTTGTCCTCCGTTCACACGCAGAAAGACAAGCAGCGCAGAAAACACCCGGAGGGTCTCGTGTTTGTTTTCCTCTCAGCAGCGGCTCTGCGAAATGCTAATGGAGAGGCCGTCCCACACGATGACCCCACATCTGTCCACCGCAGCCGCTTAATCGCTCGCTTGTTCTGAGTGTGTCTTTTGTGTGTGCGTGTGACAGAGAGAGCAGGAGAATCTGTGGTAATTCTCTAAGCTCCTTTAACCCGTAGCAACCCTACCATATCACTTCCCCCAACCTTCATTCACCTCTGCACTGAAGATTTTGCCGCAATCTGCTACAAGGCAGGTATGCTTGAGAGAGGATTTGGAATCTTACCCCACTTACCGTCTTCTGTGACCCCATCAGTCAGCGTGGTACCATCCAGAACCAGCGCCCTGCCCTATGGCCAACCAGTAGAGACCACCTGCGAAGGGGGGTTGGATCCTCTGCGCTACAGTCCATGATGGGGATTTAACGACTCCATTACCGATGGCTCGTCTTGCATAATTAGGGCCTAATTAAAACACCGGCGTGTCATTAGCAGTGTTTATTCAATTTCACCAGAGTCATCGCAGGGTTTTCGTTTCTTCTGCACGTCAAAGCCTTTTCATTAACCTTCAGCTTCTGGAAGATCATCGTCATTAGCTCCATTACGACTGAGGTCCCTCATTCAGCAGGCAGTGCGGAAGTTTTGGGGCCAGCAAGAAAAAAAGTGTGTTCGGGTGATATTCATTTGTTTTCGCTAGAGCCAGTCGTCGCATTTCTTCTAATGCCATAAAACCGGTTGCGTTGTTAAGCAGAGAAAATCATATTAAGATGTTTGCAAGTCAGAGGATCTGAGGGTGAACTCCTGGAGGAGTATAGGAGAAGGGCTCAGGTTGCCGCACCTTTGGATGCTCTGAGAATACACTCCCTCCTTGAAATACAAACACGCTTGGGACCAGAAGTCTGTCTGTAATTTGTTTTGTCATAACATCGAAGTCGCATTTTCCATTGAGTTACAAACATTATTAATCTCTATAGATTAATAATACAGATGTTCCTTCATTTCTTTTCCCATGCTTTTAATAGAGATCTCAAATATAGCTTTTAATTACATTCAGGTGACATTAAAATTGAAATAAAATTTGGCTTTCAGAAGCTCCTATTTGGTGCTGGTTTTTGACTCATTCATCCTATAAACAGGTTCCTCAAGTTTTTAATCATCAGCAGGGTCGAAACACTTGACAACGAGCTCTCAACACTGTGGAAGGGAGTTGATTTTGGGGACGATTAACAACCCCATTGTGTCTGGGTGCATTTTACTGCCATCTTTTGGCTTGGAGGGTAAACACAGGTCCCGTTTCTTCATTTCTATCCCAGTCTCTCAGTCCATCCCTTAAATTTCTCAGTCTCTCATTCTCTGTGCCCCAGAGTGTCCTCCTCTCATTATGTCTGTCTTTTGCTCATCCTTCCCACTCTCCCTCCGTCTTGCTGTCAGTATCTCTCTCTCTTTCGCTTGCTCGCTCGCTCCCTCCCTCCCTCGCTTGCTCGCTCACTCTTGTTCTCTCTCTCTCTCTCTCAATCCTTTGGCTCCCCGCGGCAGTGAGCTGAGGCAGGAGCTGGATGAGGAAGGCAGCCGCTGCTCCCTCCTGTCCAGGCAGGAGAAGTTCAACGAGCGCTGCTGCATGCGCTGCTGCTCGCCCTTCACCTTCCTGCTGAACCCCAAGCGGCCGTGCGGAGACTGCCGCTTCAACGTGTGCAAGGGCTGCCGCACCTACAGCAAGGAGGAGCGCATCTGGATCTGCAGCGCCTGCCAGAAGAGCAGGTCAGTGTGTGTGTATGTGTGTGTGTGTGTGTGTGTGTGTGTGCGTGAGAGAGAGAGAAAGAGACACATGTACGTGAAGCAGCCCTTCCCAAGAGCAGCACATGTGCAACTGGGTGTGTGGTTCTCAGGCTTGGTGTGTGACTGTCGATACATGTGTGCGTTGGCAGTATTTGTGCTAATGAGTGTGTGTGGCGCGTGAGTGCGTGTGTAATATGCATGTGTGCAGGTGGGAACGAGGCACATGCAGCTCTCTGTCCGCCACCTGCCTGACGCACTCTCCTCAGGTGACGCCCACCATGGAGCCACACGCATGTCGTGTGTAAAAGAGGTGTGTGTGTGTGTGTGTGTGTGTGTGTGTGTGTGTGTGTGTGTGTGTGTGTGAGAGAGAGAGCAGGTTTGTGGTTCGCTCAGCTCCGCACGGCTGCTGTTACACACGCAGCTGCACTTGGGGAGATGGTAGGCGACAGGCAAGGCAGAGTCTCTCACATGTGATGCAGATACTGGACAGAGCTGCTGGGACTGTCTGCACCGCGGTAATTAATGACAGAGAGGAACTGTTGAACCCAACTCTTGGACCAACAACCAAAATTAAATTAGCGCCCGATACGCTTTGTTTAAACCATACAGAGACACAGTTATTAATCAAACCATTATATTTAGGAACCACTGGCGGCACTGCGATGCGGTAGGTAGCCCTGGTGCCTCACTTCATTGGCTGTGGGTTTGATTCCACTTCAGTCTGTGTGGGGTTTGTGTGTGTGCTTTGGGTTTTCTCCCATAGTCCAATGAGTATTGACTCTAAATTGTCCTTTTTTGGTGTGTGTGTGAGAGAGAGCGAGAAAGAGAGAGCGACTGCCCTGTGTTGGACTGGTGTCCTGTCCAGGTTCCACTAGGGGTCCTGTCCGCCGCTGTTCATATTAAGTTGGCTTTCTCATCCTCCTCTCTTTCAAGTCATGATGAATTCGGGAAGGTATTGGATGTGGTTGGTGTGGTGAGTGTAATGGAGGCGCGCCCCCTCCCGTCCTCCAGCAGTGCAGCGGGCCGAGCAAGAGCCGGCGGACCCTGTTTTAAGGGCTTTCTTGCTCTGGAAGCCTCTCTTCTCACATGAAGGAGCGCGACGAGCATAGGAGGCAAACCCACGTATGGTTATCTCTGCCTCTCAGCCCCCTGGGTGAAGTGAAGGCTCCTGGGAAAAGAGGGAGTGCTACGCCTGCGACGTCTGTCTGACGCTTCCCGCCGTTTTTTTTTTTTTCTTGCTCCTCAAGTGTTTGGATGTTAAGTCCCAGTGGAGGACGTCCTAAGGAGGTTCGACTTGTCGTTTAATTTCTCCTGTTGCGTTCATAATTTTGCAAGACGGACGCCAACACCCCCACCCAAGGCCTTTAATAATAATTATTCGGATTGTGGAATCGTGGCTGAATACGCCCACGCATCCGTGTAATTGCCCCGTGTATTTCGGAGCTCAGCGAGGGGGTGTCATGATGGATCAGTTCAAATCAATATCCTCTGCAGACGGGCGGAGCGGGTGGCCTCTTTGGGTTTTTGCTGACGATGATTTAAACGGAAGTCCCCCAATCAGGTGATCCATAAACAACCCAGAAGGATTTGCCCACCTCATAACTCATAACTCAACCCACCTGTATTTCTTTACCATTCACTCGTAATTAGCTGACATCTGTGTCCAAGATTACATGTGGGCTACATGTATTGTACTAAACCACCTGAAATTATTCACCTGTTTATACAGGAGAACAACGTGACACACACTGACACACACATACGCTATGGCCAATTTAGATTTGCAAGTCTACGTTAAGGACATGGCTTTGGATTATGTGAGGAAACCAGCGCACCCACTGGCTTAATTATTATTAATTATTACTATGGGTAATTGCTGTTAATTAATACTGGCAGAACCTGACCTAATGTTCACTGTAGCGATTATTGATAAACACGCAAGCGTATGAGACTAGTGCCCCAGCTGGGATTTGGCTCCTTCGGTCATCACCGCCGCTACGTTACTGTTTATTCGCTTATCTGATGCTTTTTTCCCAAAGCAACTTAAAATTGTTTACCTGTTTTTAATTCTGGGTCATTTTACGGGAGCACCTTAGGGTAAGTACTCTGCTTAAGGGCACTATAGGTGGAGGTGGGATTTGAACCTGCAGCCTTCAGGTCTAAAGGCAACAGCTGTATCCACTACACTACAGCTGGCTAATGCTGCTGTTTCCTGCCACACTGGTTTGTAAATGAAACGCATGCATGCACGCATGCGCACACTCACAGGTACACATACAGCGCAGGCTGATGTGATTAAGGTGCTTCATGATCTCGTTGCAAAGCTCCGCTCAGAGCAGGAAGGTCGAGATGCTGGCGCTCGCACCAAGGCTCCTGTCATCCTCCCACTGCCTTCAGGACCATCTTGCAGCGCAGGCTCCCTGGGGTTCACCAAACCGCAGGGGGTTCCTGTTGCCCGTACCCTTGACCATTTAAGTCATGTCGAGTTGTCATATTCTCTTGAGGCCCAGCAGCTCTTTTTTGTCCACTCTAGAGGCCATATGTTTTACATGCATCTCTCACTGTGCCTGCTACAATGCTGAGTCCAGATGTACGTTGCAGAGGACGTTCTGTGCTTTTCAATACTGCGTTTAAGGGCGGGGCCTTGGAATCGTGGCAGTTTGTCCAAAGCTCTTTTTCGGCTGGGTCTTGCGGGAACACGTATGAAAACGAAGCTGTACTTCCAGTGATGCTGAATGTTGCAATGTTATTCTTTGATGGGCACTTGAAACATTTGCAACATGTGCAGGTGAGAACATCGGAGAGGTTGCTGTGTTCAGAGCATAGGGGGCGCCGGTGAGAGACAGGCTGGAAGACTGGGAAGCAACAGGTAGCGTAGTGTTTTGGGCTTTTCTCTTGGGTCCAGAATGTTCTGGGTCTGAACTCAGTACGAGCTGCTGCCTTTAGACCCAAAGGTTGTAGGTTCGAGTCTCACCTCCAGCTGTAGTACCCATGAGCAAGATGCTTACCCTAAATTACTCCAGTACAAATGGGTAAATAATTTGAAATTGTTTGGGAGAAAAGTGTCAGATAAATGAACAAATATACTTTCTCTGAAGTGATAACGTAAGAATGGCAGCAGTAGAGCGGGGTGCGGTGGCGCGGTGGGTTGGACCACGGTCCTACTCTCTGGTGGGTCTGGGGTTCGAGTCCTGCTTGGGGTGCCTTGCGATGGTCTAGCGTCCCGTCCTGGGTGTGTCCCCTCCCCCTCTGGCCTTACGCCCTGTGTTACCGGGTAGGCTCCGGTTCCCCGCGACCCCGTATGGGACAAGTGGTTCTGAAAGTGTGTGTGTTTGTGTGTGTGTGTGTGTGTGTGGCAGCAGTAGAAATGTGCAGTGCATTGTCGGTTATCCCTGTCATGAGAGTTACATCTGAAGTCTGTGTTCCCCTTTTGATTGACATTCCAATCATGAGTGACACCCCCCCCGCCATCCATAGGGCTGTTGGAACCCAGTGTCCGATGGGAGCTCTGGCAGCTGCGCCATTATGTTTCCTTCAGGGATCGCAGTTTCGCTGCTACACCTGTGAATATCTGGAAACTGAGTCCCTCAGTGGCTCTGAAGGCTCACTACCCCATGTGCTCTGAAGTTACACAAGCACAGAGCTGTTAATGTGCCTCTGTATGATGCCTTCTCCACCTAAACCTTGTTTTTACCTCTGTAGGAAGGTGGGGGAGTGGGTCTGGATGGATTTCAGTGTGAGTACAGTGATCCGAAAGGAGGGCTCCTCAGAAAGCGTTTAGTGTAAATAGTGGTAAAAGCTGAACTGCGTCTCTGCACACCAGTGGCTGATGTCCTCCTTCAGCGGTTGTGTTCCCACCTGGGATTTTGTCTGGGTTTCTGAAAGATGCTCTTGACTCCCGTCGTCCCGTACACATTCGTTGCATATGTTCATTTTTCATTCTCCAGGATGGTTCTGACTCAGAGCCTCAGTGCTTTTTGATCGGGCGCGAAGTTCCCCGTCACATTTCCTCACCGCAAACAGTTGCGTCTCGCCTGAGCCGCCGCTGCCTCCCATCTCCCGTCCAGGCTGTCGGAGGGGGATCCGCAGCGCGAGATGCTGGAGGCCCGTTCTGAGATGTTCGCTCACCAAAGGGAGGTCCGCAGTGCGTCGCGGATCTGGGGTGTCCTCCTCGAATCCATTGTGGGTTCGCACCTTTGCGGCATACAGCTCCTTGTTCCCAGCCCTTAAGGGAAAGAATGATGCAGGAGAGGGAGGGACGATCGAAACGGGGACAGGATAGAAGCTGTCGTCATGCCATTGGTTCCACCAGCAGTGCTACATTACTGGAAGTATGCAGCTGCTTTTTTGCCATCGTCCCTTTTTCAGTGCCGTGAGGTGGTTGTGCAGGAGACTTCACAAAGTGTACTGGCCTGAGGATCAGTGTCCTCTCTGGGGGACGTTGTGTGGAGGGCGGGGCTGACAGAACAAGGTGTGAGCAGGACTTCCTGCTGCATGCATCCCTTCGAGGTTTCGCTTCCCTTCTAGGATTGAAAAACATTTCCACATGTCAGTCAGGTGAGTGTCCAGATCGGGACACCCCAGCACCCCAGGTAACTGACCCATTTTCCCTTCCTTTTCTGTTCACCCTTTAAATTTTTTTTTACCTTTCGTCCTTTCCTCTCATACGCGTAAGTCCCCATCTTACACACACTGCCTTTGTAGGATGACAGGTTTAACGCAAAGGTGTGTTTGTATCAACGGCGGGCGCAATGTGCGGGCACAGCGCCGAGTCGGCTGTGCGCGGAAGCAGCCCGTCGGATTGGTGATGAACAGCGAATGCGTCTGCGATACAAGAACGGCGCTTTCATTGAGGAAGCGTGAGCTCCTGGGGAGATATGGGTACCGCCACCTCCCCCCCCAACCTCAGGCACCTCATTGCATGCCTGTACCGGTGTTTCCTTATCGCACACAGCAGGAGGGCTTCCTGGGTGCAGACGCACCGCATCTTTCACGGCACCCGTTTTTCCAGGCCCTCTTCATCTGCAGCTCTTAAGGCGGATTGTGAGAGCGGCTGACGCTCACTTCCTGTTGCGAAGCTGCGCGTGAGCTCACCGAGCGTCTTCCTCCACCTCTCAGCCTGTTGACCTTCTATACTCACAGTTCACTTTCGCACCATGAATGTAGAGTGCAGAGCTGCTGAATTCTTCCCAGCACCGAAGAAGGGTTTCGAACCCATCTCTTCCAGAGCCGTTTCTTCCCCCTGATCTCCTGACAGCGCCGCACATTTGCATCACCATTGGCTGCGATTTTCGTCAATTTTTGCGAATGTCACATTCGTACTTAGATGTACTGATCTAGCTCCAAAGCGATGTACGAAAAGGGAAAAGGAAAGGGAAAACATGAAGTGCATCAGAAGCAGGCAAAGGGGTGTCGATGGCGACACGGGACACTCAAAGCACAGCCCGTGTGTTCGACTTCGGTGTGATGCATGTTTATGAAGCTGTTACGGGGTCAGGAGAGACGTGGCTCTGAAAGAGAAGGGTTTGAGACCCTTCCTGAATGTTTGGAAGGATTCAGCAGTTTTGAGGGAGAGAGGGGGCTCCTTCCATGACGTCAGGTCCAAATCGGCAAACCTTTGACCATTTTGTTCATTATGCAACCATTTATACAGCTGCATAATTTTACTGGAGCAACTTAGGGTCAGTACCTTGTTCAAGGGTACTACAGCAGTTGATTTTGAATTATGGATTTGAACCAGCAACATCTGCAGCCAAAGGCAGCAGCTCTAACCACTATGCTATCAGCTGTTGCTTTTTGGTTTTGATTTTGGATCTCAAAAAGTGAGTGGGACCACTGGCCTGCCAGAGGTGGATGAGCATAGCATTCTGGCTGAAGTGTCCTGCAGGTTGCTTGAGGGATGTGGACCAACAACATGGTGGTATCAGACAAGCAAGCAGTGCTTTGACAATCCAGTGTCTGTGTCTAAAGCTCTTTGTCAGTTGTTGATGCACTTTGTTTTTTTTGTTTTTGTTTTTTTTTAGTTTTTTTGCAAGAAAATACAGTTGTGATGAAGCCAAAAGAAAGAAAACCCATCTGTGCCTCCGCCGTGTTTATTAAACTTGTCGTCATCATTTTCACGTTCATTGGGAGCATTTTTGTGTGAGACTTGATTTTTTTTTTTAGTGTCAATGTTTCTGAGGAACTTGAGGTTATAAATCCCTGTGCTTTAACCCCCACATCACCCTTTGCCCTCAAACTTGTTGCCATGGAGACTGGTTTTGCCGCCATCAGATCAGGGAAGTGCCCTGGGTTTGTAACAAGTACCGCCCACTGCTGCTGAGCCCAAGCGGCTGCCTGTGGGAATCTTTCCTTCAAAGGTGTGTGTCTGTGGAGGGTGGAGGCTGGGTTTGCCCGAAGGCAGCCGAGTGCTCTCTTTCATGTGCCTGCTCGAGCTGCTCCTGCAGTCCTCCCCATCGGTCCCGTGGTAAGCCCCCCCCAGCCCCCGCCCCCATCCCCAATCCACAGAAACACACTTCATTTATTCACAAAGGCTGTGGGAACCGCGTCCTTTGTACCATCATGTTCTTAGCTTAAAGCGCTTCACCGGTCTGAAAAATCTCTCCGAACTGCTACATGTAGTATGGTGTTTTCCCGTGAGTCACGTGTGTTGCGTTACACTTACCCTGGTATCGTGGGGTATCGTTACCCCTTCATCAGCGCTAAGGCTGAAGCCTGAGTGGCGAGCACCAGAGGAGGGGCTGCGAGGATCTCTGAGTCAGCAGTGTGAGGATGACACAGCAGTGAGTTAATACACCGTTGTGTGGAAACATACACACACTCTCACACAGTCACACATATACATAGACACACCTCCACTGCAAGGTTTGGATTATGTCAAGTCAGGTGACTTTCAGTGGATTTATAGTGGCATTGATGGTGGACTGAAGGTGTGTGTGTGTGTGCATGCATGTGCTTGCACCTTTCTCATCTATATACAGATTTATAGTGTACAGATTAAGCGGCAGGTGGTGTATTGTTTAGAGCAGCTATCTTACATTGCAGGTTCGAATACTTACCTTGAATCAATACAGTAAACATTACTGCATAAATGGGCAAATCAGGGTAAGCAGCTTCGTTTAGAAACCTAACATTGTCACTTAGATCAATCTTTTATATATATATATATATATGTGTGTGTGTGTGTGTGTTTCTGTTTATATGTGTTTATATATATATAATATATATATAAAAAGTAAAGAAAGTGCACAGATATAATTAAGCACACGGGCACATAACGCGCACCGCTACAGATGTGCGTGGATTTCTGCAGGAAGCAGCATCTTTCGCCCGACACACTTCCCTGCTCACTAACAGGATTTCATGGAACCGCCATGATCTTCACAGGAAGTGACATGCAGAGGAGTGTTGAAGAAGCGGCGCTGCCGATCGCGTGGAAACGGCAGCTTTCTGGCTGTCTGCTTCTCAGAGGTTCTGTCGTGGTGTCTTTGGTAGCACAGCGGTGGACAGGTACTGAGAGAGAGAGAGAACATGGTCGGGTAATGGAGAAGGCCGTGGTATCGAGACACTGGACCGCGTATGCGAATGAGGCGCAGCTAACCTCACTACTTTAGCAATGCTAATTGTTTTTGAGTCATGCATAAAGCCTCCATTTTTTGGAGGGTCTTGGTGGAGTTTGTATTTTAATAGATCGATAGCCTGAGAAATGTGAGAAGAGAGGGAATGGGCTGAAGTGGGTGGAGCCTCATGTGATTTTTTTTTTCTTTCTTTTCTTTTTTTTTTAAACGATGCTCAATAACTGATCCCAGAATTGCAGAGCCACCAGCACATAGGTTTAGCTCCGCTGTTGGACTCATGTAGCATATGAGAGCATCTTTCTGCTTTTCTCCTTTCTTTACCTTGATTTTGTCATGGAAAACCTACGAACCAAAACTGCTGTCCAACATCTCCACCAGTAAAACAGAAAACAGAATTAGTATTTATTGAAAGAATCTTGTAAATTGGAATAATATAAATTATAATGATTACTGCATAACATAGTTTTGAAGTATAGCCACTGATTACTCAGCTTACAAACACAGTTGGGAAGTTTGTTCATAACTCTATTTGTTCGTAACTCCAAAGTTACGATCAATAAAAGGTGAATGATAGATGCATACTATGATTTATATACCGCTCAGGTTCTTCAAAGCCTCACTTGGTTGTTGTCATAAAAAGGTAAGACTTATCAGTCCTCATTCTACACTAATTTATCCCATTAACATGTGCAATGTTTATATTATTATTCATCACCAATGCTCATGAACACCAAACATGAGCTGTAAACACTGTGGAAAGGAGTTGAGCTACGGCGGCCACACATGTTCTCTTTGAGTCCACTTCACTGACACCTATTGCTGCACACATGAATTCAGGTTTACAGACAGAAGTGGTTAAAAAATAAGTGACGATAGTGCCGTTGAAAGTTTTTAAAAAAAAAAAAAAAAAGAAGAAAAAAGAATTTAGCGAAGAAAGTTTGTACCTTCAGAAAATTGTAGCACAAACGTTCGTAACCCGAGGATCCAGTGTGTATTTGACATTACAGCTTTGGAACTGTTTTTGAAATGCCTCCCCTACGCACCAGTTCAGAGGGAGAGCCAGGAGGTTTACAACCCTGATGTACGAACTCTGTGGTCCTGTCAGAACTCGAACGAATCTGGGCTAAAGAGGTTCCGTCAATCTGCTGTCATGCTCTACCCACGATGAGTCATACCAAGGCCCACGTCGCAGCCGAGATTATTCCGGCTTCTGTCCCTAAGCCGATTTCTTCTAATCTGCACTGATAAAATTCATGTACATTATTTTGTTATATGAAATATAAAACATGGGCCTGATACCAGAGAGCAACACATTAAACTGTCATCCTTTCCCCGGTGTCCTCATACCAGGGTAAAATCGGCAATCTTGCAATTGACAGCCAGGACAAATGCTGCATTGTTGTCATGACAAAACTCCAAATATGAATTTTTAGATGGGTAGCGTGGTGATTCCACTTTGGTGGCACCTTTATCAGCAGGAAACTCTTCTGAAGGGTGGAATTTGGGTTGCAGGTTCAAATCCCTGATCAAGGTACTGAACTGATTCAGTCAACATTACCTGCTTGTGTAACTCGAGTAATAGAAAAGTTTCCTATACAGACCAAGTGTTATGTGTTGCTTTGAAGAAATCATCCCGAGCCCTTTGATGTCAGTAACTGCAATTTTTGGAAGATTGATAGAGTTTTTCCTCTTGCAAACGTTGTCTCATTATTTCATTGATGCATGAATATTTATTGTCTTTTTTTTTGCCTTCTTGAAATGACAATTAAAATGACTGGCAGCCCATGAAATTTACCACTGAAGAGTTACAAAATGCTGAAAATTTCACACTGATTTCATGCTATTTGGACTCCGGTTCAGTTCTCATTCGTAGAAATATTTCACACCCTTGTTCTCCGTTGGGAATTTCTCTGAAGCGCAATTTGGATAAATCAGTAAACATATCGAATCTTATTTGTCTGAGACCCTTGTTCGGTGCCATTTATGTGAGGTATGTGCACTGAACTACTTACAGTGATTTATCCATTTATACAGCTGGGTAATTCTTCCTGTATTGGTTCAGAGTAAATACACTGATCAAGCGTACAACAGCAGGATTGGGGTTCAACCACGAATGCTTGAGTCAGAAGGCAACACATGTGACCACTGTTCCACCTGCTGCCCCAAACTATGGACTCCCAGGTCATCATAAGTACGCCTCTTGTGTTGCAAGTTCTAAGTTTGAGTCCAACCATCTGCTGTGATCGCCCTGAGTAACTACTCACCCTGAACACAGTAAAAATTACTCATGTTTTTAAGTGGCTTGCCATTTTGTTAAACACCACCTGAAGGGAGCGTTAAACTGAGCCTGAAGAGGAGGAGCAAAGCATCCGAGGTTGGTGCCGACCGACTCCCATAGATGCTGGAGCCATCTTCTTAAAACTGGAGGTCCTGGGCTCAAATCCCCATTCCTGTTGTAATACCCTTCTGCATCGTACTTACCCTGAATGAGTAAACTCTTATAAGCAGCTTAGTGTACAAACCTGACGTTGTAAGGTGGCTGGGACAACGGTGTCGGCTGGATAATTTAATAATTGGTAAGGCAGGAAAAAGCAGCAAAGTTAACATTACATTTATTCGGTCTGATTGATGTTTCTCATAATAATCATCCATTACTGCTGTCAGTGACTAGCAAGGCATAGACTAACATAGTCAGTACTTAACTAGCTGTTCCACCAGGTCCCCACAGTACTAGTATTAACCTCCTGACTGCCAGCAGAGTGTCTTTTCACTGTCTGTGTCCTCATTGAAGCTTAATGCCTTGTCCATATCCATAGACATTTTCAACGTCTATTCTGGCTGTTCGTGTATCAACAGGGGCTTGAATTCTCCCATTATCATGAGACTATAATTCTGTAAAAGCTAAGTTATAAAACTGATGCAAATCTGCAAAGTATTTTGGGCTGGATGTAATATTTATAGAATTGCATAAAGCTCCCGCCCAAACTGCGTTTGCTCGTTTTGATGAGATCTTCCACACGCAATGCTGAGCCTCACGCGCAATTAGAGACGACTAATAACCCACTTGGAAATGTGTCGCATGTTCAAGGCAATCTTAACAGGCCGCCCTCCTGCGTTTATCCCGCTGTTCCATGGCACACTTCCAGAGCTGTACGAGAGCTTCCATGTCACTCCTGGTCTGAATTGACTTATCAGTATGGTGCCTGTCCATCTGCTGCTCCTACATATGTACATGATGGTCGTTGAAGTTGTCTTACATTTATTCACTTAGTTGATGCTTTTCTCCGAAATGACTTACAGCGTTAAGCTTCTCTACAAGTATTTACCCATTTATACAGCAGGGTGACTTTTACTGGAGCAATTCATGGTAAGTTCCTTGCTCAAGGAGATTCGAGCCTGCAACCTCTGGGTCCAAAGGCAGCAGCTCTTAACTGCTGTGCTTCGAGCTGTCTTGTTTGTGCTGTACATGTTGCCTGCCCTCCAGCTTCTTACATTTACATTTATTCATTTAGCAGACACTTTTCTCCAAAGCGATGTACATCTTGTCGAAAATACAATTTGTACCTTACTTCAAGAGAAAGAGACATGGCTGCAGACATGTGACTCTTAAGTAAACCTAGTTTATTACTTTCCACTTGATGCACTGATGTTCATCCCTCAAGTAGGTGCATAAAACGCTGCATAGATGAATCCTGATAACCTTCCTACAAATTATTTTTCTTTTTTTAAAAAAAAGGTACACAAACAGGGGGGCGCGGTGGCGCAGTGGGTTGGACCGGGTCCTGCTCTCTTGTGGGTCTGGGGTTTGAGTCCCGCTTGGAGTGCCTTGCGACGGACTGGCGTCCCGTCCTGGGTGTGTCCCCTCCCTCTCCAGCCTTACGCCCTGTGTTGCCAGGTTAGGCTCTGGCTCCCCGTAACCCCGTATGGGACAAGCAGTTCGGAAAATGTGTGTGTGTGTGTGTGTGTGTGTGTGTGTGTGTGTGTGTGTGTGGTACACAAACATTCACATACAATGCTGGAGCAGCGGCTGTGTAAAGGCTTATCTGAGGATGATCTTAAAGTCTAATGCTCATATGATGCTATCATCCCACCACCTTTTTCTGCCCCATGGATTAAACCCGGTCAAATCGGGCCAGTTGAGCTCAGGAAAGGCGCTAACAGACTGGGGCCTGATCTGAGCTGACGGGGTGATGGCTATTCGCTACGAAGTCTATGGATGGGTCCGAATGCCAGTCCCGTTAAGAATAAGACAGATCTCCGTTACCGCTGTCTCCTCTCATTAGCTCGGCGACGGATGCGAGATGAGACCATGGGAAAGGGGCAGCACCAAGTTTCCTCTTTGTCACCGCTGAGCACAAAGGAATCGCAACACGTTTGGAAAACTGCCTGTTCCTGTTGTGCCCCGTTTCCTAAAAGAGACTAAGCCGAGCAGCCCAGAGGTCTTCCCCCAGCAGCAGCACCTGTCAATCGCCGCTCCCCTCATAGCTGGGAGGGCTGATGGCAATCGATTACTTCTCCTATCTGAAGACATGTTGAGGGAAGCATCGCTTGTAAAATGCACAGCCTTATGTAAAATGCATCAGGGGGGTGTGTGAAAGTAAGAATAATAGGCCTCTTGATGACACACGCAGAGAAGTCGGACTCAGGGGAATCGCAGATCACAGCTCTGCTTTTTTTTCCAGCTGCCTTCCTGCCTGCTAGGAAGTATTTACTCTTCATAAGCGCATCCAGGGACCAGCTCCACCGTGGCACACGGGCTCTAATTTCCTTGAGGAAGGCAGCGCATTTTGGCGTCGTTTGCCATTAGGGGACTTCAGCCTGACTCATTTGCAGCTGTGTCCTAGGATTCCAGCTATATGTGAGTTAGAACCAATAGCTGGAATTGGAGGATAATGTCCCGTCTATCCTCTGCAGTTGCCCTTCCCCACACGCAGTGTGTTTTAGTGGTTAATAGTAATGATGGCAGTGTAATTACTCTCAGGGGGAGGTTTTGGAGTCGGATCAATAGTGGCTTGACTGGTTATGATTTGCACCCTACTGCAGTTCTGGGAGTGTGCTTAGTGATGGACTTGAGAGCCCAAGACAACCCTGTTCACATGATCAATGAAAGTAGTTTATTGCTTTGCAGGAGAGTTCATTGGTTTGCTCAGGAGGACAAGCGCAGTTTCTCTGTTGGGAATTGAACATACAACCTTGATGAGTATGTTTGTCTGGTTGAGAACCAGCCTTTTTAGGTCAAGATGTAAGAGTTTTTATGCTGCATTTTTTGCATCCATTGACCCAGTGCAGGAAAAATCAACACAGAAGTGGGACCCTGCTGTCCTTTTCATTTAAAAAAGAAGAGTTCTCAGGGAATATCAAAAAGAATACTCCCAATTTAAAAAACACAACTGGGACCATAAATTGGTTCATAACTCAGTTTCTTTATTATTACAGTTTTATTTTTACCATTACCTTGCAAATCAGTTAAAGGTTAATACAGGTGCGCTTTTATTTATGTGTTAGGCTTCATCCTGTAAACCTGTGCAGCTTCCTTTATCTTGGTACTGATGACCTTCATCTACAAACACTGGATATGTGCTATAAACACTGAGAATAGGTGACCTCTTGCCTGTATAAACTGCAGTAATTCAAGGAATTGCCCCAGAGGTGATGTTTGCTGCTGTCCGTGGTGCTGAAGCCTCTCTGTCATGGTGCTGAAGTCTCCTCCTCGCTATTCTGATTGAAGCTTCATGGAACGCTTGGGCTGCGACTCAGCCTGATCACTATAGCTTCAGGTGAATGTCAGTCAGCAGGTAACAAAGAAGTTCTGAGTCCTACCGAAAGCTTCATGTTTGCTCTCTGCCAAAGTAACAAGGTAACCTGCGTGACTTAAAACTGGAAAAAAAAATACACCTAGGTTGCACAAAAGGCAAAACTTGAGATAGAGCACCTCAAAAATGTTATTTAAAAAGCTTCTGTGTACATGTGGCAATCCTAACCTACACATCTACTGTTACTGACACTCTGGCATTCCCAGCTGTGTTCAGTTGACTGCTTGACGTCAAGAGGCCGTGGATAGCATGATAGAGTTCTTGTGTGTTCAGTGTCTGCTACTATTTATGGAGTCCCGCATGAAAGTGACATGGAGGAAAGCTCTCTTTTCTGTTTGATGGAGGTTTGCGGGTTGCTCCAAAGGAATATCTCACCCTGATGTAACACAGACATGTAACATAATATTGGCAGCGTAATGCTTGTAAGTGTTCTGCAGGAAATCTTCATCTTAAGACAAGTGTGACTTATGAACACTTGGGAAACAAGAGTCCCATTAACCTTACATTAATTTCAAGTCCTGACATTTTGTCATAATGTTTACAACCACTTCATCTGCTGTATGATGTATGATCCATCTTGTGCCGCAAGACATATATATCAATTTTTATACTGTACTTTGTTCATGTTATTATTCTGTATTGATATTATTTTAAAATACATCATGGGTGAACTTAGTGGAAAAATATAACAAATCCCTCTTGTACAACATAGCCTACATGCACATTAATTGTTTATATATATCCTTATGGTCGAGGGCCACCTGTAGTTCCAAGGCTGTGAAATCTGTGCCATTCAGAGTGTAATGACATGATGGAAATAGCATTCCTCAGTGGGTGTCTGCTGTCATAACGGAGGTTGAGAGGCTATGCTGTGCTTTGAGTGTCATCAGTTGCATGCATTTTTGTGCATAGAATAAAATTCTCAGGTGTGATGACTCACACCCATGATGCTGGAGCTGAGAATTTAGGTGCAGAGGTTTTAGATAGCATTGTGGCTCTCGTGTGTCAGTGGTTTAGCTGTTATCCCAGGCTGCTGTTTCTCGATGTCACTTCCTAGTTGGTTCCCAGCATGTCTTCTTGATAACGCTTCCTCGTGAGTTCCCCAATGAAGGCTCCCGCATGAATTTTAAGGAGCTCCCTGGCAGTGAGGTGGGGTGGGGATGTTTATCGGGGGGCCAGCGGTTTCAAAAGAACAACGAAAACTTATCCCCCGTGGACATCGTTCACCCCAGGGAGCTGTCAGCGGAAATGAAAGACTGCTTTATTTCCTGGAGTTATTGTTGCAGGTTGCGCTGCTCGACAGGCAAGCGCAACTAAATGTCTGTAGAGGAAACACAAGCTTCCTGGTGTTGGGACACTCCCAGCGCCACTGAGAGCTCACTTTCGGTCGGTTCTGCACAAAATTTTCAAGGATACCTTTGAATGTCTGCACCGTGAGCCACCTGACACAGTGTGGCTTGTTCTGCTCCTGCTCTTCTCCCCTCATGTAAAGTGTACCAGGCATAAATCCCTCTTTCTTTGGATCCTAGTCCCTGTGTAAGAGTGCTGCTCTACCTTAGGCACTAAAATTTGTATAAACTTGTAATCTGGTGGTGATGATTCTTGAATTGCCATTAATTGTTCTATATATGACTACAGGTTTTGCCTCTGTGAAATTTCTATTTTTTTTTTTCCCCGCCAATACACAGGCGTTCTTTGCACCACCTGTTTTCCACAGCAGGGTTCGTTTCGTAGATGGTAGGGAAACTGTCACGCCCGCAGCCGCATGATCAATGGCTGCAGCTGCAGGGCATCAGGGCACACTGGTATAAAGAGGTGTAACCCGACCGGAGCAGATCGCTGAACCTCCATTGGAGCAACTGCAACCAGTGCCTTGCGCTCTATGCTGCTTTTCACCTGTGTTTCCCTCACCTCCTCCTCCTTTCCCCTTCGGACGACTCCCTTGGCTCCCTGACTTATGCTCCAGTTCTCGACCCTGATTCTTGCCTACCTCTTTTCGGATGACGTTCGCTTGGACTCTGATCGTTCCTGACCGCTCTCTTAGATCGCCATTGTAATAAAGGACCGGCACTTCAGTCTGCCGAGTCCGTCTCCTGATTTCGCAATGACAGAAACATTGCTCGGTCTCTGTGGTGGAGATTTTATTCAGCCTCCATTCAAGACGCCCTTCCCAGCTACAAAGCAAAGCAGCTACAGGGAGTCCCGGGCACAGAGTGGAATGACTCGCATGCATCAAGTCCACACACAACCCCCATGTTCACCCTGAGGGTCCTACCCAGTGTCGCTCTCCAGCAATCCGCTGCAGCGCACCTCCAAGCCGCTCGCCGGCCTCCGTCATCTGCCATTACAATTAGACCCAGAATTGCGAACAGGACGTACGGACATAGAAGTGTACGATGAATTTGATGTCGGAGGGCGTCTGTGTGCTGTCAAGGGGACAAGACAGTGGGCGTACGTGGGGGGCCACGGAACTCTGTAATTGGTAGAGGGAACACGGGAAGAAGTGCCCCTGGGCACCAGCTGCGCTCACAGCAGCCCTCTCGCTGAGTTATTACTTCTTTGGAGAAGGCAATTAGGAGCCCTACTGGGGAGGAGTGGACAGGAGGAGTGCTGTCTGTAGACGGGCACTGAGCTGACAACGATGCCACTAACAACTGCAGGACCACTAGCTGTAAGAAAACCCGGAGGAACAGTTGCAGACGGTAGCACTAGGTATCTTATAAACAGGTGTAATAACGTGCACGCTAGCAGGAACAGAATCACTCTTGGTAGCTGTGTTATAACTAGTATAATACTGTACACATGAGTAAAACAGGTGTAATGACATAAACAGTAGTAGGAACAATGTTCGTAGGGCTGCCGTAAAGAGTTATAAACAGTAGAACCTCCCACTCTGTCTCTGAACCAGTGTTCCATGTATTAATCAATTTCCATTAAAGCTCCACAGCGCTTTTCTCTTATTATTGTATTTGCAGAACATCACCGATGGGCTGAAGGTGGCGGGTTGAAGCGTTATGTTTCACAAGGACCAATCCGAGTTTGTTACTCATTATCGTAGCGCGAGGAAGCCGTGATTCCGTTCAATAAATGCAATTCGGTCGACGTGCCATTTTCAGGACCTTTTTATGTGCTACATAACTTTGCCTAAAGGACTGCGCTGCTGACATTTCTGAAGGGGAGAACGGCCAAGGGATGATTGATGCTCCAAAAAAGCCTTTGCGCTGCTTGTATAACAGAAACGAAAATGTCCTTTACGTTTGCGCGCTCGCGCATGTGTGTGTTCTTGTAGCAGTTTGCTTTGCCCAAAGGTCTATTGGACTGACATCCTGGATGTGTTTTCTTCTGCTTGTGTAACATGTTTCTCGCTTCGGTCACTTTCTGCGGATGCGTCGCGGAGGTCGGGTGGCGGTTTCTTCTCCGCAGAGGGACATATGTTGCCTTGGATTCCGCCCAGCACGAGGCACTTCTTTAACCTCTCCTGTCAGCAAAGGCGCTGCACATTAATTTACCAGAAGATGATTGGTTTTTTTTTTTTTTTTCTTTTTACTGTGAATTCCATTATTTTTCTTGGCAGATGGTTTGAGCGAAGCCGTGTTGCATCCCACACGTTCCCCTCAGGACCTGGCCCTGCAGGGTCGTCCTCTGGCCCCATCCCCAGAGACCCGGACGGCAGTGTCCCGCCAGGTATTGAAAGTCGCAGCCCTCGGAGCACTGTGCTTCCTGCTGGGCTGTGCCCTTCGTCCCTCATTCCTGTGAAGTACAGTACTGGCAGCCGGCCTCTTTCACCGCGATGTACCGCACGTGTTTGTCTAGCGCTCCGAAAGCGCTTAGAAATGCAAGCGCCCAAAACCAAACAGCGCAATATCTCGACATGTTAGCTGAACGAGTAGACAAATAACCAATTACTTACAATTCAATACCTGAGGAATCCAATAAAAAAAACATTCCGACCTTGTTTGATTCAAGCTAATTGCTGCCTGCAGTGCAAAGCACATGTCATAAATAATAAAGCGCAGCAGCTAATGCCGAATGTCACAGTTGCCGGCAGAATTTGAAAGCGTTGCGTCCTGCGACTTTCAGCAGAGCATTGCAGCTTCACTATAGATCCTGGTAAGTCTGGGTAATTTTTAATGAGCATGGGCAGTTCCCTGTGACTGGGATGGGGAAAGATTGAGTAGACGGGTCCAAAGGGGACGCCTTCGGCTGAAGATGAGCATGTCCCGTGCCTCTGAAGCTGAAGAAACAGGGGCATCGAGGGTTTAAAGGCAACAAAGTGATAGCAGCTCGCAGCTGGGGCTCGGCACAGGCAGATGAAGAGGTGGAAGAGGGCAGCAGCCATTGTCGATAGCAGGCGGGGAGAGGGAGGTCTGGGAAAACTGTTGCCACGGAGATGTGTCAGGGAGGCCATGCCATTGACAAGGTGTGGGGAGCATGCGGGAGAGGGAAGGGCTGAGCGGAAAGTGGTTGGAGGGCCACCGGCACAGAGGCTTCGTCCCGCACCCAAAGCCATCCGCCAAAAAAAACACTCCCGTCTCGATCTGCCCTCCTTAGTTTGCAGAACACAGAGGGGATTTAAGCACTTAATCCCATGTCATTGAGACATCACAGTCTGTGTTTATTTAATAAGAAATGAGGATTAGATCAGTTTTTTTTTTTTTTTTTTTTGCTTCTACAAAGAGAAAGATTCTGAGATGATTCATTCTGAAAAAGATGTATTTGATCTTCCATCACGCTCTCCCCGATAGGAATGATTCACATTTAGTATAAGATGCAGGAAGTCAATTATGCTAATGGTTCCTTTTGCCAGGGGATGTACACACTTGGCAGGACCACTGAAGAATTTTCCTTTATTATACATATTTTATTCAACTCTCATTTACATGTGCAAATTGACAGGCAGGAAAACAAGCTCTGCCCATCCCAGGTGCCCCGGCCCCCACCCCTCCCCCAACATCTCAATGGGTACCGCCTCCACCCTCTACCCTGGAGCCCCTTGTCCCTCATTTTTGTACACTTATGAAGACTAGAGTGTGTCTGATTAGTCACAGCCTAGATGATGGTTCCGCTCCACGCTGAAGAAGCCTAGCAAAGCCACGGAGCAGGGGTGCAGGTTTAGTTTAGCTTAGTTTCATGTCCTGTTGTTCAGTAAATCCAGGCTTTGTTGTTTCCTAAAAACTGTTAATGAGAAGCACTACTGTCCGCATTCATTCAATCTCGACAAGGCGCGTTTCACCAAGACGCAGACTTTTGGGACTCGGAGAATTTTTCATCCCATTTTAATGAGGGGCAAAAGAGAGAGCGAGAGAGAGAGAGAGAGACATGGTGTCCAAAGCTGTTGAGCCTCAGCCAGCTTCTATCGTCAGTAAGAAAATTTTGGATGTGAGCCACACGCCTGCTGAATGCGTTTAGGGGTTTCGTTCTGAGATGTTTAGTAAAAAGCTCTTTTTTTCCTAAAAAATGTTGAAAGCATCCAGGTTCATATTGGCGGTTTGTTCATTTCCACTTGCAGTGACATGTCAACTGAGTCTGCACCGTTATAGAAAGAACAGAGCACGCATATATTTCTTAGTGAACCTCATGCTGTGGGACTTGAAAGAGACGGATGCTCACAAACGCGTACATATAGGCAAAAATGCAGAATAAATGCATTCAGGTTTAATTCCAAGCTGATTCATAATTTAAAAAGCTGTTTTTCCTTCTTAAAGTGTATTAAAAGCAGCTCATTCAGGAGTGTGAAAGAGAGGTGCGAGTGGACCCATCTGCTAGAGCAGTTTGGGTGCGGAGATGCGTCATTCCAACGAGGCTCTACGTGGTTGGACAGGGTTAGGGTTCTGGCAGTTGTGGTCTTTATAGCCGTTTTATTTGGTTCACTCACCGCCTCGACGTCTAAACCAGGCTAACAGCTTCATGACCGCAGGACCTCAGGACCCCGAAACGACATACTGCAGTGTTTCAGCTGGGGTTTCAGACGCCTGCATCTCTAGGTTTCCAAAAGGAATTCTGAAAGAAGGCTCTCATTGTGTACCACACTAATGGACTCCTTTGTAAACCCCATTTATCATGCCCTCCTTCACTTCCTTTCATTCTCCCCATGCCTGTCCACCGATCCAAAGATGGAAACACGAGTCCCTTTCACCTCACGTACTCTGGTTCGCTCTCCTGGACTATTACAGTAGCCGATATAGCCCGCAGCACGAATTAAAAAGCCCAGGCGCATGGCGAATGGCTGGTTCAGGGGTCGGGGGGGTGTTTATAATAAATCCTGCCAGGACTCAGAGATGTGTCTGCAAGCGAAGGAACTTCAGGGTCATTGAGGATGCTCTGCCCCCATTGCCGCACACCCTTACACACACACTTCCTGTTCTTCACCAGAGATGGGAGAGAAAGAGACACAAAACAGAGCTGCGTGTTGTTTTGCTGAGGGAGGGTTGGGCGTCGGGACTTGTGCCGCGCCCGGGTTTCAGCAAGATTAGAGAAGCAGCTGGCGGAGATCTGTGCAATCCGTCGCAGTGCTGGGACAAGCACAGCAGGGCTATTTTGCCATGTTTTTCAGTCGCGATGTAGGCCTCCCTACAAATTGCCTTACGTAACAAACGGCTGTTCCAGCCCGAAGGCTCGGCCCGGCTCACCGACACCATTTTTAGAGCTGCTGACACGCACCGGGCCTCGTTACAGCCCAGGAGAAGTGCCGCCGGGTGATTGTTCACCCTTGAAGATCATTCCAGCTGTCTTGACCGACTTCATCTCCTGATATTACACGTGGGAAGGTTGGGTTCCCATTGTCTCCATACAGTTCCTCATTCCGATTCCGCGCGAAAGCTGAGTCTCGATCTCGAACTTGAGTTGTGGGGATACATTTCAAGCTGACAGTTCAGTCATCAAAGTGCAGTCTTATAGTTCTGAAACCAGCTTGGCTCTTGGCACTCGTTGTAGGTGTAATAAAATTCTCTACAGGCCATAAATTTGGCTGGCATGTGCTCTTTGAATAAAAATGAACACATTACCAATAATTTCACGTTACCCATGGATGTACACAGTTTCAGAGGCGAAGCAGCTGCATGTCTCAGAGGGGTTGGTCTTAAGTACAGCGTATTGAGGACATCTTGCTAGCTGCAGTAGTCATTTTAGGCAGTTTTTTCCCCCCAGTTTGATTATTTATATAAAAATAAAATATGCTGAAAAGGGTTTTTATTTTTTGCATTTGATTTACATTTATTTAGCAAACGGTTTTCTCCAAAGTGACTTCCGGTGAACTCTATGTAGTGTTATCACCTTATTGACCAAGGTGACTTACACTGCTAGATACACTACTTGCAATGGGTCACTCATCCATACATTGGTGGAACACACACACACACACACACACAAAAAAAAAAAAAAAAAAAAATACATGAACCTGAACAGCATGTCTTTGGACTGTGGGAGGAAACCAGAGCACCCAGAGGAACCCCATGCAGACACGGGGAGAACATGCAAACTCCACACAGACTGAGCGGGGATCGAACCCACGTCCTCTCGCACCACCCAGACGCTGTGCCACCATGCCGCCCATAGATGGACTGATAAATGTAGCTTTACCTGCCGACTCCTGTAAACCTTCTTTATTTCTCATTTCATTTTGAAGAGTATGAAAGACACATGCTGAAGATCTGTATCGTAGACTGTATCGTGAAATGTCTAAGCATACTGAGTGAAGGGATTTTTTATTTTTTTCATGTTTAATGTATCAGTATTTAATACTCTGGGGGGCGCAGTGGCGCAGTGGGTTGGACCGGGTCCTGCTCTCCAGTGGGTCTGGTGTTCGAGTCCCGCTTGGGGTGCTTTGCGATGGACTGGCGTCCCGTCCTGGGTGTGTCCCCTCCCCCTCCGGCCTTACGCCCTGTGTTGCCGGGTAGGCTCCGGCTCCCCGCGACCCCGTATGGGACAAGCGGTTCCGAAAATGTGTGTGTGTGTGTGTGTGTGTGTGTGTGTGTGTGTATTTAATACTCTGTTATGTATTCACATTACGTACTTTATGTGAATCCCTTTTAGTGTTTTCTAGATCCCGTTCCTGCTGTGTTTATAATTGCCTGTCGGATGATTTACCATTGTAAAATGATCTTTGCTAACTGTCATCCTCCCAGCTATGGTAAAAAACTGTCATGATGAAGCTACTTACGAAGAATTGCAATTTGGATTCTGGTCAAAGCCTTAAATCTCCCTTTTTGTCAAAATTTTACTTCCCTTGCATTCTCATTCTCGTCTGTTTTGTACAATAAAATGATTTTTGTAATACGTTTTGAAGAAAGTGTTAATGTTTTCTGGGCTTGTCAGAATTCATTTTTTCTGGGCTCATGAGTTTACAGAGAACTGTAGTTTGAAGTTAAAAATGCTCATAACATCTAGTAACAGAAAGCATCGTGGTTAGGACTGCTGCCTTGACATCTGTGGATCCCTGGGTCATTTTGTATTTTTTGCTGTAGTATCAGTTAAAAAAAAAAAAAATACTTGTCCTAAATTGATGCTCTAAGAATCTATATAAATGAGCACATTGTAACATTGTGACTCATCTTGGAAAAAGACATCAATTTAATAAAGATTAATAATGTCTTTACTGCTACTATGCAGTCAGAATAGGTGTTGCCCTTTTGGTACATTAAAATCGTTCATTCCTGTCCACGGGATTCACTCTGTGTTACCACAGAAGACTGTGCTTCTGAGAAATCAAACATTACGTGTGGGGTGCTGCAAGGTTCAGTTCTGGGACCGTTGCATTTCAGTTTGTACACACGCTCCCTTCATGAAGTCATCAGATGTATGATACACAATAGGCAGCTGCCCCAAAGATACCCACTTGTGATTTTTCTTTAACACCTGAGCATTTAGGCTCTATCAATGCCTTAATCGTTGCATCACTAATTGAAAATTGCAGACATTCCAATAGTGGGAACAAAAACAAAAAAGTGAGGAAAAACTGCACAAAAATTTTGTTTAGTTTTTAGTCTTCGTTCTCATTGCCAAATGTAAAGTAATGAATGTAAGTGCTTCCTCTTGAATGGGATTTCACTTCTCAGTGTTACGTTTAGGATGGAAACAGAATTGACTTTTCTGTTTATGAAAACTTCACTTGCTTTTAAATATCTCAAGACAGTGCTGTTAGTTGTCTCTCAGTGGACGATATTAGCAGGGAGGTGACATATCTCAGGACATGTGACAGAACCCCTGTCTCACAAGTTAATGGAAGGTCTTGCTGAACCTTTCAAAGAGGAACATTCTGTTGTGTCTTCTGTTGTCTAGTATTCAGTACTGCTGCAGTAGGGGCTTAAAAGCTCTATACATCTCTGAGATGTCCGAAGCTATTTGGTCCTTTTATGGCTGAGGGTGGAAGGGTTAATTGGCAGGCAGATTGAAAGACCCCCTCTGAGAACCCCCCGCCACTTCATACACCACGATGCCTTTTCATCCTCTCGATGAAACGAGATGTTTTGCCAGGTCTGCCAGAGACTCATGGTTCAAACAGAATGACTTCAGAGGTGTCCTTCGCCATCCTGCCCATGTCTCATTACAATCTAAATGGTCGCCGAAACTTGACATATTCTTACCCCAAGACTGATGCTCCCACCCTTCCCTGATGGACTCCGTGTTTCTCCTTTGATTCGCAGGATCCTGAAGACACAGTCTCTCGAATGGTACTACAATAACGTGAAAAGCCGATTCAAGAGGTTTGGAAGCGCCAAGGTTTTGAAGACTCTCTATAGGAAGCACGTGGTGGAACAGGGAGCTCTGTCGGAACTCACAGGTACTCGGTTTTCCACACATTTTACCTGTTTGTGGGGTGGCGCAGCGGGTTTGGCCAGTGCTTACTGTGTGGTGGGTTGGGGGTTCAAGCCCTTCTTGGGGGTGCCTTGCAATGGCCTAGTGTCCTGTCTAGTATGCATTTTCTGCAACCTGTGTTTCCAGGTAAGCTGCAGCCCCACTTGGGACAAGTGGTTGTTGATGTTGGTTGGTCTTCTGTTCTGAAAGGCCAGGTTGAGCACTGACTGCTCTGTAGGTTTATTTATTTTCTTTAAGTTATATACATATCTATCTGATGACATGGATCTCTGTTGTTGCACCCCTGAGGGAGGCAGTCTGAATATCATACTCTTGCTGAAATAATATTGCTTGTGCAGGTCTCTAAATGAGGGATTTTTCCGAATACGAAAACAGTGGCTAGAAATGTAATTTATTGCTTACCAGGGCTTAGAATATTCTTCCTGCTTATCTGCTCAGCATTTATTGTGATTTATTTCTGGAACTGCTGCTGCATAAGGATCTAATGCCGCATGGAAGATTGCACTGTTTAGACTACGAAATACACGTAACATAATATTATGATAGTACCTCGTTTTATGAACACAGTTGGGACTGGAGGTCTGTTCATATCTCATTCTGTAACTATGATGTCACTTTCACCAGTGAGTCAATTCAAGCCAAGTAATGCAGATGTCCTCAAATTATGTTCTGGTTAGGGTCAGTACAGATCTTGAATGTAACTTTTATTAAATAAAAATGCTTTGTTGTACCGTTAATTTTATTGGTTTTTACAAACCTGAAGCTACATCAAATGAATATGAATTTTCAACAACTGAAAAATACCTTTTCTCTTCATAAATTCCGATTCAATTTGTGGACTGATAATGTCACAAAAAGGCGTGCAGTTTGTCATCTTGATCACCGACGCTCAACGGCACGAGACATGAGCTGTAAACACTGTGGAAGTGAGTTGAATTAAGGTGGTCTGCACTCAGATTCTCAGTTTGCTTTACTGATATCTGTTTTCTCAGGTAAACACAGTTTTCTTCCACTTCTCTGGAAACAAGCATTTTAAAATAAACCAGAAAATGTTGGCATATTCAAAAGTTCTTAGCCATTCTTAAAACCACTGTTTTTGCCTTTGCACATCTGTCCTCGTTTGGGTCCGGGGTTACCTGTCCAGTTCACAGGACTCTGCGTTCACCAGAGCTGTTGTCAACTCGTACCTGCCGCAGTCCAAAAGCAGACAACGCGCTTCATCTTACGTTCTTGTTTATGCAAAGAGGACCATGCAGAGCCTTTAATTCAATCCCATTGGAGAGTAATACCCATAATCCCTCTGAAACGTTAGCAAGCAGAATGAGGCCACTCCCACCCAGCCTAATGGATCACTGCGAAGAGCGCTCTTTAATTTTGCTTCTACGTTTTTTCCCAAAGCGGCTTTTGGAAGCAGCTTTCTGAAACTGCCCTCCTCCTCTTAATCCCTATGGCAGCGGCAGCAGCTCTCAGGGGTGTGGTTGTATTCAATCGAACGGGATTGGTCCGCACGCGGGTCTGGGTTCGGTCGCGGTCCAAGTGCACAGTCACACGGCGCTGTCCAGCCGAACAGGCAAGCGACGCAGACGCTCCTCTTAACGGTGGGATGCCACATCTTTGGAGAGATGACTTCACAGGCATCTGTCTCGCCCTGAAACGCACTGCTGTCTTTACTGTTGTCATGCAACTACGTATCAGTCGAAAGTTTGAGTACGCCTGGTGGAAACTCATTGGTTTTCATGCGACACCTGGCTACCAGGTTTGGTGAGGAAATGAGGCACAGTGTCTTCTCAGAGATGCGGGACTCTCGCAGATCGCTTTGTTGTCACTCCTCTGTCTAGCTTCCACCCATACAGGTGTTGCCCAGGTGTGCTCGCAGTGTTTCTTCGTTGTGCTAAGAGGAATGCGTGCTATCACTTTAAGACATGACCTCCGAAACGAAAAGCCACATTTTACTATTGAACTATTTCATAAAGCTAAGCTGCACACCTCCTAGTGTAGTCAAGGTACCGTTAGTACGGAAAAGAAGACCCTTAGGTCAGCCGACAGCTGTGTGTTTGCATTGCTTTATTTGTACCTCCCTTTGTTGCCACTAATTGAATACAGTATTAGCAATCCATCCAGTTAGTGTCCATTAAAAGCCATTAGTGTGGGGAACTCCACTAAAACTGTTTGCGTGTGAGCAGCAACTCACTGCAGAGTGTGTGTGAGCAGGGACTCTGTGGACGTCCTTCCTCCGCTGCAGCATGTTGAAGGTGAAAAGGAGAGTAAGCGGGAATCGTGGTCCTCCACTCCGCCTCTCGTCCCCACGTTGGCAGCGTGCAGGAAATGGGATTAGCTGCCTCCGGGCCCCCGGGCGCTGATAAAGACCTAAACAGATTGTGCCATGTGAGTCAGAGGATGTGCCGCGGGGCGGGGGGGAGATGCGGGAGGACCCGTGTGGGACGACGAGTCTCCGTACTTCACGCTTTGTTCCCCCACTTTACTTTTCAGTCACCGCACATCCAAAGCTTAGTAGTCGGAGGCGGGAGGATTCATCCTTTAGAGACGGAAACAGGGCGGCGCTCCAGCCAAAGAAACGATCTGAAACACGCATCAAAATCCTTCACTAAATGGGGCCAGAAACCAAAATGAGGTCCCAGTAACAGATGATCCCACACCCCTTGGGTCCAAGTGGCCAAACAGCTGGCCACGGTTGAGGGTGGAGGTTTGTTTTCTGCTCAATTTGATTGAGGAGGAGGTTTCCAAGGAAGATCTCCTGCTTGGGGCGAGCGCCCTTGGTCACTTGATCTGTTGAAGCCAGTGAAGCCCGGTTTATGTAAACTAAGTGGACCACAGTTTCCTCCCTTGAAAGAGATTGTTGAGAATGAGTGTCGGAAAAAGGACACCGACCGAAAGACCAAAAAACCCGCAGTGAGGATTTGCAATTTCCGCAGTTCTTCCCATCTCAGAAATGTGGTTATGGAGTTTCCAAACAGTTCAGTATCACATTGAATGTTACGTGTTAAACCAAAAACGGTAGCTTTGTGATGCGTATGACCTGCCTTTATGAGTTTATCTCTCCTGTCATCATTGCAACATGCAGAGATATTGGGGTAGTTTACAGATTTTCAGCACTTAGTGTAACATAACGTGGTGCAGTGTACACCTGTCCTGCCCTGTCCTTTATGGATACAGTTCTGATTTTACCAGGGCTGGACAGTTTGGATGGATGGATGGATGGATGGATGGATGGATGGATAGTCCACTCCACAGTGCTTCCTGGGATTCTGCCAAACTTGTGCACGATTTCAATAATAGGTATCCAAACAGATACAAATTGGTTTTATAGTAATAATAACAGGGGAGTGCGGTGACACAGCAGGTTGGACTGAGTCCTGCTCTCCTGTGGGTCTAGGGTTCGAGTCCCGCGGGGGGTACCTTGTGATAGACTGGCATCCTGTCCTGGGTGTACCCCCCTCCCCCTCTAGCCGTACACCCTGTGTTGCTGGGTTCGGCTCCAGCTCCCCGCAACCCCGTATGGGACAAGCGGTTCAGACGGTGTGTGTGTGTGTGTGTGTGTGAGTGATGATAATAATAATAATAATAATAATAATAATAATGTTGTTTTCATGAACATGGGAGACTGGATGTGGTCGTATTGATATGTGTCCCTAGAATTTACGCTGGGGGCAACTGCTAAACCACAAACATTTAAACAATTAAACGTTGCGCCTGTTTAAGAGTTGGAATCTTCGTACCAACAGCACACACATACAGAAGTGCAGTTACAATGACCAGCGCTTGTAATTTTCAAACTCCCCAACATTTTTACACTGTTTTTAATTAAAACCTCCAGCAGAGTGATGCTGATCCCGAGACCGGCTGCGTGGACAGAA
Source organism: Scleropages formosus (assembly GCF_900964775.1). Classification (NCBI taxonomy): domain Eukaryota; kingdom Metazoa; phylum Chordata; class Actinopteri; order Osteoglossiformes; family Osteoglossidae; genus Scleropages; species Scleropages formosus. Next base: position 27,689,431 of record NC_041814.1, on the reverse strand, counting down.
AGAACGTATTGACAGCTCTAAAGTGGCGGACCTTCATTTACTGGACAGCACTGGACACTGATCTCCGGAAGAGACCGTCTCTGTCTGGCGCGGCGCCTGCGGAGCTGGGCGTGTCACCGGAAGGTGACCTGTTCGGCTCTTGAGAGAGGGCAGTCCATTTGTGTTGTCAATATCCATTCGTCAGTAACCGCTTGTGGTAGAGGGCAGTCACACACACTCACACTAGGAGCAGTTTGTCGTCACCAAATTCATGCCTTTGCCCCTTGGGAGAAAACCTTCACTAACATGGGGAGAACGTGCAAACGCCACACAGACGGATCCAGATTCGAACCCACATCGCAGTAAATAGCCCAGGATCCACGAGGCACCGGTGCTACCCGTTAGAGTGCGGTGCTGCCCTTGAACCCGGTACTCTGACAGTCCCGATCGCTGTGTAGGAGTAAGGCCCAGCGTAGCGCTGTCTCGCCCACTTATTCGCTGCTCCACAGTCTGCCTTGTGACCTTTGTTGTGTTTTTGTGGTCCCACCGTGGTCTTTGAAACGAATGGCAGGAGATCCGATGACTCAGACATGTGTCCCACAGTCCTGACCGCAGTGAGATGGGGTAAAGACCTCTGTTATTGCTCTCGCATGGGTCCCTTTTAGTGTGTGTGTGTGTGTGTGTGTGTGTGTGTGTGTGTGTGTGTGTGTGTGAGACATCATGTGACCCTGTGCAGCTATTTAGTTTGATGCCTTCTCACTGCATAGAGTTCATGAGTCTTATTCTGATTTTTTGCTCAGTTGCACCACTTCTCCTTTGAGCCTTTCAGTTGTTTGTTTTTCTAAACTTTATTAAGTTAAAAACGATTATAAACATTGAAATACGTGGAATAATTATAATGCACATTACAGACATTGCCCCACATTACATCCACAGAACCAATAACACACAGTCACAAACTTTACTTTAAAAACAGTGTTAAATATCACTTGTAGCCATAACCATTTGTAACTTCTACATTTACTCATTTAACTGATACTTTTCTCCAAAGTGACTTACAATGTCACAGTACTTACCGTTATTTACATCTTTGCGCCGCTAGGTAATTTTACTGCAGTAATTTAGGAAAAGTACCTTCCTCAGGGGTCTTATAGCCAGAGGTGAGGTTCAAACCAGCAACCTGTGGGTTTAAAGGCAGGAGCTCTAACCAGTACGCTGCCAGTTATCAAGCCACACATACGTCAACAAACAATAAATCCCTAGAACACTTTTAGAAACCTGTTTAAATTAAAAAATAAAATGTTTTTCATGTTAAAACCAATTGCCTCTTCAGTTGTGTAAAAAGTCTCGATCTTGTGCCACCCCAATGCCCTCGCTCAGCCCTTCTTCTCACCAAAGCATACAGCTTTCCGTTCCTTTTCCGAGCGCTCCGTATCGACACGGTCCGCGCACACCTGTCGGCCCACATTAATCTCACCGCGATTTTGGCGTGCAATCGAATCATAAGTGGCCAAGGTGTACATTTAGCCAGCAGCTTCTCGCCCATGACATTCTGGACCCGAGACCCAGAGCGAACCGCATCCCCGCCCAATCAGAGCGCCGCAGGATGATGGTTTAGGTGTGTGCCGTTGTCATGGTGACATCGAGTAGGATGCTCTCTCCTGCGCAGAGAAGAAGGTGACTGTGGTCAGAAAAGGATGCGACCGGGTTGACCTGTATTCTGCAGAACAATTATCGCGCTACATCGTTGCACATAAGAATCCATGTGGAAGAACTGTAGGCGACAATCGACCCAATTTACATTTATTCATTTTCAATGCAGTGCTTCAAAATATATTTCACACTTTGTTGCCTTCTAATTGAAGGTCCTGGGTTCAAATCGCTGCTCCTGACTTCGTATGCTTAATCAAGGGACTTAACTGGAATTGATGCAGTAAAAAGGACTCGTCTGTGACAATGAAAACATCATAAATAGCTTAGTAAGTCACAGTGGGGAAAGATGTCAGATAAATAAATGGATATTAACAATGTTATATTAAGGCTATGGGTTTGGATACAGAGGTGATATGGTGGCACAGTGGCGTAGTGGGTTTGGCCAGGGTCTGCTCTCCAGTGGGTCTGGGGTTTGAGTTCTGCTTGGGGTGCCTTGTGATGGACTGGTGTCCTGTCCTGGGTGTGTCCCCTCCCCTTCCAACTTTGTGCCCTGTGTCACTGGGTTAGGCTCTGAGTTGCTGCGACCTTGGGGCAAGCAGCTTTGGACTGTGTGTATGGGTTTGAGTGCAGCAGGTGGGCTAAGAAAATTCCAGACAGATGTTGTACCCAGGAGAAATGGCCTTGACTTACATCACTAAATATAAATATGTAAATATAGATATAGAAGGATTTGGAATGGGTCACTTTCAATAAAAAAATGTTTAACATCATCAGTAAGGACAGAAGGGACTACATGAGAGTCTTAGTGGAGGACAATTCCTGACTTGGTACAGTTGTTTGGAAAGTGGATGGCTCCGTGGCACCGTCTGCTGGCAGGAACATGACAGTTGGGGCGGGGGGGGTACGTCCCAGGTCTGAGAGGGTGAGACACCTCAGCCTAAGTGTGGAACCTCAATCCATTAAGAAATCGCAAGCGAAAGTGTACACTGAAAAGTGTATGAATTGTTTAATATCTCTTGCATCAGACCAGGAATGGAGATGTTCAATACTAATATATTGTTATTATAAAAGCTCTCACTCCTTCATACCATTTCTATGTATTTTTCAACACTATTTTTTTATATTAACTTTCAGCCAATTGAAAGGAAGTGAAATGATGGTTCACAGTTCTTCTAGCTTATTGATCAGTTAGGTGTATTGATCCCCTGGTAGCGCAGGCGTTAGAAGAGCTGCTTTTGGACTCAAAGGTTGTAGGTTTAAATCTCACCTCCGCCTCTAGTGTCTGTGAACAATGTACTTACCCTAAATTGCTCCAGTAAAGTTACCCAGCTGTGTAGCATGGGCAGCTGGTAGTGTAGTGGTTAGGCCTATTGCCCTTGGATATGAAAGTTGTGGGTTTGATTCCTACTGCTGGCTGTAGTACTCTTGAGCAAGGTACTTACACTTGTGTTCTAATGAGTAAATTACTGTAAGTAGCTTGACAGTAGAAGTTGCTTTAGAGAAAAGTTGTTCATGTTTCTTCTCCTGGCTCTCCCTCTTACTGGAAAGTATGTTCTGGTTCCGCAGATCCCAGCCTCTACTGAAGGTGAACCCATCAGTCAAACTTGGACCTTCTTTACTGTGTGTGTGATCTTTCCACCATGGCACCAGTACCGCTGGGTGCCTCGTCTCAGGAATGTTGTTTTCCAGCCTAAAGCTGTAGGATAAATGGCCAGTCTGACTCCTCTGTACTTCAGCCACCCCCGTCCTCCCGTGTTGGACCCATAGAAGTGTTATTCAGTGTTTTTCAGGTTACTGGGTGAATGTTTGCATACTGCAGCCTTCTGCCTCCCCCTTGGTTTTGTGCCCCTGCCAACAGATTTGCCTTTGTTACCCACAGAGGGCAGTTATCACGAAGGAAGCCTCGACAACGATGAAAGCGTCGGCAGCGACTCTGCTTTTTATAAGCAAAGCGAAGGTTGGTTTTCATTCATTCATTCATTCATTCATTCATTCGTGTTTCATGACATCTTCATCTTTTACTCGTAAACATCTTTTTTTAACCATTCAGCTTGTACATTTGTACGCTCGGGTGTTTTTGCCGAAGCAGTTTGCTCGGCTCACGGAGATTGCAGGGCAACGCCGCTCCTGGGACTTGAATCGAGCTCTTCCTGGCAACAGGGCTGCCTCTTTAAATCCCACTTCTGACCCGGGTTCGGGCTTAAAGATTAAAATCCGTTTTGATTTGCTGTGTTGGACTGTGGCGGCGTCCTTGCGGGGGAGTTTCATCCACAGAGAAGTTTGCTTTTTCATCACAGGCTAATCCACGGGAGATTGTAGTGCGTGTGCTTCCAACATCACACATCCGGCCCCTGGTTTTTGGGAAGATAAAATCCCCGAATCGCGCTTTAATAAATGTTCCTAATCTGACCTGCAGAAGGGGCATTCTGTAGATTAGGGCTTTGTCTTATTACAAACACCCTGTGATTCCTGAGTGCTGAGCTTGTTTTGCAAATTGTCCATTTTTGCAAATTTTGCACAAAAAGCATGATTCGTCCGGTTTTTGGCAACATTTTCCCATGTCTTTTGGGGGCTGTACCGCATGCACTCGTGCAGCACGTCTGTCTTTCATCATTTATTCATTGCGAATGTTGTTTTTCATAGTTTATATTTCATACATGCGGGGGTGCGGTGGCGCAGTGGGTTGGACCACAGTCCTGCTCTCCGGTGGGTCTGGAGTTCGAGTCCTGCTTGGGGTGCCTTGTGACGGACTGGCGTCCCGTCCTGGGTGTGTCCCCTTCCCCCTCCGGCCTTACGCCCTGTGTTGCCGGGTAGGCTCCGGTTCCCCGTGACCCCGTATGGGATAAGCGGTTCTGAAAATGTGTGTGTGTGTGTATTTCATGCAGGCAGTTATTTATTTTAAGAATATATTTCCTTAATTTTTGTGTCTGTGCTTGTGCTTCTTTGTGTGTGTGTGTGTCTTTTCTCAGGACACAGCATGGCAGAGACGCTCAGCGTGGCGCTGCGGGTTGCTGAAGAGGCTATAGAGGAGGCCATCGCCAAGGCTGAGGAGTACAGCGACAGTCTGGTGGGAGACCGCAACACAGCTCTGCTCCTCAAGCCTCCCGTCTCCTCGTCGTCCCTCATCCCTCTGTCCCCGTCGTGTTCCCCGTCCTCCCTCTTAGTGTGCCTCGGGGTTGCCTGGCGACAGTTTGTGTATATCCATAGACAGCGTAGTCACGTGTTCCTGTGACCATGCGGTCTGCTACATTATGACATGGGTCCAATAGTAGGGTACAAAACACAGTGGGTCCCCTACTTACAAACTTAACTGGGACTGAGACAAGTTTCTTGAATGTGACACTGAGGCGGCCAAGGGCACCTCGTCAACTGGTTATGCAGCACTGGTGTAATACCCTGGGAAAAGTGACCGTACTTGGAGCATCAGGTGTATGCACCTCTATCTCTCCATCTGTTGCTGATGCACTTTTATTTACTATCATCAGTATATCGTTTTGGAGAAAAGCGTCGGCTAAAGGAACAGATGTAAATGTTTCGGACAGGAACAGAGCGGGGCACTCTCCCCCACTGAGCAGCTCGCAGATAGCACTTTGGCAGACAGCCCCTCCCTCTGCTGAGCCGGGATGCCTCGTGCACATGCCTGTGCGTTCCGAATCCCCTGGCTGGCCGTTTGTGACTCGTAAATAAATAGCGCGGTGGGGCAGCTGGTAAGTGTCGTAATTAGACCTGCTGCCTTTGGACCCGAATTCCACCCGTTCAGTGGTATTCGTGCTGTAGATTCTGGGGACACATCCCCTTCAGCTCATCTCTGCATCCATTTTCCACTTGGATATAACTTCTTTTTCTTTGTTTATTCATTCCTTCATGAATCCATCACATCAAAGCTTATGCTTTTTTCTTTGTGTCACTTGTTGTCTGGGCTGCTGTGTTTTGAATCTGTCATCACCCTGTCACCCCGGTATTAACCCCCACTCTCTTTTCCGCAGGAAAAGCAGAATGAGGCGCGATACCTGCGCGACAACAAGGAGGAGCTGATCGAGGAACTCGCGACGACAATTGTGCAAAAAGTACCAGTTTTTTTCGCCGTTGCAAAATGCGCTTTTACATTTTTGACAGTTTCAGTTATTTTTGTTTCCATATCAAAAACATTTTGCAGAATACGTTGTGCAACTGTATCTGTTGTGATATAACTAGTTCCGCACATACTGTGCGTAAAATCACAGAAAGGATAAATTTGGTCTTGCTTCAGTAAAGTTTTCATTTTAAGCAATATGCTGGTCATTTGTTACAGCATATTGAATGTAGCCTTCTGTGAATATTTGCTTTAGGATCAATTTAACAGCTCTCACTCCTTTACAGCATTCGGGTATTTGGAGACCTGCTGCTGACAAATCACATTTATTGTTATATTACAGTGGTTGTGTTCTCAGCAGACCAAAACACACTGTTTTTGTGCAGTTTCAGATTTATTTGTGAACTGAATTGAACCAAGGGGTGTAGCTTGGACTCAAAACTTCAATACCTCTCATTTTCTTAGCTGTTATGTCACCTGGTGGCCGTTGTGGTGCAGTCCAAGGCCTCTTCCTTTAGTCAGTGTCAATGGTGGTGATGGATTGTGGGTAATTGGGTGGGGGTGGCCTCTGTGTGGCAGATCATTCAGCGGAGGAAGCGCACGGAGCTGCAGCCAGAGTACGAGATGGTGTGGCCCTCGGGACCGGCCGACGAGCCCCACTCCCCCACCGCCGCCCCCTCCGCCGCTCCGTGTCGGGAGAACACCCCTGCGGTTCAGAATACCCTGCGGAGCTCCCAGGCTCTGTGGGTGAGCATCAGGGGGCAAAGGAGGGTGCTGCATATGGAAATCGCCATCAAACCTGTTCTAGGTCCTCATTTTGTTCACACCAATGGACGTTATTGGCTGTGTCCATTCTTGGCTGTTCGTACCCATATCGTTCTGTCACACAGGTCCAGGTTTGTAGTCTACGCGCCGCTTTGGCATTTCGGTGTGTTTGTATGCAGCCAGGCTCTCAGAGCTGCGAATGCCCTGGGCTCTGGTGTGGAGCTGCATTTCAACGTCGCAGTTCAGAATTTCCCTTCCTGTGTTGCCCTCTGCTGCCGGAATCTGTGAACCACAGAGCTGCGGTGCTCTGCAGATTTCCAGCTGTCTCTGAAGTGGCCTTACTGTGTTGTACCAGGGTGAACTGGGTTTTGAATTCACACAGCATTACTAAACGAAAACAGTTATTACTCTGTATTTCTCTGTTGCATTATGATACATTATTTAAATGCAGCTTCTCTAAAGTGCTGTGCAGCAAAATGAAATGCATATGTGGGGTGCAAAATAATTTACAGTGAAATTTTGCATAAAAAAATTACATCAAGAAAACATTAAGAAAATAAAACAACTGAACAACACAAAGAAAAATAATGTTTCTGCAGACGTCTGCTAAATGAATAAATGAATAAATGTAGCGATGATAGAGGAAAGGAAAAAAGGGAGCACTCAGATGTGATATTATTATTGTAAACATTGTAGTCTGAAGCCTGGATTTAAAGGTCCCCAGAGTAGAAGATTCCCTGATATTATTGGGGAAGGAATTCCACAATTACACCATTCAGCTAGCGAATATATGTATTTGTCCAAAGTCATTTACAAAGCTCATGACTTGATAGTACCCCTGAGCCACGCACTTACAGTAAACTGATGCAGTAAAAATTACCCTGCTGTGTAAATGGCTAACTCACTGTAAGTTGCTTTGGAGAAAAGTGACAGATAAATGAATAAATGTAATGATTTACTGGATCCCTGTATGTCAGTTACCTTGTCTTCTGGTCATAGACTGACAGGTGGCGCAGTCCCAAGACTGTCGGAAAATAGAGATATTCTGAGAATGGCGCTAACTACGTGTGTGCTGTATGTGTGTGGACTCAGAGATCGAGGTCTGCTGGTTCCCTGACAAGTGACGACTCTCCAGACAAGCCCACAGAGCCCAGGGGTAAGAACAGCCCTGTCCCAGGGGACGCCCTGTGGGGTGTGAACAACTTTGGTACCTTAAGGAGGGACTCTCGTGCATCCCCAATGCCCAGCTGGAAGAGCGTGGACCGGCTGGACAACTCCAGTAAGAGAACCTTACCGGCCACATGGAGTCCTGTGGAATCTCATGATACACTGGCTTCTTAGTTTGTGAATGCAATTGGGAATAGAAATCTGTTTGTAACTCCATTTGTTCATAACTTCAGTTTAACTTTTTGCACTAGACTGCAACCAGTTTAATAGCACAGATCTCACTTGATTTATATGCACGTTAAGTTCTGTAAACCTGTCATATATAACTGAAATAAATAAAAACTACTTTGGAAGATGTTTAACATTTTAAATAGATTTTTTTCAATTAAAGGAATGTTAAAATTAAAACTAATTTAAAATCATGGGAGATGAACAGAAGTCGTCTCCACAAACTCCTACGGAATGGTGATTGTTGGCAGATTCATTCCATAAACAAGTACAACATTCCCAACCTTGTTATTGATCGCCAGCATTCTAAAACCTTGGGTACAAGCTGTGAACACTGTGGAAATGAGTTGAACTGAGGCGGTCCCACAGTCCTGTTCTGTTGGGGCACTTTTTTGCTGCTATTTATCGGATAGGTGGGTAAATACAAGTCGCGGTGTACAAACGACAAAGTGTAATTTTTGAAAATAGATGAGTGAAGAAAACATCATTTAAAATGAATAAACCAGAAAAAGTGTTTGTGCTTCAGAACATGTGGAAATCATTCATTTGTAATATGAGAAGCCAGTGTCGCTAAATAATCCTCAGAAATATGCGATTATGGGTGTACATGAAGGGTTCTTCAGCGGATTGAAAATTACAACATGAGTCAGTATATGTGGGTTTACTGTGGTGTCAGGAGAGTAAGTTCTGAATATTGCATCACAAAGTCTCAACTGCTCTCCTTTCAGTGGATGTTGTGGTTTGCAATGTGTGATTTACAGTGTCGCTTCTCACTGCGCACGTGTGTCTCCACGCAGGCGCCTCGTCCATGTTGCAGAGTCCGGACGGGAACTGGATCGCCCTGCAGAACTCCCAGCTGGGCCGACCCAGTCTGCTGACCAAGTGGAAGAGCCAGGTGTTCAGCGCTCTGGAGAAGGAGTCCGGCGTCGTGTCGGCCTACGACGAAATGGGCTCCGACTCCGACGGCGGCGCCGACGAGGCGGGCTGGGCCGCGACTCTGCAGGAGTTCCGCCGCAGGATGTCCGACGAGACGTACTACACGGACTCGCAGCACGACCCAGAGTGGACATACACGCCCCACCCGCCCGTCACGTCCCCCTCGTCGGGTCAGTACACCAACACGGAGACGCTGAACTCGGATTCGGAGGCGTCCACCACACCCTCGGCCTGGGATGCTCCGGCTCGGCCCCGAAAGCCTTCAGCGGCCCCCTGGAGCAAGAAGGGGCCTCCAGACCACTCGCATCACCGCCTTCATGCTCACCCGCGCCCCGACGCCCTGGATGTGAATTTCAACCCTCGGACCGTGGACAGCAGCGAGGCTGAAGAGCGACAGGGCGACCCCATCAGGAGGGCACGCAGGCGCAAGAGGAGCCGACGGGAGCAAGTGGACCCGACCCGGAGCCACACGCCGCAGTACTCTTCACCTGTCCTGGTGAGACTCGAACTGGGGGAGCACACAAAACAAGGCTGGCGAAACTCCAGACAGAATCACATGATGTGTTTTCTACATCCTGTTTGACAAACCCAACTCACTTTTTACATTTAAGGCACAACAGGTAGTGTCGTCGCTAGAGTAAGTAAAATACGGAGGTTGTGTGACGAGTAGGATTTGCTCAGTCGTGCCACTGGAGGGCAGTATTGGTTTTCCATCATCATCACCTCCGCTTCCCTCAGGGGGGTGTATCATGTTCCTCGCTTTGATGCAGGCGAGCCGATTCAGTCCACGATGGCTTAGAGCCCAATGAACCCAGAATGACACCAGCGGGACCGCTAGCAGCGAATAGTCACAGCATGTCTGCTGGGAGCGGGACAGTGGCTAAATGTTGCCCCCCAAATACACAACACTCGGGGATTCATGTGTTAAATGTGTCTCTTTGGATATGTCTGGGTCTAGGAAGTCACATTTACATAGCCATCATCTCTCAGTGCTTATGAAAAGTAGCATTTTTAACGTGTGCTTTCATTTTATCCGTTCTGTGAAGTAATGAAACTTTAAACAGATATCTTCTTTGCACGCCGATGGCTTACGTCACAAGTGAATAAGTCACTAACATAAACATTTTTAATTTTTTTTTCCTGCAAAGTTTTTTTTTTTTTCCCCTTGAGCGTGTCCTAAAATGTCTAACTGACACCTTCACACCCTGAGCCAATAGATGTCTCTATAAAGATCACCCGACCTGAATAGGACTGCAGGACCGCCTCGATTCAGCTCGACTCCACAGTGTTTACAGCTCACCTGTTGTTTTCCCGAGTGTCCGTCATCAGTAAGATGTTGAAAGTTGCACATGTTTATGGGATGAACAGTTTGTGGGGGCAATGTGTTTTTAGTTTGTTCATTTCGTATTAGTTTAAATATAGTTCGACAATTGATTCAACTTTTTAAAAGGTCATGTTGTGTATAGAGTGTATGTGAGAAAGTCCTAATGAGTATTTATAATTTATTTTGTAGATCCTAACCCATAAATAAATCAGGCTCACTGTACAATTAGGCTGTCGTTCAGCTGTCTGCTTATGGGCCCTTTGGAGGACCCACCGGTGCCACTGGCTCAGCCCTCTGGTGGTCTTCTAAGGCCCCCTGCAGGGCCCCACCTGGACCGTCGGTTAGGCCCCTGTTGTGTACCCTGGTGACTGACCTACGTGGACCTTCCCCCAGGATTACAGTGGCTTCCTGCGGAATGCGCTGGGGAGGAAGGATGCTGGAGGGGATTCCGTCGGCCACCAAGCACCAGCATTCGTGAGCACGGGTGCCTCAGACACGAACATCGGCGCTCCAAGCCAACGCAGGGCCTGGGCCCTCGGCCGCACCACCCTCGCAGAGCTGGAGTGCAAGTCCAAGCCTTGCGGGCCGGCGGGCCGGGCCAAGGAGCGAAACGTGAGCTCGTCCGAAGAGGACCTGCTCAGGGGAGACCCGGGCAAGAGGCCACAGGAGAGAGAGGAGGGTAGACTGGAGCAGAAGGAGAAGGGACGACCCTCTGAGAAAGTGGTGCAGGCGAAGGAGGACGCGTTGAACGTGAGCAGGGCGGAGAATGGTATTAAGAAGCTCAAAGAGAAGGAAGCAGTTCTGCTGCAGATGGAGAAAGCGCTCAAAAAACGGGGGAGTGAGAAAAAGAGGCTTGGGGAGAAGGTTGGAACGGGAGGGAAGGAGCCTGCCGAAAAAGCGAACAACCACGCCTCAGGAAAGAGCGCTCCCCTCGACCCCAAGGAGCTTCGATCCCTGGAGGATATCTGTAAAGTAAGTACATCTACATTTATGCCTTTGGCACATTCTTTTCTGTAAAGCAGCATTGCAAGTCATATATTGTGCAACAAGTGTACAAATAAGTGTTTTCCGCACCAGAGAGAAATGGGTTACCCAACACATAGTTCATATATCAGTGAATTTACATTTATGTGACACTTCAGATTAAAGTGACTGACAGCGTTGAGCTACCTACAGTTATTTACCCATTTATATACCTGGGTAATTTATTTTACTGGAACAGTTTAGGGTAAGTACTTTGCTGTATGACAGCTGGATGGTGGGATTTGAACCTGCAATCTTTGAGTCCAAAGGCAACAGCTCTAACCACTATGTTTCCAGCTGCTCTACAAAGCTTTTAATTGTGTAAATTAATACTGTAATTAATAATTTATTCTTAGCTCTCCTATAACCTAATGTTCTACATGTACATACTGCTATATGCGTAAATTTTGTAGCATATCCAGTGTTATGTGAGTCAAATGATATGTACGGTGCCATGAAAACGTATTTACCCCCTTCCTGATTTCCTTTGTTATAAGTTTTTGACACTGCCTGTTTTTTGGGTCTTCAACTGAAATCTGTTATTAGAGAAAGGGCACCTGAACGAAGAAAAAACACATTTTTTTTTTTTACTTATTTAATTTATTAATGAACAGTATGTGAGAAATTAGTTGCCTCCTTACGCTTAACATCTAGTTACACCACCTTTAGCAGCAATGACTGCAACCAAACACTTCCTATAATTGAGTCCTTTACATCCCAGTGGAGGAAATAGATCAGATTTTTAATTTTTTTTTGCTCCTTTCAGGTCTTGCCACAGCACCTCCATTGGATTTAGCTCCGCACTTTGACTTTGCCATTCCAGTCACACTTTAATTTAGCTTTTTCAGAACTAATTCTTAGTTCTAAAGGATACACTGTATTATAATAATGTTGAAAGGATTGGTCTTATGGTCTAGAACAGGTTTGCGTTTCTCTGAACCGTTCATACACATCAGGTAAGGATTGCAAACAAATAGTCCGTTCATACAAGGTTTCATCCTCCACACATTATTCTGCTGTGACGAGACACGAAGGTCGTATCAGACGGCTCTCCGGCACAGACGGAGCCCGTACTCAGTTTGTGTTGTGAAAGAGCCCAAGATCAAAGGTCCTTTCACACAGACACCAGCATCCCGAGACATTATTGTCCCTTTTTTCTTTGTGCCCATTTTGAGCTTTAAAAGAGCAGCTCGGAAGCATGTCCCCCGTCTTTAAGGGTTGTGCCAGACTTCTTTAACTTGCTGTCTTCTCGCTTCCTTTTACCGTCTTCCTCTTTGCATCTTTCTCCTCTTCACGTTTCTCTCTGTCTCTCTCCTTCTTTTCCTGCTCTATTCCCCCATTCCTGTTGTTGTTCTTATCCTGCTACTCTTACTCTGTTTCTTACTGTTTCCTTCATGCTGCCAGGAGGGGCAAAATGGTGTGGATCTGCAACACAGACTTCAGCTGCTCTCCTCCCTGTTACAGCAGGTGAGGGAATGTTACATCACAAGGGAGAAGTATAACAAGGAGGACGGGGGTTTGGAGTAGGTCTGTGTGCAACACTATATTTACTGTGGAAAATGCGGTTCCAAGACAGAACATGGTAAGTAACACAAAAGTAGTGAAGGGGAATCCAAGGACTCATGGTAAGTAAGGCCCGTGTTCGAAGTTGATCTCAGAGCAGAGCTTGTGAACAAACGAGAGTCGGCAGGGAGATTTTTTTTTACCATTGGTAAGACTCTATTAAGCTGTGGAAAAATGTGACAGCACATAATAATAATAATAATAATACAGTATGTTCCCTACTTTTTTGAAAAGTGTTTTGTATTTATTTTTTCATAAATAGCCCCAGCAATACCAATTCAAATTGTGCACTCTGGTGTCACCCGATTCGCCGACAGGTAGCGATCATGAATAGTAAACGCAGCCTTCAGCTTGTCAACAGGCTGCTCTAGCTCTGCCCACAGTTCTTTTTTTAATTGCGCTTTCTTATTTACAGTGGATCATAAATCCTAACCCCAGGGGACTGACGAGGTGTCCCGGCTCACCAGAGGGAAGTGCTGTCTGCTAGATTGGTCTCTGTGAGCCGTTTCTTGGGAGAACGGGAGTCCGCTGCTCTGTTAGCAGGATGCTCACGTTTACATTTATTCATTTAGCAGACGCTTTTCTCCGAAGCGACGTTCATCTCGTAGAAAATACAATGTGTTCATTACATTAGCAGGAAAAGACACTTAGATGCAGACGTGTGATTCTTAAGTACAGTTAGTTTGTTTCTTTCTACCATATGAACCAATGTTCATCACGTGAGTAGCTGCATAAAACTTTATGAGAATATCCACGATTCCACGATACATATAAACATATAAATACAAATCCAATAAATACATATAAACATACTGCTGCTGTTGTCTGTAAGCCCCTTTCACAATTATCCTTAGACTTCGGTCTGCATCGCATATATTGACTCATCGTGGTAATAATAGACATGCAGAGAATACGTACAACGAGCTCAGCTTCTGTAACAGTAGCTGCTCAGCCGAGAGCTGCTGAAAAACGCTTCCTACAGGTACCGAGGTAAGACGACACGAAGGTAAGATAAGAGGGTAAGATGCAGGTGAGTCTTCTGCAGCGGCTGAGACGGTGTTTCCTGCGTACACGGCGCTACGTTACCCGCCAGCCTTTCCGCTGCAGCGAGGATTGAGCTCACCCAGTACACGGTTCGAGTCATCGACCCGAGCCCACAGCATCATTCACTGCTGGCCCACTTGTTGCCTGCTGTACCGATCACCTCCATTCCTGCCTTCAACATGTTCAACATATATGAGTATTCTTTTTTTAGCCATAGAAAGACCTGGAAAAACACTCCTACCAGCTATTTAAGGTACCTGCGCTTTTCTTTTTTTGCAGTACCGAATTGATAATAGACCTTCAGGTTTACAGATGTAAGTGAGAGGGGTAGTGGGTCATTCAGGGAAGAAGAGTCTGTTTACGAGTTATTAAAATAGTACCTCTGAGCCTACGTTCATAAGGAACAACAATTTGCTTTCAGTGTGTGGTCCACACTGGGAGAGAAATCGTGGGAGGAGGTAGTTAAAGGTCACACGTGGTACAAACATGGTTGTTTCAGCTGGATGTCCAAGTGTGATCCTCAGGTTTGGCTTTTTCAGCCAGCAGCATCTGGGGTGAAGCTGGTCTTGAGAAGCTTGAGGACATAATTAGTTTTCTCAAAGCTGTTATAACCTCTCTGAGAATTTTCACACGCTAAGTGCATCTCACGTTTGCTCCGGCGGTCAGTGTGTATTCATGCAAAGACTCGGAGTTGACTGTTGACTTTTCTCCCTTGTGCCGGGAACCTGAAGGCGTTTTCTGTGGAGCCAAATGGGCCCAACAGTGTCTTCCCATCTCCCGAGCGCTTTTCAAAGCCGCTGCCGCTTTTACTGCTCCGCTCTGGGGGGGGGGGATCAATGGCTTGTTATGGGCTTGTTATTGTGCCGGATCAAAGCTGCGCTGGGTGATTAATTCGTTAGAACACGGCGCTACCGCGATCTCTCCGTCTCCCTGTGTTTGGTCCGAATAATAAAAAAAGAGCAAGGTGCGCGATCACACAATGTACAGATTCATGAAAGTTCTCTCTAAAAGCCATGTACTTTAGTGTTTGGCGTATGAGGGGCTCTCGGGTGACCCGTGTGCGAGGTCTTGAATGACGTGGTAAAAGCGTACGCGGGCCCCTTTCTCTTTCACTGCGCTTGCTAATGGTCACGTGCCTTTCGCTTCGGTTGTCTTTTGTGGACGGACGTTTTCCTTCCAGAGCGACAGAGCATCTCGGCTTTGTTGTTGGCCGAGATCGAAAATGGGGTGTCGATCACCGCACCGCATCCCCCCACAGCGGGGGTCTGGGGGGGGCCCTCTGGTCGCAACGCGCGGTGCTGACGCAAGGAGTGCTTTATGAAAGAGCGGATGGGAAGGCACTCGATATGGGGGATAAGCAAGGATCCCGGAAATTAGACACCAGCGCGAAACCACCTCTGTATACAGGGGAAGGGGGGAAATTCAACCAAAATGAGTCGTCCTATAGCACTTAGGGTTTGATACTGACATGTCACACACCTGAAGTGCACGAGTTTTTTACTTCAATGTTCTCCGCTACCATTCCTCTAGGCAGTCTCCTTAAAAATAGGAGGTGGAGCCTAAACCGTGGTATTGAGGAAGCAGCACAACAGGGGTTGGGGTTGAGAGGGATTTTAATTTTTTTTTCCATAATGAACACCAGATGTGTCTGGTACCTCTCAGCCTTGCAGAACGACTCAGCATTTCTCCATTTTTCACATTCATTTCAATGTAAAACTCTTCATTTACTAGGTTTCGATAAATAGCTTTAAAACTATTATATGTATACCAATGTTAATACAGTAAAACATGTTTATTAAAAATAACAAACATATACCGGATGGCGAGTGCTTAAAAATAAATGAAAAACCATAGTCAGTGTTGTCAGATGTATAAAACCAATCAGAAAGAAAATCGGCGATCAGGCTGGAAGTGGGTCCTGAAGAGATGCTTTACAACTGTTCTAGAGTGTTGAGAAGGATTCAGCAGTTCTGAGGGACAGTGGGAGCTCATTCCACCACATTGAACCAGAATGGAGAACTTCTGGGCTTTTGATTTTGGACGTATTTTGAGTGGGACCATGAAACACCCAAAGGTGGAGGAGCGTGGCAGACAGGTTGGGGTGTAGCGAGTGATCAGGTCAAGCTTCACGGTGCAGATCCACTGATGGTCCAGAACCAGATTCTGTAACCAGAATCTTGAACTTGTCCTGAACACAAAGACACACTAAAATCACCCCTCAGGTAGCTATATTGCTTTTTGTATTCATATTTAAGGTGCTACGTAAAAGTGGCATGTATAGCGTAAAATATTATACATTTTAAAAGTGGTGTAAATACAAAAAATATTTGTGTTATTGGGAGAGATTTATCATTGTCCTTCCCAACCCCAGCGCACCCTTCACCCATGAAACCAATCATGTCACAGCAGGTTCGCCGCATGGCTTCACACACAGGTGCCCGGAAAAAGGCGTGAAAGTGCAGTCGCTCCAACCAGCCGAGTGCTTAGCAAGTGAGAACTTTGTGTCAAGAGCAGTTCCTCTGAGTGGCCAAGCACAGGGTCCTCGTGGTGGGGTCCAGCATGCATGCAAAGCCCCGCCCCCAGAATTTCTCACTTTTTGTCTCAAACAGTCCTCTTGGGTCTTATTTCTCACCAAAAGACATTAAAGGTGCATTTGATTTTTGCCATTTTTTACTAATTAAATCAGAGCAAGAATTGTTTTTCCTTTCTATTTATGAGTAAGCAATGAACATCGTATGCGTTTACCCAAAGGGAATGCCATGGTTGGCGTGGATAAGTTCAGGGAGAGCACTTTGCTCTAGGGTACCAGTGACCTTCTGAACACAAGACAGTGTGCTTCACCAGGGGTTTTACTAAATATTTAAAAAAATCTCATTTTCTATATAAAAATATAGAAATGAGAAGTGCACTCAATGTTCTTTTGGAAAATGAACATAGTCAACATTAGCCCTGCTCCATGCCGATGTTCTCATGCACTTCACATTCTCTTTTGAGAGGGATGCAGTGCCGCCGCCCTGGTGGCACTAGGATGCACTGCATGTAACAGTAGCCTCCTTCTGCTGTGTGTTTGGCAGAAGTACTCGGCAGCATCTCTGTGCAGCATCACAACAGAGGTGCTGAAGGTGCTGAACGCTACCGAGGAGCTGATTGAGGAGGCTTCCGGGGAGGGCCACGGCCTCACTGACCCTGGTGGCCCAACGAGCCCTGACACAAAACAGCTGGATGAGCGTCTTACCAAGCTGGAAGAGAACGTGAGTCAGCACCCGGGGTGTCCAGGTGGATCTGAGCAGCGGTCAACCCACATCAGTAAAGACCTCTTTGTTATATTAGCCTTAGCTAGAATCTGGAAGAAATCAGAACGTAGTCTGAATATAGACTGTGATTTGTCAAATCTGTCCATAATTCTTTCTCCTTTGCACCCTGGCTCCTAGTTTAGCTCCTGTCTGCTGGAGACTGCTTGAGTACGTTAGAGCTGTCAGACCAACAAAATCAAAAATACTAACCCAACCCTTTAAGAAAACAACCCTAGTTAAAGTCTACATTCTTGTTGGGCTAGGACCAGTACAGTACATCTTACATTTTAATTTTGTGGGCAGTAAAATATATATAATATATATATTACATATATATATAGCATATAACATAAAATTTTATGACATTATTATATACGGACAATATTTTATAACATTATTTTTTTAGATATATAATTTCCTACATATATAGGGAACTTTATATATATAAAGTTATGTATATATATATATATATATATATATATATAACAAAAGTTATACATACATAACTTTTTCTGAGTAGCATGTATCCAGTGTCTCCCCTTTACTGCTCCCCTTCTCTAGTGCTAACTTACAATGGGTTTCCCTCCCCATCACACACTGGCTCCTCCTTTTAATCTGTTAATCTGTGAATTTTTGAAGGTGCCAACATTTTCTATCTTAGTTGACACACACACACACACACACACACACACACAATGTTTGAAGCTGCGTGTGCCAAGCAGGGTTGCGGGAACCGGAGCCTAGCCCGGCAACACAGGGCGTGGGGCTGGAAAGGGAGGGGGACGCACCCAGGACGGGACACCATTCTGCTGCAAAGGACCCCAAGCAGGACTTGAACTCCAGACCCACCAGAGAGCAGGACCCAGCCAAACCCACTGTTCCACCACACCGCATCTTAGTTATTTAAATTTAATTGCATTTACTTCCCTTATACTATTTCCTAAGAATTTTGTTTGCTGTGGAGCGAAAGTGACCTGTGTTTATGCAGGCGGTCGATACATGGCAGTAAAGCACACCCGATCAGTATGGGACCACACAAATTCAACTCGTTCTTACAGTGTTCGCACCTAGTTTTGTGTGTTCATCAATGCTGGGAATCAATAACAACAAGACGAGTTTGCAGCTACATCTGAGGCCTTTAAAGTACGTAACTCATAGAAACAGCGAATCAAGACATGTCTGTATTGTTAGGTTTTTTGTTGATTGTGACGTTGTAGTAAAAGTTAATTTGGAGTTACAAACAAAATGAGTTACAAACACATTTCTGCTCTCAGCTGTGTTTGTAAGTTGAGGAATCAGTGCACAGTGTTAAAAGTGTCCATACAGCATGTTTCTGTAGTGACAATGATTAGGATCTTGTCTTGTCTCTTAATAGTTTAGTGTGATACCAAACCAAGTTGTAAATCATGTCTGGCCTTAAGGTTTCAGCTGTAAACTGTGATCAAAACCCTTTTAGTCTCACAACTCGGCACAAAGACCGATTTCCCACTTTCAAAACAAAATCTAACCTCCTCGAAAGATGCTACAGATACTTATTATAGTAAATAAGTATTAAATGATGGGTTCCGGTTCCCCTTTGTGGAGGATTTAAACCTTCAGTGAGTTCAAATCACCGATTTTGGATTCTGGACACGTCCGCAGTGTGTGTGAGATGTGCTGTGCGATCCCTGTATTTCCCCCACCCTTAGTTCTGCTTTCTCTCATGTCAAACTTCAGCGTGAACCGTATTTCCCGCTCTGCGGGCTCCTTTTGCCCTTTGCACTCCTCTCTTTGCATCTTCTCTGCCAAATACTGTCCCAGAAATACAAACTACGGTTCCTTCAAATCGCCTGTGATTTTTTGGAGATGTGAAAATAATAAAAATAAATCGCCACCTGCTGCTGGGATAGAAGCTTCTTCTGCAGCCCTTTCTCTCAAACAAGTCGGCAGCAGCTGAAAGGACGCCGGTGACCATGACGACACTCCGCGGTTCCGCCAACAGGTGTACCTGGCTGCTGGCACGGTGTATGGGCTGGAGGGAGACCTGGGCGACCTCGAGAACTGCGCACGTGCCATCCGCAGCGCCACCACCGAGAGCGAACTGGCCCACCTGGAGGAGCAGGTGGCCAGCGCCGCCGCACAGGTGCAGCACTCAGAGCTCCAGGTGTGCACTGGATATCTGACCTTTGAACCCTTAACCCTTACACTCCAGCACCACAGGAGGGCCTCACCACTTGAGAACAGTACAGTTCATACTTGTAACATCAGTATCAGAAACATTTTAATTTGACAGGTGAATATGTCTGAGACTTTATGCTTTCCCTTCACCGATTGGCCAACTAAATGTGTGGATTCGTGAAATAAATGAGTTAGTGACTGAAACTGTAATTCATACACTGTGTGTGTATATATATTTCTATATTTTTTTTTAATATTCTAACAAAGCATTTTGTAGTCGCTTGAAAAATTCTCCCTTCTTGCAGATCTCAGATATCGAGGCGCGGATCTCGGCCCTGAAGACCGCTGGCCTGAACGTGACCCCCTGCACACGGTTCTCCAGGTTCAAGCCAAAGGCCAAGGTGCGTCCGTCCAGAGCCTCCGCTCGCACCTCTGTCTCTGGGCTCAAGGTTAGAGGCCGTGTGTCGGCCCATGCTGACGTCTCGCTGTCTTCCCTGCAGACGGAGACCATCAACTCTTCACGGCAACACAGGAGAAAGCTCCCCGCTCCTCCAGTGAAAGGTTCGGACCCTACAACCTTCTGTCAATGGTCTCTTCCGTTTATGAAAACCACACATAATTTGGATTTTTTTCCCTGAATTTGAACAATGTCTATTGATCTAAACAATTGTTACATTTACATGAGGTAGTCTAACAACAGAATGATTGCGCTATTGGTTGGGCGGCTGTGACAAGTGTGACTTGTAATCTGCCCAGTTGTAATTATATTTCAGAAACAAGGAGAACTACGTGGAATACTTTTTAGCGCTTGTCTAATGAAAGGGTCACTGTAGCTTTACTAGCGCTGTTTTAAATCGCCCTGTATCACGAAGGACACCTCCACATCTGAGATCCGGACTTGGATTATTGACGTTAAGACGAATCCCAGGGAGGGCGCGGTGTGTGTGACCCCAATGAAGATGCACTGTGTAAAGAGGATGAACGGTGCGTTGTGTGATGGATGCTCGCTTGCGCTCGCCTGGGCGGGACCCCCTCCCCAGGCCCTGTACCCCCCAGCTCTTCGGTGACACCCTGACCCAGCGCTGCCTCGTTAGGCACAAAAGAGAAGTCAGAGTGGCAGGCAGCATCGATCCTCTCCCATCGAACCCTAGTCACACAAGAGCATGCACTTCTGCCTCGCTCCGCCACGCGGTGTATCGATTGTGGCTCAAATCACGAGCACCACTCTCCCCGACTGATGGAGAGGGGCCCGTCGCTCCCTTTTTGAAGATCTGTTTAATAATCATCGGACATGCGAAAGGAGGGCAGAGCTGAATGAACGAGCGGACAAATGCACTAAGTACCGAAAAAGCATTGCGGGGAACTTCAATTAGGCAAGGAGGAATATGAGGGGATTAGATTTCTTTATCCGCTCTCAGGAGAAATGACGGGAGCAAAGGCTCACGTATTAATTAATGCGTTTTCCTTCATCCTCAACGAGTGACTGTGGCTGATAAATGACGCATTTCTCTTGTTTGCCTATATCGCTTCAAAGAATACGGGACAAATCCGCCTATTAGTCATGTCCTTATTGAAGATGGGCCCTTTTACAGTTCACAGTTTACTGTTGGACTCAGATAAGATATGAGTTCTTAAAATGACTTTTTTCCACCATAAGGATGATCAGCTTCTCATAAATATATTTTACCTTTCCCTGGAGACGATTTCATTTGATCACGTTTTTCCTCCGTTTTTTTCTTCCCCCCAAAAGCCTTAGAGCGACGGTTGAGCACTGCGTCGGTAGCAGAATGAATCGGGCCGCATCCGTGTGTCCGTTAGGCAACCTACGCGGCACACGTGTCCCCTGGTTCTTTCGCCGAATGCCGCGTCCCTGCCGGAAACTGACCGCTCTCCTTAAACTGACCTTTTCAGATGAAGCCGCCAAGCTGGAGCTGCAGTTGGGAGCGTCGCAGGCCTAATGACGCCGCGGACCACCACCCGACCCCGGGACGGGGGGCATGGGGCCCATTTTCCACGCCAGTGCCTTGACCCCAGCGTGCGTCCACAGCAAAGCACCACCTTCGCATGAGCCTCCCCTACAGGACCACCGTGTATTCTAAAACATACATTCCAAAACGGAGGGAAATATATTTTTATACACGCCAAGATGAACTGCACATATTGGAAAAAGTATATCATTGTGCTTTCAGTACATATGAATTCCTGCCTCCATAATAATCTATTGTAAAGTCACATATACTGGAAAATGTAACCTTGCTTGCTTCATCTATATATTGGTAAATCTGCGAGTGGCACAACCCGTTCATAGTTTTTCTAAGTTACGCTCTCTTTTTGTTCGGTGTCCAAAACACGTCCCTTGCTTTTTGGATCTTACATTTTAAAATATGTCGCCGCTTCCCGAGGACTGCCTGCCTGTGGAGCGCCGGTGATGAACCTCTTATCGGCAAACAGTGACTCGCTGACATCCTGCCCGGATCGACGGGAAACCTCTGCCTTAACGTGTTTAAAAAGAAAAAAAAACGCCCCTTCAGAAAATAGAATCCTTACAGGAGTCACTGAACACTTCTTTTTCTATAACTATCTGTATGCAGGAGTCCTGTGTTTGAATAGCGTACAAAAAAGAGACGTGCAAGTCTGTGAATGTGACCCAGTAGTACAGTTTTACTCTCCTCTCCCTGCAATACACGGTGGTAAACAGCAAGTCAGATACCGAGACTTGTTCGGTGTCACTGCTGCTCTGCGTGATTTTTTTTTTTTTTTTGTCTCTTTCTCTGTCTCTCCGTTGCATGGACTGGTGTCAGGACTGGTTGTGTTCGCTAGGTGAGCGTTTGGCAAGGGTCGCGCTAGGAAGCCTCCGGTTTCATCACTCGTACCTGTGGCCACAGCTCAGCCTTCCCAAGGATCGTAGGTTAATCCGTCGGGGGTTGCCAGGCGAAACACCTTGCGACCTTTTAGGAAAGTGGTGCATTGTGGGATTCCACCTGGCTCGTTTGGTCCCTAAGTGATTCGGCGATTATTCGGCCGCCCCGACCTCCGCGGCTTCGGCTGACCTCCACACTGTGCGGGTCGCGTGACCTGGAACCTCATCGAGCTGCTTCCCCATCTCGAAGGCCACGCCCTGCTTCTTTAACCTGACCGGCTCCGTTTACCTCGTCCCACAGCGGAAACCCTGCACGGCGGGGTCATGTTTGACAAATGTACCGGTCAAGACACCGAGGAGGTCTTGCTTGTCTCCGTCTTTTTTAATATACTGTCTGAGAGCAGAATCTGAGCAGAGACATATTGCTTTTTACCACCATGACCACGTGGCCTTATGCTTTTAGTTCTTCTCCTTTTGTTTGTTGGTCACATCTCCCTCACATGGAAAATCACAGAGCTTCTCGTTGGGCGCCCTGCCGCACCCCTGTTTCAGACAAGCGCCGCATTTGTTACTTTCACCGGGCAGCACCACTCTTTTTAGTTCTTAACTCATATGCTTGTAGTCCAATAGCAATAACCCTGGAGAGAGAGGAACAGTCCAGTATTACATTTATATGACACTTTTCTCCAGAGTGATTTACAATTTTAAGCCACCTACGATTATTTACCCGTTTCTTCAGCTGGGTAATTTTACCAGTGCAATTTAGAGTAAGTACCTTGCTCAAGGGTACTACAGTTGGAAGTGGGATTTGAACCTGCAATTGTTATGTCATAAGGCCGAAACTCTGACCGCTTACTACAGTAGCAGCTGCTTGGTTTTAGCATCTCAGTCTTTGTGTTACGGTCTTTTACACTCGGACACTTCGTTTAACACCGTCCATATGTTGTGTTCTTTTTCAAGTACCGTAGTTTGTCATTTTGATGTGAGGGAAGAAGGATGTCAGAGTGATTTTTACTGCGAAAAAGTCATTTTGATCATTTTCCCCACATTTTCTATTTATCTCTGTCCTCATTCCTGGTTGTCAAAGGCCCTGCTTTAGTGTTTTCTGACAATAACTTTGTTTAGTTTCTTGCTTTCCTTCCTCCTTTTCGGCTATCCATCATCAACAGCCGCTTGTCCCGAGCAGGGTTGTGGCAAGCTAGAGCCTTGGCAACGCGGGGCGCAGAGCTGAGGGGGGAGGGGACACACCTAGGGCAGGGCTCCCCGAGCAGGGCTGGAGCCCCAGACCCGCCACTTAGCGGGCACCGGCTGAATTCGCCACGCCGCCACGCCGCCAGGCCACCTCCTTCTTTTTGTTCATTCGTCTTTTTTCATAGCTGGATTTAAATTAAAAGAGTTAAACACCCCATCGCCCGTTTAATATTTTCCCTTTAGCCACAGCGTGTTTGACGTCAAGCGGGAGAACGTGTTCACGTGTTTAGGTCTGACACTCGGTGTACTGAAAAATCTCTTCCTGTGTGTTGCTGTCGAAGTTGTCGTACCTGGAGCTGTTTGTGTGTAAAGCATGTATCTGGTCTGAAATAGGTGTTCCAATCAAAAGAAGCACAGCCAGATGGGTTGGTAATAATTTATACAGCTATGAACTTCCTGTATTTTTCTATTTTGGAAAAAAAAAAAAAACAAAAATAATACGAAAAGATTTTGAGTTCTGAATTTATTAATGAAATCTGGAAATGTTACAGAAAATATCACGTTTGGTAACTGGTCATAACTCTTTCCTTCAGTGTAATATATGGAGATTTTAATAATTTAAAAAAAAGTGTTGCTGTTGTTGAAAACGAACAATCGCAGTAAACCGTGTCCTGCACAGCTAGACATCTGGATCTGTCTGTAGGCTTGTTTCATCTTTTTTTTGCCTGCACATCTGAGAAGAGCATCACAAAGGTAAAAAAAATTAATAAAAAAAGACTGTCTCAGACACTGTCCTCAAACTGTGTGTGTGCCAAACTGTTCTGACTGAGAATTGTACCACTGTAAACGAATAAAAACATGTTGCATACCTGGCGATGACTGAAATAAGCACTTTTAATTTGGCACGTTTTGTTCAGCAGCATTCCTTATAATTTATTGCTTGTGCAACTTAGGGTCCTGGAGGCTAGGGTCTATTCCGGAAGCGCAGGACGTGAGGCAGAGTGCACCATGGACGGAGCGCCACTCCATCATAAGGCAAACACACACACACACAGAGACTGAGAGCTGTTTGGAGTTACCAGTTCACCGTAAACGCACTTCTTTGGACTGTGGGAGGAAACCAGAGCGCCTAGAGGAAGTCCACTTTGGGGAGAGCAAGTAAACTCCTCACAGACTGAGCTGGATTCAAATCCAAGTCTGAACCTACAACCCTTGGAGGTGTGAAGCACCAGTGCAATGAACCACCGTGTTGCTCATAAGACAATATGCATACTTTAATTTTACATAAATGTCATATGACCTCCTTGACATTTTATACCATTCAAATAGGAAATTGCAGCTGAAAACACCAGGTTCCAGAGTGAAATCACATGTTTCTTTCATCTCCCCGCAGCGCTTGACCACAGAAAGCAGCGGTCAGGCAGCTTCCACCAGTGGTCCCCGTTAGATGAGGCAGAAGGGCAGCGGTGGAAAATCGTTAATGCGGCAGTGTGTTGTGTGTGATCCCTGGCCCCGCCCATAGTGACCTGCTCATGTAACACAGTAAGATGTGAGACTGTGGGCAGAGTGCAGGGGGCAGCTGGTCTTCACTCAGGGTCCATACGCACAGGAACAGTCATGTTCATATTACCCACCCGTTTAGGGAATTCATACAGTGCATACAGGTTTGGGAAGTGAAACCAGTGAAATATTTGAAAGCGTGAACAGTGAGGAATCAGCCACAAATGAAATCAACAAAGCGCAGGTTATGTATATGTTTATTTATTAATATATATGTAAATTTTTTATATGTACAGGGTTTTTTCCAGCAAGTGCAGGTTTGCATTTAACCAACACATCGGGCACAGGTCTTTCGAAAGCACAAAAAGACGCCGATCCTGGTCAAAAAGACAGACCTGTTCCGATTCGAGGGGGAGGGGCTGACTGTTGTCATGGCAACCAGTCAGCATTTTCCCCTGCTAGCGTCTTGGCCAGGCCTCGCAGCTCCTTTCCCCTCAGGCTGCCCAGGAGGAGTTCCAGGGTGCCGGCAAGGGGCCCCAAGCCACCGCTGGTGTTCTGCCGCTTGCCAAATCGGCCGATGGGCCGTACGCCACGACCCACGTACCAGAAGGGGTCAATCTCTGGACCTGTGGGTCAGAGGAAGAGGGAACACATCCGTTAGACCCATCGACGTACGCGGAACAGTACCCGTGGCTCCCTGCTGAACCTGAGTCAGGCCCCAGACTCTGGAGATATTATTGCACTCGACTTCAGAGCTGTTCACATCACCTCCAGCAGGTGGCGCACTGGTCACAGCTGATACTTTGCATGCAAAGGACCCAGGTTAAAATCTCACCTCCTGCTGCAGTACCATTGATCAGGTACCTTCCCTTGAAGTAGTACAGTAAAAGTTACCCAGTTGTGTAAATGGCTAAATAATTAAGGTGTTTTGGAGAAGAGCTAAACCTGCTACATGGACAAGTAACATAAGTACTGACCCTGCTCAGTCAGTACCTATGTTACTTGTCCAAGGTGATTAATGAACAACTGGCTCTGAAAAACAGTTGTTTAAAAGCACCAGTGGGAAACTTCTGTGGCTATTATTAGATACAGTAAATACTACAGTAATTTTCCTGTCATCAGCTTTATAAAAGTATTATGTGGCTCAGCTTCATTCAGTCTTTGAGGACATGAAAACAGGGTTCCCTCCCTTCACAGTATTAGCATGGATAAAAAAAAAGTGTCCCTTACAGTGAAATGACATATTGGGATTTATTTTTCCCATAAAAGAGGAATGTGGACCAAGAACTACAAATAACACCGTTTGGCCCTGAAAATCCTTAACCAATCGTTATTTAGCAAGCATAAATATTTACAAGAAAATACCAGTCATTTTTAAACATTTTAGAGTATTTTACATTTACATTTATTCATTTACTATGTTAATTATTATTTTAAATTTCTTATGTTTTATTACTGCCATTTATTATATTATTGTCTCTTCGTTGCCGCATTTGATACCTTTATTATAACCATCGTCACGCTTATTTATTTCACTGATGTAACATGTATAGTTTACCGTGTCTGGGTTCATCATATGCTGTACATGCATTATGGGAGCAGTGAGCTGAAGACCGCGTATAATCTTCAAAAAACGCCTTTTATGATCGCAAAGGACAATCATTTCAAGCATACACATCTGAAACATTTCTCACTGATTTGTAGCTTCCGATTTCTTGTTAAACGCATCCCTCAGCGGGGTTTCTGCCTTACAGTGAGACGCTCCCAAATAAGGGAGTCGCGAGTAGCGGAGCCTCATATAGCGGGGAGCGCGCGCGCCGGGTCCCACGTGCCTGTTACAGCACCGGTGGTGCACGAGGACACAGGTATGCGCGCGACTCCTTCACCGAAAGCGGCCGGGATGTCCTTTAAATGAAAGGTTCAATATAACGTATATTATTATTATTATGATTATTACTACTACTGCTATTATTTCTAATTAACATATTGTTGGTTTAGCCCATTTTCAGGCTGAAAACATCCGCCGCGTTTTTATCAGCTTTGTTAGACTTCATTTAACTTATATAATTAACTTTAATTTTTTTTACTTTTAATTTTTACTTTATATTTTTACGTTTGTGTGTGTGTTCGTTCCACGGCAAGTAACGGCTCTCACTCACTTCTGTTGTCCACGTTGTGTCCCGTGTGCAGCTCGTGCCTGAGCGTGGAGCCGCGCGCGCACGCCACGCTCGCCGACAGCAGCAGCAGCGCCGCGTACGCGGCCGTCAGCGTCGCGAGGCTCGGCCTCCGCGCGCACGGTGCCGCCGGGCGCGCGCCTCGTGCTGGCGGCATGGTGGTGGGGGCGGATCGGGACGCTGTGAAAACGCAGCGCATTTGACCGATATTGTAACTTGACATCATCCGTCACGTTCACATCTAATTGTTTTCTAAATTAACGACACGTGGCGTGAAGGAGAATGAAGTGAAAAAGAAGGCTTTTACTTACCTACAGTTACACTCCGTAGTCAGTGAATTGTGAATTATTGGTATTCATGTGTTGTAATATTTTCATTAGATGAAAGTGCTACGATACTACCTTGCGATGGACTGGCGTCCCGTCCACGGTGTACCCACCCACCCCCACCCTCCAGCCGCGGGCCCAAAGATTCCGGGATAAGCTCCGGTTCAGTTCGACCCCTAGAACAAGCGGTTATTGCGATTAGACAGATGGATGAACGTACTATACACTTTACTACATTTACACTACCGCGTACTATGAACTATACACATCCACCTGTCCACCTGTGATGAATAAGCGTTTGCAGGGTCACGGTGGTTCAGAGTCTTGTCGGAAGCACAGGGTGCAAGGTAAAGGACACCCTGGTAAGGTACTGGCGGTCCATCGCAGGGTGGTATCACTTCGGGAAATGAGTGAAACGCGCAAACCATTCTGCACATATGCTGACTTACGTGGAAAAAAGACGTTTATGAAAAAATGAGTGTGCAGTACATTGAATTGCATCATAAACGTTCCACGTGGCACAAGAGGACACGTAAACAAAACGTTCCCATCTCCGAAAGCTTCATTCCTGCTCAGCCCAAGGCCCACGGAGTCCCACGCAGTCCCACGGACGGAGTGTCCGGTCAGACTCATCATGTCGATCATGTTCGCTTTTGTGACAGGTGATGGCACGTGCACGCGCATGCACACACTGCACACCTACCTTGGGGATCCAGCAGGTTCGATGACCTCAGCAGGACTGATGACTCCACGAGAGCTGATGACTCCACCGGCGCCGGTTCCAGCGGTTCTTCTGGACGCTTCTCTTCGTCGTGTCCTCGCGCCGACCTTATATAGCTCGCGTGGCGCGATCGGAGAGGTGGAAGAGGAGTGTATCGCGAGGGACACTCTAATGACTCCATCCTCGGACCCCCACCCGCCCTCGCAGCACCCCGCCCCCACCGGACAGAAGCAGCAGCTCGAAAGCGCAGATAAATATTGTATTTGTTTACATAGAGGAGGCGTCTCCTCGTGCCCATCACGCCGGGCCCGGTGATGGGGGCTCACGTCTTTGGCGTGCGATGGGGACCTCGAACCCGGGTAAAAACACAAAAAACAAAACGGTTTTACTTCAATTTACATAAAGTTATTCATGGCAGAAAAGAGGTTTTAGGGAGTACAAAATTCATCGGGAAATTGTGTCGTTATAACAATGAAAAACATGTGTAAGTTCAAATAAGTGCTTTTTAATCTCGCTTTTCTTATTTGCATTGTTAGTCTTGACGCGCGAGGAGCGCGTGTGGCGGGCGCGCGACCAGGTGGCGCGGATAGAGGGGCCGCGCGGCGGGTGGTGGGCGGTGGACGGCGGGACACGGAGGGCCACATCTCAGCCGCGCCGGGGTGGCGGCTCGTGCAGGGGGATGACTTTGAGGCCGACGGGGAAATGTCACCGTGGTGCGCGCGCGCCGGTCGCTGAACTGAGAGGGGCGTTCAGGGTGACTGGAGAGCTGTGAAGATGAGCGCAGCTTCTCCTCCTGAAAGGTCTCCGTGTTCCCGGCCCTCTCGTTTCGCTGTGGGGAGGGGGGGGTCCGATGAACAAGTACGAATCATACGCTTAAGTGAATATTAAAGCGCTTCTCGATGGATCCCTACCGGTTTCTCTGCAGGTATGTGTAACAGGAACATTTTGATGTTTCATGTGTTGACATGTTGTGACAGAAACAATTTGAGCATAGCCTCTACTTATATAGAGAGAGAGGCTATCCTCAAATTTAAACTGCAGAACTAAATTTATTAGTGTCACGTGATGGGTCCTCTGTGTTCTGCTATTTAAATACAATGGACGATGGACTGCAGTTCAATGCATTAAACATTTTCACAATCGCCGTTCTCAGCGCAAGAACTCAAAAGACAACGTTCCCATTGTGCGTCATTTGCATAATTACGTAACTGCGTCATTTGCGTGATCTGCGTCGTGTGTAATCAGCGCAAACCGACGGTGACACCGGGCCCATTGTAAAACAAGGTGCTCCAGTATCATGTGGGCGGCGACTGAGAGAGAGAAGGTGCGAAACTTATAAAGCGATGTTAATACTGTCAAATGAAAATGAATAATGTTCGAGCGCCAATTAGTAGTTGCAACAATAAGTCAAATTCGAAAAGCGCGGGTTGTATTCTAAGAAAAAATACGGTACAGCGCGGAAGTTCAAATTACGTCCTAACCTAAGTGTTCAGTTTATTTCGTGAAATTAAACATTTATTTTACTTTTTGAGGACGTTACCAGAAGCACTTTATTTGCCGAGATCCTTTAAGTTTAATTGAATACGTTGTAAGATGGACTGCACTTTCCCGCCTTTTCACCCGCGCAGACAAGTTGTTGTTTCGCATACGCGCCGCTCTTCATTTTCAAACGTCTCGCTGTAAAACACTTCAGTCCCATCACTATCTAAGGAAAATGTGTATGAATAAGTTTGCATGTATATGTTTGATGTGAAAAGAGTCTCCTTTTTGAGGAAAACACTCGCGCTTCATGTTCAAATCGCTTCAAAGGACATTTACTTCTCCAATGTCCTGCACGCGCGGGTTGACGCGCGCTGCTGTAGCCTCGTGCGCCTTCCGCCGCCATTAAGGAAGTGTCCATCTCTTCGCGTCCCAGCACAATATACATACAGCAAAAATTACCCAGAAATAACCGCGACTTATTATGTTAGCAAAATAACTTAGGATGGGAAGTTCTCACAAACAGCAGTGACTAGATAAGAACAACAACGGGTTCATTAACGGCTTAGAAAAGTATGAAATAATGTACTTGACGGGCATCAGTTTACGTCCCAACTTGTATTCATACTGTGTAGCATTTATGAAATATGAACAGGTCTGCGCGCTAAATTGTCGTCTGATTTATTTAATATTTAATTATGTCACACTTATCAGCTTTGCTTCTTTCCGTTATTTCTAACGGGACAAACCCCCCCCCCCCCTAATATTCTGCTTCGTCACAAATTGCGCTATAGACCCGTTTTCATTTGTTTCTTCTTTCTTTGCTTTTCATTCAGTGTTTATTGTAGATGTGAAGAAAATTGCAAGAGAAAACTAATAACCAATAATAACGTACTACAGAGGTACATTGTTTTTGAGGATTAGAGTTTTTCGTCCTATTATTTTTATCATTATTACACATTGTAACCCACTAGTCTCTTTGATGTGCTGCACGTGTACGGCATGAGTAAGGGGTGAGTGACGTATTCTATAGATTCCATTTAACTCTGACGTCACAACGCCCTTACTGACGTTTCAGTCCTCGTGACGCCTTTGATCGTATGACCTCATTATGCTTGGTCACAGTTTCCGCACACCTTATTCCCTGCTCTCCTAAAATGCTAAGAACATGTGTACCCACAGATGGTCTTCATGTTCATACTACACTGTTCTTTTTTTTACTGTTTACCATGCTTTTACCTTCCAGAAAAGAAATGGATGTCAGTTAATTTATACTTGTAGACATTTATTTAGAGATCATGAGACCAAAACCTTTCATGTCTTGGTTCATAACTAAATATAATCCATGGTAAAGTCATACATTTCAGCTGAAGTACTGCAGGATGGGGTAGGGTTATTACTACAGAAATAGTAGTTTTAAATTTTTATTTCTATATAAATGTATTTCATACATATTTTTGTTGATTCACTTTACAGCTTTGTCCAAGGTGACTTACAATGTTCAGTCTGTATACTGTAATATTTACACAGGTGGGTAATTTTTACTGTATCACACACATATTTTCTGAACCACTTGTCCCATACGGGGCCACAGAGAACCGGTGCCTAACCCGGCAACACAGGGCGTAAGGCCGAAGGGGGAGGGGACACACCCAGGACGGGACGCCAGTCCGCCGCAAGGCACCCCAAGCGGGACTCAAACCCCAGACCCACTGGAGAGCAGGACCCGGTCCAACCCACTGCACCACCGCACCCCCCTTTTACTGTATCAGTTCAAGATAATTACTTTGACCAGGAGTACAACGGCAAGCATTGAAATTACACCCCAGGTCCTTCATTTGTAAGGCGACAGCGCTAACCACTACGCCATTTAATTCATAAAGAAATGTATTTGCAGCCTTTATCTCGGAATCCTGCATTTCAGAATTGCCAGTTCAGAAGGAACATATCTCTATTATCCATAGCATCTGTTGGCCCTCAAAGTTTTACCACGGTACCCAGTGGCATTAATATACCAAGTACTGCGGTCACAGAGCTGTGTTTGTTTAAGGAGCCTTTAAAAACAGACTTGACTTTAAAGGTCACCAGCAATAAATGACCACATTAGGTTTATAGTCTGTCTGCACCCATCCTCAACCACAGGAACTCCTGGCAGCTTAAGGTTTTTGACAATGAGCTGCTCCATAAATTTGAGCCCACCCCAGCGTGGGCAGAGGTTCACATTGATCTGGACCGAGTCACCGGGTCCGAAAAGGCAATTTTTATGGCCATTTGTTAAATGAACCGCTCTCCTTCATGGCCGCAGTGGGCGTGTGTGTGCTATTGTGAGCGCACACAGAATACATCAGTGCTGCTTTTGATGGTATGAATAACTACTATTAGAGGAGTTATAGTGGCTGAAAATCAGTGTGAATTACCTTTAGAAAGATGTAAAATGCTGACTTCTCTTGCATAATGAGCAATCATGGTATGAGAATTTGCATTTATGAGAACATGTTATTTGCACACTGAAATACACACAAAGAGCTATGGACTCTAAGGAAGTCCTTAGAAGGTTAGCAGCACCCCCAGCGTGTGCCGTTGCCTCTGTTGCTCATCTCTGTTGCTCATCTCTGTTGCCCCAATGACACCTGCCTGCTCAGAAGTGTCATGTTTGCCAGTGTGATGTGAATCCAAGTGCAGTTGCACGGTGTTATTCTACATGGGATCGGCAGGCAGAATGCGTAGTCGTCGTAGCGAGGGTCACCGATGAGCAGACGTCAATCGAAGGAGGATCCAAAGTCGTAGTCCAGGAAACGAAGCCAGGGGTCAGGGAACAAAGAGAACGAGGAGGACAGGAACAGGGCAAGGTAGGAACAGGCATGGGCACGAGGAGGAAAACAAGGATGCAGGAGAGATTGCTGGCGTGGGTAAGTGGATGGCTCAAAGAGGTTCCGCGATCTGGTCAGTCCGGCATCTTCCCTTTATGCTCCGTTTCCCTGATCGCCCACAGGTGTGTTGAGTCGCGATGAGGTCACGGGTGTGACAACAAGCATCTCTCAGAAACCTTTTTATCATAGTGTAAAAACATCATCTATCA
Source organism: Scleropages formosus (assembly GCF_900964775.1). NCBI lineage: Eukaryota > Metazoa > Chordata > Actinopteri > Osteoglossiformes > Osteoglossidae > Scleropages > Scleropages formosus. The sequence goes on along the minus strand of NC_041814.1, from coordinate 27,656,897 downwards.
TAATAACTGGAGGAAAGCTCCTATGAAATGAATAAATGTATATACACACACACATTTTCTGAACCGCTTGTCCCATACGGGGTTGCAGGGAACCGGAGCCTACCCAGCAACACAGGGTGTAAGGCCGGAGGGGGAGGGGACACACCCAGGACAGGACGCCAGTCCGCCACAAGGTACCCCCCGCGGGACTCGAACCCTAGACCCACGGGAGAGCAGGGCCTGGGCCAACCCACTCCGCCACCACGCCCCCTAAATATATATAATGAGCCATAAAGGAAAGAAAGTTTTAAAGAATGCTAAAAACAGTTGAAAAGCAGTAAGGCAAGGGAACTACTTACTTATAAGTAAAATGTAAATACACAAAACACACAGAATTCTCTTGAAATGCAATATCGTTACAAATGACTTTGATGTGGTTCATTATGATAAGTGAGAATCTATAATATAAGATAATTTACTGTTATTATATGCAATACAATGCAATTTTGTGTGGCAGCCCTCAGTACAACAGCAGCAAAAAGAACAGTTTAAATAAATAAATAGATAAGAATTTGATTAAAACTTTGAATTCCTCAGTCCTTAGCAGCCTTTTGGAGGGGTTGGATGTCGGGGAGTAATGGAGGCGGCAGCTGGCTTTTGCGATCGGTTCTCTGGTTGGGCAGGGAGGGTGTGATGGAGCCACGGCTCTGGGAAAGAAGCTGTTCCTCAGTTTATTGGTGTCGGATTTTATTGTCCTGAAACATTTGCCAGACGGCTGCATGAATTAGCCTACGTGAAGGGTTATAATATTATAAGTGATAACAGTAATTTAATTTCTGCCACTAAATTGAAGCACAAAGCAGAATCGAGAATATATATGAATTTACCGTTGAGTTCAATTTAGAAAAATAAGGCCGAAGAAAAATCATCGCACACTGTCAGCACCGAAAGTAAAAAGGCTCTACTGTTACTGAGGGAGAAATATGTGTACATCTTGCACTTCCTGGTGTTCCTGTAATCCACTGGCAGAAGTATTACTCTAAAATAATTCTGTCAGAAGCTGTGTTTTATTTTAGCCGTGTTCATGCTGAACATGTTTATATTCTTTATGTAAGTTCATATGAAATGCACACACACAGACACACACACACTTGCTGAAACCGCTTGTCCCAAGCGGGGGTCGCGGCAAGCCGGGGGCCTAACCTGGCAACAGGGCATAAGGCTGGAGGGGGAGGGGACACACCCAGGACGGGTCATATGAAATGCACTTTCTGACTAATTTTGAAACTGCCTTCCATATTTCATTAAAAAACAGAAATATAAAGTACTAAGAGGCTTCCAGGGTGGCCCAGTGGCCTAATGGATAAGGCATCAGCCTCCGGAGCTGGGGATTGTGGGTTCGAGTCCCACCTGGGTCACCATGGTTTCTGAAATAAAAACACCTCTATCCTAAAAATGTGTAGATTACTTCAACAAGCAGAAGCTCTTTGAAAATAAGTGGAGGGAGTAGAACTTATGCCCTTTGCCTGAAAGGATGCAACAGTAATCCTCTCTAGGCTTAATTATGCCCATAAACCTGACATACGTTTATCCTTGGTTATCAAACAAGCTTCCAGAGAGCAGGTTGGATAGTGCTGCAATTGCTAAACTGGGCCTGTTAGGCATGGATTAGTTCAGTTTTAGTTTCTAAATGTGACAAATCTTAATTACAGGATACCTGTCCTGTACAGTCACTTGTTCTTCCTTTTTTTTCCCCAGCACCTTTTCTCCACACACTTCCCGTCCACTGTTAAATGACACGAAGCAGCAGCAAATGTGATTAAGGTAACCTGTAGCTGAAACGGACAGAGTGGACACCCACACCGTTTCCTCAGCCTTGTTCCAAATCAGGAATTGCCTTTAAGGCCTTGTTCGCACCCTGGCCCATCCAGCACTTGGACTCTGACTCATTCTGTGACTCATTCACATTTGCCTTGAGTTCTGTGACTGGGCTGAGTGGGGGATAGGCCAGGGGGGGGCTGTGGGTCCTAGTTGCGCTGGGCCTAGATGAGGTCGCAGTAATTCGTACCATCTTGAAAATGTACTCAATGTTAAAACCAAAACAACAACACTCAACGAAATTTGAAACAGAAGGAAAACTTTAATACAGATTGTAAAGAATTAGATGCTAACAGAAAAAGCCTGTGATAAGGACACTGCCTCCATCAGGACTGGGACAGATAGGCGCTGGTGTCCGGAAGCTGCGCGCAGTCGTTCTCCAGGTACTCCAGAATGACGTTCCCGCCGTTGTGCAGGGGCCTCTCGGGGTGAGAGAGCCAGGAGAGCAGAGCGTCGTCCATCTTCAAGGCCTCCCCCGTGTGCGGGTGACACAGCCGCAGTTTCTGAAACCCACGGCAGGACGAGGTGAGCATCCGAAAAAGTTAAACGTGTACAAGAGTTGGGAAAATAACCGACGGTCTGACAAACAGCTATCGAGCGAGAACTTCTCAGGCACCTTAGCTGTCAATACGTTGTTTGCGTTCTTTAAGTTCGCTTGGGACGCAGCAAAGTCCACTACTTTCCCCACACTCCACTTGGAACAGAAGAACATGGGCAAACTCGACTGGTTCGAGCCTTTGGGGAGGAACACCTGGAAATAGGTCCTTTCCGTCTACGGGTCAAAACAGGAAACGTAAGTAAAGAAAACGAGTATTTTTGAACCACGCAGCATTTTAAGCTCATGAGACACAATTATCCCATCGGTATTGGAGACCCAGCAAAGTGACCATGCAGGAACCACGGTCACAGGTATGAACATACAGGGAGTGCATCTCCTCCCTGATGGCACAGCGTTCCGCTCTCCTGAGCTCCGCCCCCTCCAGGTGAGATGGTACGTACCTGTGGCAGCCCCTTGTCCCCAGCTGCATGGAGCTTCAGCTTCATGAGGGCCACCTTGGCCGCAGTGGCGCTGTTCTTTGCACCCTTCCTCCCTGCACTGGGGGGCAGCGCTGCCTTTGAATCTAAAGCACAACAAGACAAATAGCTAGTGCTATTCAATCAAGCCACAGGTGAGATGTGCTGCCCTCTCGTGGGCGTTTAAAGAATAACCACAGAGAACATTTAAAAAGAAAATCAAGAGGTCTGAATCCAAAACTAACTGAATGCAGGAGAAATTAAATCATTTCTAAGATAATATATGATTGCACATAAAATGCATACATCTGTCACTAAAATGATACAGCAGTGTTCAGAGGTGTCGCTCAAAATTGCAGCAGCCATTCAACTGACCTACTATTTTCTTCACAAGCTCCTTGGTGGCTGCCATGCGGGGTTTGGGTGCCTCCAGCTTTTCACACTGATGGTCATCTTGGTGCCGATGTCTGTCAATTACAGAAACAGGACGGATTCCGATGTCAGCCTCACAGCATATAGGTACGTACGGTTTAGGCAGCTATGCTAAGTGGTGCTTGATCGGGTTAAATGGACAGTTTGTAGGTAATGTCATAAATGTGCGTGTTTTAAAGAATAACTGTGAACATTTATGAGAAACTAAGGCTGTGGAAATACATCTAGACAGTGCACAAAATCTGCAGATCAGCATGAACAACTGTACGAACCGCACATGCTTCGGTAAATCGTGCGGCAAGACGGGTGAGGTCCTGCCCTGTGCTGCACTGCCGCATGGGGGGTTACGTACGCGAGGCAGAAGTGCTTCTCGCAGTGCGGACACACGACAGGCAGCAACTCCCTCCCAGCACAGTGTGGGACGGAGCACGCGTAAGACGTGCTGCTGCCGGATGCGGACACACCCTTCGCTGCGGGGAGCTGTCCCGGGAGAAGAGGAGAGCGCTCATCTTACACAGCAACAACAAGATATACACAGGTTATATCATCAGTCATTCAATTGGCTCAAATTTTTCTCTAAGCTAACTTACAGTGTCAAGTTTGAACACTAACACTGATTTACCCACTTATACAGCTGTGTAATTTTTACTCTGTCAGTTCAGGGTAAGTAACCAAGGGACTGACAGTAGGAGTTCAAACCCAGAATATTTTTGATTAAAAAGAGACGTCTGTAACCACAAAGAAGAAAGTACCTCAGGGCAAGAGTGAGATCCTCGGCTTCTGTGTTCAAGGCTTAAAAAGAAAAGCGTCAACAATAAATGGAAAGAGTTTCCATGCACATGATGATTATTTTTTTTTGTGAATTTACTGGCCTAAGTAATAAACATTTCACAGAAGCAATGAAAGTACTCTGTAAACAACCCCTAAACGCACAAACACACACACCACTTACCAGAAGACCCCCGAACAGGCCTCACACACAAAGGGCAGAAAGTCTGCAGCACAAAAAAAACGTGTTTTATTCATGGTATAAATAACCAGAACTGTCCCAGATTGAGGTGAGGTGTTGCATCGTCGTGATTATACTGACTTATTCCATAATAATTTGTGGAATAAAATTGGTACTAACAATAAAGATGCGAATTAAAATCGTATATAATAATTACTATTATGAGCTTTTGCTACAGAATGTGTATATTGAACATTTCACCTACCTTTCTGATGGCAGGACTCAATCCGACAGTGTTTACCAACGTCCAGCTCCGCCATAGTCACTTCCTCCTCACTTCTTCCTCTTCCTCTCTGGCGCCATCTTTGACGGTCTGGTCCGCCTTACCAGGCACATCGCCCCCTGCTGTTGTGGAGGGTAACTGTCGCCAATAAAATACAAACCGAAATACTACTATTATCAATACAATTATTATTAAAATTTGCAGTAAAATAAATCGACTGAATAGCGTGATCGCACAGTTTCCACAGCTTTCTTACTGCACGACTCACAGTGATATTTTTCGCCGATATTCATCACAGCTGTGATCACTTCCTGGAGTTCAACTTCTTCCTCTCTGGTTGGTCTCGCAGAGAGCGCGATGACCACCGTGCGGCTGCATTGCGACACCTGCTGTCCTGGAGGATGTATTAAATAATAATATCAATAATAATAGTTATTATTATTATTATTATTGGTAAAGTGAACTATAATAATAATAATAAAATAATTAAAATGAAATGTGAATAAAACATGGATAACCGTGTCAGGAATTTAACAAGAACCGCAAGAAGAACTTGGCAGAGCGCAGTTTAGTGATTCGTACTTTGTGTCCCACTTCGACGTGCTGTAAACACTTGCTTTCAGCCACCGCCCCGCGCATATTGTTGAAACGCCGCCCTCCATTCCTAGACACGCAAGGAAGGAAGGAGGGAGGGACACGAGCGCCTTGAGTGACGCGCAGCGAGTTCCGCGCTCGCGCCCAGCGCCAGGTGTCCGGTTTCAGGAAGGCGCAGGTGTGTCCCCGCCATACTGGAATATCCACTCGGTCGGAATAAATAACCACCCCGAGCAGCTCGGACGCACTTTAACAAACAGGTTGTTTTCTTTATCTCCGTAATACACACACCATGAGTAAAATTTCCAAAATGTTCAAAGGGAGCTCCAGCTCCTCCAAGTCGAAGCACCACGGGGGGCCCTCTCCGCAGGAGGCCATCCACAGGCTGCGCGAGACCGAGGAGATGCTGACCAAGAAGCAGGAGTACCTGGAGAAGAAAATCGAGCAGGAGATCGCCATCGCCAAGAAGAACGGCACCAAGAACAAGAGAGGTGTGTAAGGGAAGCGGGGTTGGGTTCATCATCATCATGCCATGCCATGGGCCATGGCACGGACGGTGGAGTTAGGAGTTGGATTTGGGACCGTGGTCGAGTTTGGATTGTGGGTGAGTTTGGTTTGGAGTTGCATTTTGGACAGAGAGTTGGGTTTGTTGTTGAGTTCGGAGTTGGATTTGGGACCGTGGTTGATTTTTGAGTTCAGGTTGTGGTTGAGGTTGAGTTTGGAGTTCAGGTTGAGGTTGGACTGTGGTTCACTTTGGTTTACAGTTGGATTTGGGACAGGCCCACAGGGGGTTGGGTTTGTGGTTCACTTTGGAGTTCGATTTAGGAGCTCAGGTTGGAGTTGGATTTGAGACAGGATTTGGTTTATGGTTGAGTTTGGAGTTACATTTACATTTAGCAGATGCTTTTCTCCAAAGCAATGTTCATCTCAGAGAAAATACAATTTGTACATTACTTCAAGAGAAAGAGACATGGCTGCAGACATGCAATTTTTAAGAAAACCTAGTCTGTTTCTTTCCAAGTTGATGCAGCTATGTTCATCCTTCGAGTGGGTGCATAAAATGCAGGATAGAATCCTGATAATTTTCCTGCAGTTTTTTTTCTTATTTTTTAAGAATAAAGTACACAAACAATGACATACAATGCAAGAGTAGCAGCTGTGTACAGTAAAAGCTTATCTGGGGAAGATCATGAAGTTACAGTGCATGAACATTTACACCATACATGAGCTGGAGAGATCATCTTGGGTGAAATCCAGAAGAGGTGAGTTTTCAGACCCTTCTTGAATATAGTTCTCAGTGAGAGAGGAAGGTCATTTCACCACAACGGAGCCAGAACTGAGAAGCTCCTTGCTTTACCTTTGGTGCATGGGACCACCAAGCGAGCAGAAGTAGACGAGCGAATGGGTCTGGCTGGGGTGTAGCAGTTGATCAAGTCTCGGATTTGGGACCGGGTTCGGGAATGTGGTTGAGTTCAAAGTTAAGGTTGCAATTGGGTTTGGGACGGTGTTTGGGTTTATGGTTGTTTTGGAGTTCATATTTCAGGTTGGATTGTGGTTGAGTTTGCAGATGAGTTTGGAATAGCTGAGTGTTTTATAAACTGTACTGAGCGTTAGTCCTATTTCTTACGCCAACAAGCCACAGGAACTGGACCTAAGAGTCCAAACATGGAACATTTATAAGGGGACAGAGTCGTGACACTGAGGGGAACTGGTAGTCTTGAATGTCTGCTTCACCTGTCCATCCCATCCATCCTTCCTAGCTGCCCTGCAGGCCCTGAAGAGGAAGAAGCGCTACGAGCAACAGCTGACGCAGATCGATGGCACGCTCTCCACCATCGAGTTCCAACGGGAGGCGCTGGAGAACGCCAGCACCAACACGGAGGTCCTCAAGAACATGGGTTTTGCTGCCAAGGCCATCAAGGGCGTGCATCAGAACATGTGAGTGAACCGGGCCAAAGGGAGGGCTTCCTTTAAACTATTCCCACCCCCCGGACCACATCTGCTGCTAGTTTTTATAATAATTAATATTATAATTTCCCATGTAATAATTTTGGAGTTACTCTTTAATAAGCAGCAGGTGGCACAGTAGTTATAGCGCAGCCTTTGGGCTTGAAGGTTGCAGGTTTGAACCCCACTTCCTGCTGTCGTACCCTTGACAGTAAAAATTGCCCTACTGTATAAATGGGTAAATCACTGTAAGTAACTCAGTATTGTCTCTCCCTTTGACTGACCCTCTCCATCAGAGATCTGGATAAGATCGACGACCTGATGCAAGATATTACCGATCAGCAGGAGGTGGCGCAGGAGATCTCGGACGCCATCTCTCGGCCCTTCGGACAGGAGTTCGATGAGGTAAAGAAGATCACGCTGAAGCGATTTCCCCTGCCTTTGTATCCACATCCGGACGGTGCGCCGCTATCTTTGCGATGTTCGCACGGTCCTCTTATTCACCGTGTCGGTCCAGAGTTGAAGTGATATGATACAGTATGATATGACATGACAGGACTCTTTTGTCACATTTCTCTGAAAACCGTTTTCCATCATAAGCAGCTCTATCCATTAGTGACGTATTACACATCAAGGGTCAGAATACAAAGATCTAAGGGAAAAATAGATTGATAGATACATATGTATAGACATAAATACATAATTAGATACAAAATTAGATCGGTAGATTAACACAAAACATGAGAACACACACATTGCACGGGGCAGAATATTAGACACCCAGACGACACACTCGCTCTCTTTGGCTGCTTATCCTGGTCAGGGTTGCGGTGGTCTGGAGCCTATCCTGGAATCACAGGGCGTTCGGTTAGAGGTTCATCCTGGACCCAAACTGCAGCACACAAGAGTACTGCACAGTGATTGCACTTTGACGTGGTGCACGTTTGTCTGTGAAACCCACGTACTTTTGACCGTCCGACACTGACGTTCACCTGCGGTCGGTCACCTTCAGGACGAGCTGCTTGCTGAGCTGGAGGAGCTGCAGCAGGAGGAGCTGGAGGAGAGCACGAAGAACATGGGCAAGCTGCCCAGCGTGCCCAGCACGGCCCTGCCGTCGCGGCCAAAGCAGCGGGATGGTGAGTACGCGGCCGCAGCGCTCCCCGCTGGACGCTGGCGTTCAGCGCGTCAACGCTGTCCTACGCTGGGGGGGTCGGTAGGGCGAAGGAGGCCAGAGGTGGTGTTCAGTGTTGCCGTCTTCTTGTGTTGCAGCTCCCAGGAAGAAGGTGGAGGAGGATGATGACATGAACACGTTGGCAGCTTGGGCAACATAATTTTCTGCTGTATCTACCGGTATCACACACACACACACACACACACCCTCCATATTGTACCACACACTGATGGTTTGTGTCCTTTTAGAAGTACGGAGTCATCATAAAACTTGAACACTCACATTCAACTTGTCAGCATCGTCAGCTCTGACACTTTTTCTGATGTTTGAGTTGTTTTAACTGCCCTGTTTTCTGTGCGTCATTATTTTTCTAATTAGTGTCCGTTGAAGCAAGTTCTGCGCGGGGTGTTTGATTACCGCCGCTAAATGAAGTACAGGCAGTCCTCGGATTGCAAACGAGTGGGTCTCCGGTGGGTCTGGGGTTCAAGCCCCGCTTGGGGTGCCTTGCGACGGTCTGACGTCCCGTCCTGGGTGTGTCCTCTCCCCCTCCAGCCTTATGCCCTGTGTTGCCGGGTTAGGCTCCGGTTCCCCGCGACCCCGTATGGGACAAGCAGTTCAGGCAGGGTGTGTGTGTGTGTTTCAGTCGTGATCGTTTTCCTTTTCTTTGATTCATCGCCATGACTTGCATCACATTTACGCTTTGGTGCCATGATTAGGAGGGTAAGAACAAAAAAAATTGAAGTCAAATACAGCAACGCATGAGAGGCTTAACAGCATCGTGGTCTCCGACTGAAAAGAAGGAAGGCTTTGTCCTACCTGGGGCTCCCATGCTCACAAACCAACGAACCGCTGTAGATGCGCATTGGAAAGTAGCGCCTGTTTGAATTACATACGATGGTTTTAATGACAAATTTTAATATAATAGGCTTTACATTTATTCATTACACTTTTCTCCAAAGCGACGTACATCTTATAGAAAATACAATGTGTTAATTACATTAGAGACATAGATGCAGACGTGTGATTCTTAAGTGCAATTAGTTTCTTTTCTACCATATGAACCAATGTTCATCACACAAGTAGCTACATAACTTTGTCAGAATATCCAATATTCCTGAGCACCTTCCTAGTAATATATATAATATAATACATATTTTTTTTTTAGATGGGGGGGTGGTTTGTAACTACAGGTTGTACGTAAGTTGGACGTTTGTAACACGGGGGCTGCCTGTATGCGCCTCCTCGTCCCGCTCAGCAAAGGGAAGGAGGTCTTTGTACCACTTGGTGGAGTTTTTCCTTCTAAACTGTATATACTGTAGGACGTATGATTGCTATCAACTCCGCTGTTCCCTCAAATCATGTGTACGTTGAAGGTCATGTTGCCAGTAATTATACTGTAAGTAGCTTTGGTGCAAAGGTTAGGCTACGGGCGATTCTTGCGGCTTTTGATAAGAATCTAAATGGTTTTTTTTTTTAATGACATGTTTGTATATATGGGTCACTTCTGTGCTTTGCAAGTTGATTTTTCTTTTAAATTTTTCAAAGACGTATGATCTAAATGCCAGTTGGTTTCTGAAATATGAAATTATGATTTTTTTTTAAAATGTAAATACTGGTGCATAGCAGTGTGTTTAATTTCTCTGTGGAGCAGAATAAAATGTACAGTAGTTATGTGATCACTTTGCCCAAATTTTTTTTTCTCTCTCCCCCACCTTTCATTCAGTGATACAAACACATTACTAGTAGTGGTATTACTAGTATGTTATTAAGGTATTCATTGTAACATTTTTAACACCTTGTACTTATGGGCTGTGCAACAATGAGAATCTTTGATATTTCACTCTTTTACATTGTACTTGAAATAAATTTCAGGGAAAAGGTGCTGTTGAGTCCAGTTCGGCCCCTAACGACCAGAGTCATTGTTCCTGGGTGAGCGGTGCACATGCTGTACACAAAGGAGTTTCTCGTTTATAGTTACCGAGCAAATAGCTTCCAGTCTGCCGTTATGGGGGGGAGGTTTTCGTAGTTACCGTAAACAGACGGATATACCGTGTGCATGTTTGTGAGCGACAGTCTGTGAAATGTATTGAGTGTAAACCTAGGGCTGGTAAGTACAGTCAGGTGAATTAAGGGCTACTCTTTGGGAACGTGCATCAGAATACTGTACTTATTTTTTTTTTTCAGTAATAAGACATCTCTCCTGTTACACCTTGCGATGTCTGGATTCCTCTGTGTCAAGGACATAAATCAAAGTCAAAAACTTCTGGATGATGAATGTACACATAAAAGGAGGGAATATGGTAAAAACCCTGTTGCTGAAATGGGTGGATAACTGTAAATCACTCAAAGGTTCAACAAAGTACTTTTAAAAAGTGATAGGTCAGATGCACCTCAATTTTCCTTTAATTCACTAAGTACTATGAATTTTTTTGACTATATATACAATTGCTGCTTGGGTTATGAAGGGTTGAGTTACTAATTGCCAAAGATTCCACCTTTTTCCCCACATTTTTCCCCCAAAAATACATACTGTCTTTTTGTTTCTATCTTCTAAAATTTCTGTTGTGGCCCCAGCGCAACCTGCTTTTACGCGTCCGGCTCACAGGTGTCAGTAAAACGCATCCGATAAGAATGGGAGTGGGAGAGCACCTCGATCGAACCCATGACGTTTACAGCCTGCTTCTGCTGTTCACAAATCAGTGATTCTAATACCGCAAGAAAGAAAAGGTATCCCGTTACCATGGAGATCAAAGTGAAAACGGTAAACAAAGCTGAAGGTGGCAAGAAGAGGAGGAATGTTCCGTAGTAATGAGGCTTCAGTCGGAACTAATTAGAAGCCTGGATCTGTTATGGACACTTGGTGCGGTCTAAAGTAAGCCATGAAACACTCAGATATATAATATTTACATAAATAAAAACCAACAGTAGGTGACCAAACATTACAAATGGAAGAAATAACCCAACAAACATAAACACTCAAAAACATGAACAACACACCGAAACATTTCTTAAACAGAAAACAAACACAACGGTCACCAGGAATGGAAAGGCTTTCCTTACCCGCTGCTACAGTAATTCTGTCGTTTCAAGGTCGTTTCAGCTAATGTAGCTGGAAAATGAACATTGATGCAGAGTTTTTAAGAATTATTGTAGATTTATCCAAGGTTTCACAGAAGCTGAGTAAACTGGGGGATTTAACATTTGCATTATTACGCTTTCGTTCACTGTGACCTAGTGGTAAAAGTGACTTTTCCATTATGAGCAAAATGAGTAACAAAAGACTCTTGGTCCCATTTGTGAGGTGGTGGACGTGTATGTTGCAGTTGCAGATACTAGGTTATTTTAAGTCATGATGGCGAGAGACAGAGGGACAAAGGAAACAGTCTTGTGGTTTTTGGAACTGTGAGTCGGGTGTTTAAGATGCTACTGTTAAGGACATTAGAGCATCATGTAGGACAACGAGCTGGTGGGAAAGGTTGGGGTGATGTTGAAGACGAGGATCATAATTCAGTCGTGATCTCTTTTAACCGATGATCTGTTCTTTCCCACTTCCTCACCACTTCAAGTAATAATGGCAGAAGAACAAAATGGGAAGATATGGAACGAGTATCTGGAGGACAGGTTAGAAGCGCGACTTCTGCAAGAGTCCATAAAGATGGAAGAACGTCTCTGCCAAGAAAGGATGTTAATCCTCAACTTGGTTGAACGAAAGATTAAGAGAGCCACGATTTTCGGAAAGGGCAACAGTAGTGCTATCGGAAAGGAGGCCACAGAAGATGAGCAAGAACAGAGAAAGGCCTGGAAATGGTTGGACAGACAGCTGGAGGGGGGTGTGAAAGAGAAAGACTGGGATTTGGAGGTGGAGAGCAGGAATTTAAGAAATGGAGAGAGGAACGGAATGTGGCAAAAAGTGATTGAGGAAATACAGCAGGTGATGGGAATGCAGGAGCAGGAGGAATGCAGGAGAAGGAAGAGCAAAGCAAGAGGAAAGAAAATCACAGTAAAGGAGTACGTGGTCGAGATACCTGAGCAGAAAGACGGCGAGATCATGGACAATGATGGGGAGGACACTGACGGAATAAACGGGAAGTGGAGAGTAGTGGAAAGCAAAGAAGACGTGAGTCCGATGATGGAAGAGAACTGGGACGGGATGCAAGAGAAGAAGAAAAACATGGTCGTGATGAGGAGTGAGGCGAGCAGGGCGTGGATGGACACCAAACAGCAGGGGATGGACGAGATGGTGAAGGAGAAAGAGCAGCAGAGCGGAGCGAAAGGACATGACATAGTTACCTGGATGGAGGACACTAAGAAAGCAATCCTGGAGCTAATAGGAATACGATGGAAAGACAGAGGAGATATGATGGCGCACTCCTTGACTGGACCACTCCTTACGGCAGAAGACATCAAGAGGAACAGAGAGGAACTCAAGTTACTGGCCATGAGCAAACCAAAGCTGCACACAGGTAAGAAAGCAGGACACACTAAGGATCTACCTCTATTGCAGGTGGTGGTGGGGCTTCAAAAAGTAACCTGAATATTGGTGCAGGACAGCAATTCTGGGATTGAGGAGCACTTTGGTCCACCAGTGACCTACAGCCATTTCTTATCATAAATTTTGATATGTTTTACTAAATGTAAAGACACAGTCAACTTGTAGTACAATACAGAATGAAGGGCTCTGGTGCTCGACTCTTGTTTTACGCAAGATTTTCAGTGCTGATGGGAATGCACACTTTGAGCTTCCCGAAAAGAAGTTTTGGGAGAGCTACAAATGTGCTTTCCTGACATTGCTCACAATGTTACGTGAAAAATATCATTCGTAGAAATATATAGTAAATTAACGGCGATGCCTCGGAAGGCCAACGAGGTGGTTTGATGGTACGATGATGGTTGATGGTACGCGGTTCATGCTATGACACAACTTGGTCAGAAAGCGTTTAATGTGAGTGAGCGAGGAGTTTAAATTTTAATTTATTTTAACGGACTCACGTATCTCAGTGATCGGAACATCACTTTACTGTCAGCTTGAGGGCCACCCACTCATGTGGACCACACTTTGAGACCAATTGGGTTAGAATATTAGTTGAGGTTGCAAATGAGATCTGAAGCAGATGAAGGGGAAACATGCTGACCTGAGAACACATGACCTCTTTACTTCTCACACTAAATGATCTTTCTCCCTTTTTCGTTAGATTTCTCCATATTCACGAATGCATGAAAACAAGAACGATGGCTGGAAATACGTATAATGTCAGACCCAACGGTCAGCACAAAATGGCATATTACCCATCAACATTATCCTGCTATGTGGTAAAACCTCATGTTGCACTGCTGATTTTCACCTTCTGGTAATTTAACTAAGATATCCAGCATCATGTGTCTTCTGAGGGTTTCAAAGTATCGTAAAGTAGGTTAATTCGGGTTGTCTTCTGAAATGAAGTTGATGAGCAGTACAATATGATAAATAACTCATGGATTAATCTTTACTGCTATAGTCAAACTAATCAGCTGAACAACATTTGACACTATGCAATACAGATGCTAAACAGGGTGATGTTAACTCATCAACCCTGTCTTCCCAGCCCTGTTAGAAGAAGGAGATGGACATAGAATGAGAACTTGGGCTGAATTTTTGAAAATCATGTCATCAGAAATTTGGCAGGAGAGCAGAGTCTGTGACACCCAAGGAGAAAGTTCCATGCTTGCCACCTTGCGATGAGATCTTCAGAATTTTTCCTGGGCTTCTTTTGGGAGAGACCACTCATGAAAATGCAATAAACTTTTGCATGTGGCTTTATTTCTTCAGTTATATTAATCATGAGTCTAGAATAAAATATTTGTTCTGGGAAAATATTAAAAATTGTAAAATGAGGTTGTACCTCAATACGTTGCTCTCCCATCATCTTCAGTTGGACTGAAAGGTCAGTGCATCTGGCTCCTGGTCTCCAGTGCAGCGTATAGAGATAATTTGTCCGTGTTTAAAGTTGTACATTTTACTCTTTTTGTATGTATCGATGTGATGTCTGGAACTTCTAGCACCACACAGATTAAGTTTTATTAGTTTTTACTGCTGAAAGAGCTTTGAGACAATAATCCTATAATCCACTGTCAGGAGAGAAATGTTCAAGACATGGATTGATTCACCGCTGTGTGACTGAATACAAGCTGTTGAAATGTTATGTTTAATCCCCCTTTTCCATTCCGTTTGTTCATATATTAACGGTGGTATGAATGCCTATGGTGCTTTATTTAATGATTGTAATGATTCCAATAACAGAACTTGTGAGGAATAGGGCTGAACTCCTGTATGTTCTTTGAAAGATAATATTTTATGCTGTGTGTGCATGACTCTGGGTACCTGTCATTCAGTCCAAAGCTGAAGATTTCATTTTTATATATAAAACACCAAAGCAAGACTACGGTGACTGTTCTCATTATCACGTGTTTTACACGTTCTCAGTACTGAAGGCCCAGTTTACATGTGGCATGTAGGTTTTAGTTGGGGTGTCTAGTGCGCCAATGCTTGGTGGGGCTTTGGGGTGTACGTTGTCACAGTGATGACCTAAAGAAAGGTGTAGATGAGCTGTGTGTATATAGTTACTGTGCTCTTCCAAACCTATTGGACTCCACGATACAGGAGAGACGCCCCCAACGTGGAAAATACATGATAATTTTGGTGACGTATGTAAATGTACATATAAAACCCTCCAGAATCCATAAATGGTTCACATGTATGTTTATGCCAAAAACGACAAATAAAATAGCCAGGGCAGCTCATGAAAAATAGAGTAAAAGCAGCACTGCCTCCTTCAAAGGACTCTGACTTGAGTCCCCATGCCTTTTGCAGTACCATTGGGGAAGGTGGTTACCCTCAATTACTCTGGTAAAAAATGACCCTGCTGTGTAAATGGGTAATTAATTTTAAGTAGAATAAAATTCTAACATTGTCATCTCTTCAGTGCCCACTGACACTCATTTGCTGAAATATCCAAAACAATTGTCATGAGGTACATCCAGACCATCGCACCAGACACTCTGGACCCTCTCCAGTTCGCATACAGACGGAATACATCCACAGTGGACGCCATCAGCGCAACAATACACACTGCCCTCACCCACTTGGGAAACAAGGACAGCTACGTTCGAATGCTGTTTATTGATTACAGCTCAGCATTCATCACAATGATACCTTCAAAGCTCATCAACAAGCTTCACAATCTTGGTGTGCCACCCACCCTCTGCAACTGGGTTCTGGACTTTCTAACGGGCAGACCCCAGTCCGTTAGAATGGGGAATCACACATCTAGGTCAATAACCATAAACACAGGAACTCCGCAGGGCTGCGTGCTGAGCCCCATGCTCTACGCACTCTTCACCCATGATTGTGTGGCCTCCCAGAACAACACCAGCATCATCAGATTTGCTGATGACACAATAGTCATTGGACTGATAACGGGAGGCGATGAGTCGGCATACAGGACAGGACGGAAGTGCTGACCTAGTGAAGTGGTGCCATGACAACAGTCTCTCCCTCAATGTCAACAAAACAAAGGAGTTGATAGTCAATCCACGGAGAAGGAGGGAGCAACACTCGTCACTGCATACTGGTGAGACGTTGGTGGAGAGGGTGAGCAGCTTCAGATTCCTGGGTGTTCACACTACTGAAGATCTCACCTGGTCTCATCTGGTCGAGAAATCACATCAGCGTCTGCATTTCTTGAGAAGGCTGAGGGAATTTGGCACGCCAAGCCGAATCGTCAGAAGCTTCTACAGGTGTGCGATCGAGAGCATCCTCACCAGATCTATCACTGTGGTTTGGAAGCTGCGCAGTACAGGATCGTAAGGCACTACGGCGAGTGGTGAAAGCTGCTCAAACCATCTCTGAAACGTCCTTACCATCACTGGAGAGCCTATACCAGGCCAGAACCATTAAGAGAGCCAATAACATCATCAAGGACAAGAGTCATCCCCAGCAGTCTTTTCACACTCTTACCATCAGGCAGATGCTACAGGAGTGTTAGAGCCAGAACCTCAAGGTTGAAAAACAGTTTTTACCCACAAGCCATGAGGCTTGTGAACAACACCCATCCACTGCCTCTCTACCCATCACGGCAGACACAGATTACCCTCTGAGCCTGAGAGGTGTCAACTACCCCCCATCCCTCCTACACACAATACACATCCACGGCGCCAATATCATCAGTGACCAGAGACTACCTCCGCATACCCTGCGTACACAAAAATACACACCCCCCCCCAACCGCGAATAGACCCAATCTATCTCTGCAGGACTTCGCACATGTACGACTTCCATATTTACGTTGTGCACTGCACACTTTATATACGTATATAGCCTCGTTTCTTGGATTTTTGTACTAGTAGTAATTTTTGTAAATTTGTGATTTTTTTTTTTTTGCACCAATAGTAATTTTTGTAATTTGTGATTTCCGCCTTGTGTTCTTCTTTCCTTATGTCCTTATAATTTATGTCATAGGCTGCTGGGAGGATTCACAGAGAAAGAATTTCATTGTATGGTGTGACAAACTGTATACTGTACACATGACAATAAACTCTTGAATCTTGAATCCATTGCTCACTTTACATTTCTGTCAGCAATGGCACACAAATGCATAAATACAACAATGTTTTTTAGAAACAAAAAAGACTAAATATGAATGACTTGGATTCAACAATGCATATAATGGTATTACAGTACAGGACAAAACTATCTGCCAGAGAAGTAAATGTAATTTCCCTTTCAACAATGCAGTGACCTTACGAAATGTTTCTAAAAGAAACACATAATAAAGAAGAAAATCTCTCAGCCTTTCACACATAATTTTGCACAATGTTCTTTTTGAAATAGGCATTACATGGCAATATAATGCAGCGTATGTATATTATTTTCATACAACATTAATGAAAATACAGTAATGTTTTATTTCATATGCAGTAACACTGTAATGACCAAGCATGACATCACAATGTGTTATGACATTTGACAGAAGTTGCCATAGTTACCATAAACAAATGGAAATATAAGTAATAAACAGAAAACATAGTGTGAAGGTAGAGAGGGTAAGTACAGCTGGAGGTGATTAAAATTCGACACACTGGAAACTATTGCAACATACATACATATCACTGGTGTAAAAGGTGAGGCATAAATTAATATCTGGCATTAGGTCGAGAGGTTATAGACAGCGAGTGTATATTAAGAACACAAAACTAAGTGAAAATGTTCTGTACGATGCAGAAATGTTGAGATCATGAGCTGTGCCTTCAAAACTTAATTTTAAATTTAATTAGTAATTTCATAAGTATTAGGAGCATGATATTTTGCTGTTCTTTGAGCACAATGCTTTTATATTTACCAAGCATGGTTTTATAGTATGAATGGAAAAGACACGGTAGTGCGGGTAAAAAAAAAAAGTGAGATGAATCAAGTGCTTCTTGTTGGGAATTTAATCTGAATAGCTCCAGGAAGAATATGCTTTGTTTATTCCCTTTGGATAAAGGAGTTGGGTCATAAACATAACTATATAACTATATTTATAATGTTATTTTAATGCAAATTAAAATTTCGGAGACACCCAGAATTTTTTAATCAAGCCTCGAAATACGTTTTGACTCCATATTTTACATATAGAAGGCATGTGGTGGTTGTCATGAACCTTCAAAAATGTTTCTACAGCAGAAAGAAGGGAGACACGGAGTGCCAAAGGAAGGGAAAGAGTGTAGTGTAAGGTGAGACGTAGGGCAACGTACTGATGGGGAAGTTGGGGGGCAATTAATATTAAAAAATAATAATTTGCATTTGTTTTTTTCAGCACCTCTGCATTTTGAGTGAAATGGCAGAGGAACAAACCAGAATGAAATGGAAGGAGTACCTGGAGGACAGGCTAGAGGCCCGTCTTCTGCAGGAGTCCCTAAAGATGGAAGAGCGTCTCCGACAAGAAAGGATGTTGATCCTGGAGCTGGTTGAGCAGAAGATCAAGAGGGCCATGAGGAAGTTCAGGATGGAAGAGATGAACGCGATCATAGAGGAGGCCATGGAGGAGGAGAGGGAAGAGAGAGAGGCACGGAAATGGCTGCAGGAACAGCTGGAGGAGGGCGTGAAGGCGAAGGACTGGGATTTTGAGGTGGAAACGAGGAATGTGAAAAGAAAGCAGAGAGGAGAGGGAATCCAGCAGGTGATGTGGAGACGGGAGGAGGGGATGGTACAGGAGTCGAGGAGGAAGAAGAACAATGGGAGGGGGATGAGGATCAGCGTGAGGGAGGCTCTGGCCAAAATGCTGGAGACGACTCCTGCAAAGGAGAAGAAAATGAAGGATCGGAGAAAGGAGGAGAGAGCAGAGTTGGAAAGAGTGGACGAGATGATGGAGGAAGAAATGGAGGCAAACGGGCCGGAGAAAAGTGGTTAAAAACAGTGTCGTAAGGCAGACGTACAGGTGATGATGCTGCCGCTGTTTCCATTATTTAGCAGACTAATTGGACTTGTTACCGAGTTTCTCACAGCATTGCTGTCGGTGTGGTTTGACGGGTCCGAAGTGGAGCGTTAAGGATGGTGGACTGCAGCCTTCGAGAAAATTGCACGTGTCACACAGAAGCAGTTATGCAGGACTAATCAGTTAAGCACTTCAGCAGTGGATTGAGTGTCGTGGACAATTCAAATGGAAGCGGAAAAGTGGAAATGGGACAGAGCCACCATATGCAAAATTTGGACTGAACCTCTGACTAGAATGCAATATGTTAAAATAAATATTAATAGAAAGTAAAAATATTAATAGAAAATGGATAGGGAACAGGATATATAATGATATAAAATAATATCATTATTTATATTATCATTATATATCCTTTTACCTGTCCATTTTCTATTAATATTTTTATTTTTTATTATCAATATATAATAATAATATATAAATAGAACAAAAGGGGGTATATTCCCGTTACGGGAAAAATGTAATCCACTGAAGTCTCCCATATTCAAACATGATTATTTTATATAGTGATCTTTTATGTACCGATATAAGAATGTAATAACTAGTGTTTGGTTGGAGACATTACCCTGGCTTTGGTACACTTACGGACCAAAAAGGACAGACAATAACTAACGGACAAAGGTGAACTTGGGTGCACTGAGTTTAAATAATACTCCTGTTATTCTGTGAGGGGAGAAACATTAATGACATGAATTCACTGCAACATAACTTAATGCAGTTATTTGGAATGTTAAATTCAGTCCCTTTTTATTCCATTCTGTTTAGATGTGAAAGGGTAGTGTGTACACATGCCTATACATAAGTATACATACGCAAGTCTTTAACTGCAATAAATCTAATGCATAAACCTTTGGGAAATAAGGTTGAACTCTTGTGTGTTTTAAAAGATATTTAATTGTGGAGTCTAACTGCCTTGTTATTTATCCCAAAGGAGACTTGTTCTTTTTTGTTCCTTGCAAGCAATTATAGAGGCATTTGATGCTTTAAAAACTTGTAACCTGTAATAAAGGTTTTCCACAATCCCGTAAAGCAATGGTTACTTGACACTGATTGCATTTACATTACATTTATTAATTTAGCAGACACTTCTCTCCAAAGTGATGTACGTCTCACAAGAAATACAATGTGTGCATTACATTAGGAGAAAGACTTAGATGCGGCCGTGTGATTCTAAAGCACAGTTTGTTATTCAAACAAGTAGCTG
This sequence comes from Scleropages formosus, assembly GCF_900964775.1. NCBI lineage: Eukaryota > Metazoa > Chordata > Actinopteri > Osteoglossiformes > Osteoglossidae > Scleropages > Scleropages formosus. The sequence continues at coordinate 27,636,941 of NC_041814.1, read as the reverse complement.
CATAAGGGTTTAAATAATTGGGAATGTGCAGGTTTTCCTTTTTGAATCACTGATAACCAATAGAGAGGAATAGAGGGAAGGAAATGTTTTGGCAAATTAAATGTTCATGCCAAAAAGTGGCTTCAGAATATTTAGTTGGACTTCATACACAGAGCAGTTGTAGTTACCAAGCCCAAGGTCTCAACAATAGTAATAGTTTATTTAACACCTTCAAAACAGATTCTCAGAATCCTTTACATCAAAGTAGATAGTTGGGTTAGAACTAAAACCAAGCATCATGTAATAATTCTATTTAAGAAATGACAAAACTTTAGTACTGAGATGATAAGATGAATGATAAGAGGGAAAGGAGATGAAAAAAGGTGTATGTACCTTTCTATGACAGCAATTTTAAACCTGTAAGTCTCCAACCCTGATTTGAATGTGCTCATAGTAGTAGACTCCCCAAAATTTCCGTGGAGGGAATTCCTTGAATGATGTCCAATAGAACGGAGGTGAGATTGAGGAATCTGAGCGTGACCAGTCAGGTGAATGAAGACTGCAGTGTTATAGAGTGATGTAAGGTCTGAGTGGTGCACTAGAGCCACACCATGTAGAGCTTTACAGTGAACCATGAGGAAGTTAACTCGGGCCCTTAAAAGTATGGGGATTCTAACACAGGTATGATGTGGTCACTTGCACAGGACTTGGTCAGGAGTCTTGGAGCTGAACTGGAACCTGTTTCAGATAGATTTCAAAGCTCTGGTGAGAAGTTCATCGGAGTAGTCAGTTCTTGAGAGTATCTTGACTAGCTTTTCAACAATGGAAAAAACACAGGATAGAGTGAAGCAGTGTGTCTCGGGCTAAAAATAGTTTTAACAATGTTCTGCACATGTGGATCAAAACTAAGTCAGTGTCAAATAGTGATCTTGGACATGTGGACTGAAAGTGAATATGGTTACAGCATTTTCTGTGTGTAAATGATGAGTTTCCAGGAAGCATGACCTCAGACTTATTAGTTTATAAGCACAAAGCGTTGAGTCATCCAGTATATAACATCAGCAATGTAGTCAGGGTGCTGAGAAAGCTACCTGAGTATCATCAGCATAAAAATGATAGCTATTAGTAGCTATTATTGAGCTGATATCTTTGTCCAGAGCAGCTTAAAAAGGTATCAGTTCAGGGTTAGCAGCTTCAACAAGGATAATACAGTAAGTGGGATATGAACCCAGGTCCTTGGACTGTAAGGTGATGTCTAGCCACCATGCAACATGTGTGATAAACAGTGAAATGTAGTCACAGTGTAATGCAAACTTATTTTTGGACAGATTTTAAATACAGGAAACGGTAAATTACTAGCATAATGAACCTGAAGAGGTAAGAGGATAGAGTTAGCCAAATGTAATGTTATTACTCTGTATATTTTGTTTTACTTTGCACAGAGCATGGTAATACTTAACCAAGCTTGATGTCATAATCTTTCATGACATCAGAAAAAGATTGTTGTCATAGTTACCATAAACAAGACTAGCAAAGTCAAAAATAGAAACAGAAATGTAGTCATTCTGGTATAGCTATAAGGTGGAGCTCGTAAGTAAATAAGGATAATCATAGTAATCATAATAATTTAGGATGTGACCGATGATAATTATGACCTGTTCTGCTCTGTGAACTCTCAGTGTTGGGTCTGGATAAAAATGGCAGAAGAACAAATCAGTCCTGAAGAGGAATGGAAGGAATATCTGGAGGAGAGAATGGAAGCGTTGCTCCTGCAGGAGTTATTAAAGTGGGAAGAACATCTCAGACAAGAAAGGATGCTGATCCTAGAGCTGGCTGAAGAAAAAATTAAGAGAGTCATGAGGAAGCTCCAAAAAGAAGAAATTAATGGGATTGAAGAGGAGACCACTATGGATGGGAGGGAACAGAGTGAAGCATGGAGATGGCTGGAAAAACAGCTAAAGGAGGGGGTGAAGGGTGGTGGGGAGATGATAGGGGGGCAGGAAGAGAAGGAAAAGACTGAAGAAAAGGAGGAGTCATGTAAACAGAATAATAAAGGGAGAGGGTTGCAGATCAGAATTACCATGGCCCTGGTTAAAATGATGGAGACTCCTGTGAAGGAGAAAAAAGGCAAGGAGAAGGGACAGTGGAAGGAGTGGAAGAGTAGGGAGGAAGAAACCAAGGCAGAGAAAGTGGAGAAAAAAGGGAGGGAGAAGAAGGACCAAAGGCAGGACGAGTGTACTGAGTTAGAGAGAAAAGAGAGAGAGGTGGTGGAGGTGGACAGGCTGGAGAATGAGGGAAACAACAGGAAAGTGGTGATGGAAACGAATATAGAAGAAAACTGGGAGGAAATAGAGAAAGAGAAGAAAACAGTGGCTGCAATGAGGAGAGAGATATGGGGACGGATGTATGTGGGACAGCAGAGGACGGAGGGGACAGAGCAGAAGAAAGGAGTAAAGGTGGATGACATAGTCACGTGGATGGAGCACACCAAGAAAGCAATCCTGGACATCATAGGAGTGATATGGAAAGAACAGGAGGACGACACAAACACCAAGCTGTGGACCAGACCACCACGAACTCCAGAAGAGATTGAGAAGAATCAGGAGGAAATAAGGATGCTGTCTATGAGCAAACCAAAGCTGCAGACAGGTACATGAGATTTGAAAATGATGTGTCTTCATCTACAGGTCTTCATCTGTTGTGAAATGCACAGTTAACACAACTGTTCTTTTCTTCCTCTTTTTTATAGATTTCTCCATATTCATGATGAATAGCTGAAGGACAACTGAAAACTTGTACAACATCAGATGGAAGATAACCATCAGCAGATGATGGCACACATTACACTATAACATAATCCAACAAAGACTTAGAATTTAGCACTGAATTGCTCATTTTGGTTTGCTAGCTAAGGATTTACATGCTGGTGTGTTTTCTTAGGCTTTTCAAGTGCTGTAAATCTAAATTAAATTATCCAAATATACATTTGACACATCCTTTTGTCATGTTTAAACTGGACTCATAAAAAATGTTGGAATTTCTGGAAACTGGTCCTTCTTACAGGGATGCAGTGGTGTAGTGGGTTTGCTTGGGTCCTGCTCTCTGGCGGGTCTGGGGTTTGAGTCCTGCTTGGGGTGCCTGCGATGGACTGGCGTCCCGTCCTGGGTGTGTCCCCTCCCCCTCCATCCTTGCGCCCTGTGTTGCCGAGTTAGGCTCCGGTTTGCCACATCCCCTCTTAGGACAAGCAGTTTCAGACTGTGTGTGTGGTCCTTCTTAGAGGATGAGAAAAAGGAAGAAAAGTTGACCGACAACCAGCTGGAGGGATTTAATTACAGTTAATAGTGTTGGACAGAACCTTCTGGAAGTACATAGTTTATGTAGTGGCACATCTGATATAACCTAAAGGGCACTCAGCAATCAAAATACAATTGCCCACTTTATTTTTCTGTCTGACAATATAAAACCACAGGGCACTTTCAAAATGTGATTAAAATCAATCGAATGGAACTATATGCACTTTCTGCACTAGACTTTGGATTGTCAGACTGTAAATGACAGTCTGTCATCACTGTTTTTATTGTACAAATATCACAGTTACATTCATATGAACAAATCACAACAGAAATTACACACAGTGGTCGCTGCTGCGTTCAGAGCCAAAGGTCAGAGGTTTAAATTCTGTCTACTCTGCTCTGCAGTCCCCTTGAGCAAGGAATTTAATAAATTTGAGAAAAAAAAAATCATAAAGACTTGTTTTCACGTCACACTTTTATTTTGGAGTATTAAAGAAACGATTCAATAAATTCTGAAACAAAAGTGCGGGAAAAAGCGGCGCGGCCTGAACACTTTCTGAAGGCGCGGCTGTGTATTTACTACCTACGGATTGTGACACACCCGCCCCGAGATCTTGCGCATGCGCATCCCGCACATCCCACCTGCTGCCAAATGAGCAGGAAATCCGCCTCGAGGAGAGAGCGCGAGGCGGTGGCAGCGCGGAGATGGCAGCAGGGCAGCCGGCTCGTTTTACGGGTGAGCTCGCGACTCGGGGCGTGTGTGTGTGTGTCCTTAGACTGCCACGTGGACCTTGTACTCGAGCTGTTACGCGGTTTTTGTGTTTCTGAGGCGCTGGACTACTGTCGACCGCTTGTTACTTTTCTTATTCTTGCTCCGTCACCCCCCAGGAGACACGTTTCTCCTCGCGCGGTCAGTGACGTCAGGCAGCGCTGAGAAACGACTGGAGTGGACGGGTTGTGTGTTCGGCACGCGCGAAGTTTTTCCTCCTGGTACAGTGACTTATTTCACCCACTAACCACACACTGGGTTAGTTAAAGTAGGTATTTATTTAAAAACTTTAAAAAATAGTAGTAACTTTAAGTTTTTTTCCTTCGGTGAGGCAAACTCGGCGGCCCGCTCTCTGGTCTCTCGTGCTCTGACTCTGTCACTGTGACTGTCACACACACACGTCCTGTTTTTAACCTTTATTAATTTAATTTCACTTGAATTGTGAACAAATGTTTTTCATCGGAGGCTCGGAGAGATGGAATAGTGGAGACTTGCTGGAGCGCAGGAGTGACTTAAAATTGCCTCAGACTCAGAGAGGAAGTTTCGCTTAACGCCCTTTTCCTCATTTGCTTCCCCCTGACGTGTCTGTGACTCAGCAGTCACACATGGATTAGATGTAAAAAATGATTTACAGTAATCTCGGTTGCGGAATCTTTTTTAATTCACACGTAAAAATTGACCTGCGTCCTAATTGTCCCAAAAAAAAAAAAATTGTTTACCGTGGACTCTAAACTTTACTTGGTAGTAATCTTCAGTTGAGTTGTGTATTAATTGCTGTTGTTCAAACTAAGGGCATCAGTCTGGCATATGACTTCAGTCACATAACTTTCCACAAAAGCACTTGTCTTTCCTCTGCCTTACTGCTCAAACTGAATAATAAGAATGGCAAGTAATTGAAATGAAGAACAGAATAGTGTAAAAACATGGTTTTATTAGCAAGCGCCGAGCAGGCAGAGTATTAATAAAAGAATCGTAGTATGATCTGTCACTTAATTCTGAGTTGGTGGTGCTGCTTTCATGGCCAGGAGTTTTACGAAACAGGCTTTTAACCAGCAGGTTTTCCGTGTTTTGGTTCTCGGAAGCAACTTGAGTAATTTTATCTCCCACCCAGCTGTGTGTGGAGGAAACGAATGTCAGTGGATAATGGAACCGACCGAGCTGCTCAGTAATGCAGCCGCTGTAATGAAACGCATGCACTACATTTATCGGGAGTCTTAAAATATAAATGTGTGTGTGTGTGTGTATGTATGTATTCTGGCTCACGTCTTTGTTATAAAACTACTACTACTACTAGAGCTGCTTTGAAAACCAGGTTATTTAATCCTGATGCAATTGATGCACAAGAAAGGAAGTTTTCTTCTGTCTTGTTGCTTGAAGGAAATTTACGATGTGTTTGAATTTTGACCCTAGGTGAAGAGGCTCCTGACCCAGATGCCACACCCCTATTGGACCTCAGGCTGGTTCTTCTGGGATGGAGATGGCCTGGAAAGAGCCTGACGGGCAACACCATCTTGGGCCGGGAGGAGTTCCATCTGGAGCGGGCAGCCGAGTTCTGCGTCAAGCGGGAGACAGAGGTGGCCGGGCGCCGTGTGACGGTGGTGGACACTCCAGGTTGGTTCTCCTCCCAAGTCACTCCGGTAGCCTACCAACAGGAGATGGTGCGTGCCCCTTCAATGTGCTCACCAGGGCCTCATGCCTTCCTCCTCGTGATCCCCGTGGGCATGTTCACCGAGTCGGACCGGATCCGCACTGAAGAGAACCTGGCGGTGTTTGGAGATCGTGTCTGGCACCACACCATTGTGGTATTCACCTTGGCCCCGGGGCAGCGGGACATACCCATCGAGCGCCACATCCGCCGTGAGGGCCGTGATCTGCAGCGGGTGGTGGAGCGCTGTCAAAACCGCTACTATGTCATCAACAACCACATCTTCGGGGAGCATCCCCAGCTGCCCCGCCTCATGGAGAAGGTTGAGCAGATGGTGGCTGAGGAGGGTGGCATCTACGAGGTCTTGGACAATGCTGAAATTGTGAAAAATGGGAAGCCACCCAGCATCCCCCTGGAGCAGCGAGACTTGGGGGCCAGACCTAAGCAGCACTGCAGTGCGCTGCCGATGAAAACCATGGAGCTGGATAATTCACAGAGTAAGTAGATGAAATATAAAATTCATTTTTTTAACCATGATTTTCAAAGCCAAGATTAGCAAAGTGCTTTACAGTACATTTTCAGGGAAGACTTCAAAAAGTGATGCAGGTGAATTTTTTTTTTTTTTTTTTTTTTTTTTTTTTTTTGGGTCCTTTATGGTCCTTAGTGACAAGTAATGGAGAAGAATGCCCAGCCGGCACTAACTAGTAGCATCACTCTGAGCAAGAGAGAGCCTTCCTCCACCAGGTATGAACTCTTTTCAGTTTTTTGCTCTAAAAATTTGAGATTAACATCTTTCATGGAAAGACACGACAGAGGGACATAACTTTGTTGAGCTTCATGGTCACCTAGACTCTCGAGGAGCCTAATTGTCAACAGTGTCAAAGAATGGCAGAATGTGACAGATGACATGAACAAAGCTAAAATAAGTTATAATTTATCCATTCAGTCTTTCATCCATCATTTACCATCCATCCATCCAGTTTGGGACACATTAGTCCGGAGTGCATCCCAGAAGCATAAGATGCTAGACAGGGTACAACTTGGATGGGATATCAGTCCACCACTAGGACATTTTTGAATTATACAAAGCAACAGTAAGTGAGGACAATGAAAGAAGAGAAAATGTAGCAGAAACTGTGATTTAACAGTGAGCAAAAGAAATGCCAGAGCTGTCAAACACACACTTATAAATGAATTACATTTACATATTGACTTGGTCTGCTGTCAGTCCCTTCGTTGGAGGGAAGGAGGAGTTTTAACAAGGTGAGCTCAGCATATTTGTTTGGGAAAGATGTCAATTTTTTTGGCCTCACTAAATTCTTTGGAAAAGATTTTCAGAATATGGCTATGCTTGAATGGGTCCCCAAGCTTTGAGAGGTGACACCTTGATTGACCGTGTGGCTGCAGATTAACAAGATCTCTCCCCCCTTCCCCCATCTCTCTCTCTCTCAGTGCCCTCAACCTGATGGTGCGACCATCGGAGAAGCCCGGCTTCCAGACATTACCAAAAAGGGGCCGTTAACCAGTACCTGGGCTACAGCAGTTATAACAGTGGTCCTAATGCTCTGTTTTATTTATTTCCCTGTTTCGCCTTTAATTTCTAGCATGGTTTTTAGAGAAGGAAACTCTAGTATGTTTGTTCTTAACCAGTTATGTAGCTGTGATCTACGTACGAGCGCTGGCTTCAAAGCAATTGGATAACCGTTTAATGAAACGGTGCGCCGATTTGGACAAAAAAAAACGACCTGGACCAGAATTTAAATGGCCAGCCTTGTCAACCAGGAGCAGTGGCACAGAGACTGGTATTTTTTTGTTTGAAGCTACAGATTTAGCACTAAGTGTTAAGAGGCCTAAACATAAAAGCTTGTTAGAGCATCAGGTTGTTGACCAAGCCTCTCTGGTCATGTGAAGGACTATGATACCAGCCATCTGCTCAAAGTGGCTGGAGAGGCATTGGGTCGTTTTACTGCTAATTACTTAATCACCCAATAATTGAATGCTAAAATTGAAAGAAGTAGAACGGCAAAGTTAATGGATTGTTGTGGGTGGGATTCAGGTTCCATTTGGGTGTCACTGAGCCTGTGGAATCAGGTCTACAAACACAAGCTCTGTGTGTGTAACTAGAATCGGGTTTGAGTTCCAGCCTTTATCTCAGTGGTTTTCAAAGCTGCTTTGTGTGTGTGTGTGTGTGTGTGTGTGTGGGGACACATAATGTGTAGGAGGGAGTGTAGAGTTTGTCTGCCCAAGTACTTAAGAACCTAACAAACCTTCCTTATTCTTCTTCCCTTTCTGCACAGTAACTTCCCCAAAAGGGGGCACTCTACACCCACAGTGTACGCTAGGGTCCTTTAATGGGGGTAGTAAACCCGAAATGTGAAGATGAGCCATGTTTTTGTGGAGCAGAGCACTCTGAAAACGCAGGGAAAGGTCTGGGATTAGGTTAGTAATGTATCAAAGATCTCAGAGTCACACCAACAGTTGTTATTTGGCATGGTTCTGTGACATCTGGGATAGTCTTGCATGACTTTGAATTTATTATTCATCACAATGTATTATGTTTTATTTTTAGCTTGTTTCCTGGGATTAAACATTTTTGAGTATGAAGATGTAATTGATTTTAAAGGTAAAGGTCGCTAACACGGTCATTAGAACAATGACGGTGATTAATGAGATGCGGTATTGAATGAAGTGAGTGGTTGAGCCGTTGTGCTGCTGCTCTTTGTTGATTTGCTGCGTTTTCTTTCAATGTTTATATACTGTTACATTCATTCTGTATAACTATTTCTGGGCGTGTTTTTTGGTGTAGTGGCAGGTTACTCAGAGAAACACTGTTTTCCCCTCTGAATGTTGGTACTGCCAAGGAGGTTGTATTTCTACACCGCACTTCTTCATTTATCTAACACTCCCCTCCCTTCTAAGACAGAGGGAGCGCTTTTACGGTGCTTAATAATTGAACTGTTGTAACAGAAACTCCCAGGGGAAGCTCTGCCTGCCGACTCGTCATTTCATTTGGCTGTGCTCACACCTTGCTCCCCTGCTGTGCGGCTGTTAGCTTCCTCCCCTGTGCTGCTTCAGCAGGAGTCATAGAAAAGCACAGGCAATCAAAGCAAATATTTTCCCAAAAGTTTCTGGACATGTCAAATAATGGCAGAATGAAGTGTGTTATGCCTTTTAATGTATGTCTGCATCCTGTTCCAGTGTGCAGGTAGGTGTATTGTTTCACTGGAGTGGAAGCCCTTCTTAGAATATTTCATGTAAGACGTGGCCCTTTTCCCAACTAAGTCCAGAAGTGTTTTTTTCTTATTTTATTTTAAATAGCGTCGTCATGTTGGGATTGTGTGGAGATGATCTTCAGTTTTGTTGTCATGTTGTCTATTTGTGGTTTTGTGTTTTTATTTCCTAATGCTTGTAAAGTATTTGTTTTGATTTTCTGACCATCTTTAGAATGTAAAAGGTTTATCATTCCAAGACTTAAAAATAATATATTCTGGATGGGGCACCATGTAATGGAAGCACCTGTTCTGTAGGGTCAGGTGAGGTTATGGAGTTTATTGGAGGAGGTGTGTGATTAAAAGAGAAATTTTATAATTGCTGTTTTTTGTTTTTATGTGTTGGGGTACAGTAGACAGGAGCATTGTCCACTGTGCCAGAGAAAAATGAAGGATTTGAGAAGGATGCCATTTTTAAAAGGGTGTGAAAAGAGCTTCATAGTGCATGCTGTTTAACGGTTGAGCGCTCAGAGATGAGGTCACATATTCACCCCCCTGCTCCTTCAGCCGTCACATAAAGGACAAAACTCTGCTTTCTTGTGAAAAATGTCCCTTTCATCTTGTTGGTCTTTTATCAAAATGTAACTTCTTTTCCGGCCTTGTGAATTTTTAATGTTATGTGACTTTTTCCTCCTCAGTGTGGGCCCACCTGTCATTAAGAATATTCATGAATAATAAATGCTCATGGAATGTACTAACTGCTGGAGCTATCTGTATCTGACAAAACTGAGTGGAGGGAGGGAACCCTGTTTGCTTGAATTTTTTTTTTAATTTTATTTTATTTATTGTCATCATTATTATTATAAATGCATGCTTCTCTCTATGTGGTCTGGTCAGCAATAAACACAGCCTTGCTAAGTCATCTTTAAATGCCAGACCAGTGCCCTGAATTTTCCTGGCTGACCTAACAGTGACCAGGATGTAGAGACTTCAGAGAGGCGGGGGGATGGGATTCAGTACAAAATTTGTTGAATTCCCATTCTTTGTCCATTTCTGACAGATGAGGTGTGGTGCATTCAGTTGGTTCGAAATGATCCACTGACTTAGTTGTTAATGGTTCAGATGCCAGACTCTACCCATAAGCCTCTGCTGTACCACCAGCTGACTCTGTATTTTGGTGGCTTTTGTACTGGCGTCGGAGGTTATATTGGATTGAACAAAATGCTGAATATTATTTAATGCAGACCTTGCCAGTGCAGGTTCTGGAAAATCTTGTTCTTGCCCTTTGTACTGAATGCGTTTTAAGGAGAAACTTGTGTACCTGATGTCCCGGCTGATTTATTACCCATGTTTTTACCTCACAGATAGTAAAGAGAGCTTTTCAAGTGAACACCCATAAACCTTGTGGTCTTCTGGAAAGCCTTGATGAAATGTTTTTTCTCTTGGTAATTTGAGGCAATTTTCAGTCCTTGTGCAGGAAATATCACCTCTGATTTCACTGTAATGTCAATTTCCAAACCTCTGGAAGATTTTTTTCCCCCCCCCCCCCCTTCTGTGCAGAGACTAATGATTATAATCCTTTGCTAAGCTGACTCCTGTCTCCAAGGTGACTTTCAGCATTACTTAACTTTGCTCTGATTTACCCATTTGTAGAGCAGGATATTCTTACTGTGTCAATTTAGGGTAAGTACCTTGATCAAGGGAAGTACGACAGTGGAATTTGAACCCTGGACCTTCAGATTACAAGGTGGTTGCCCTAGCTACTGTACAACCTGCTGGCCTCACAAGCTTTTACTCTAGTGAAGAGGGTTATCAGCTGAATGTGGGGGATCGTCAGGGACGTGAATATTTTTCTTAAAAAAAATTCTGCAAGTGCAAAATAATGAATGCTCTATGGACCATGCATTGCTTTCACTTTATCCCCAACCTACCTTGAGAACATATGGAGTTACCCTACAAGGAGCTCATTTAGTTTTTCCTATATCTGCTAAATTCTCTTTAATTCCTTTGTATATTTATTAAATTGTGTATATAAAAAAACTTACATTGTCTGGAGCCCCTCTGGACAGGCTGCCAATCCATTACAGGTCACACACAAAGGTTTCAGTCAGCACTTCAAAAGTCTTTGGCCAGAGTCAAACCCACTGCACTACTGTTTGAGCCACAGTGCTTGCTCTTATGTGCACAGGAAAGCAAAAAACATTTTCATTAGGTATAATGGACAAAAGGTATTCAGAACAGGTATTGGAGGATGGTGTTCTGTACTCTTTAATTCCTTCCACCAGATGGTGGTATAAGACTACATGGGACTGCAGTGTGTTGACTGAACCATGTCCCTTCACTCTGCAGGTACTGTTGCTGCAACATCATTAACAGGGTAAAACTAACCTGTCTCACGATGGTCTAAACCCAGCTCACGTTTCCTATCAGTGAGTGGACAACCCACCACTGGGTGAATTCTGCTTCACAACGCCAGGATAGGTTGATTTAACTTCCGCTCAAAGTCACATTTATATTTTACTTCTGCATTTGCTCTTTGAACGTGCTTTTCTCCAAGAATAAACAAAGTCCATCAACAACAAAGAACTTGAGACACAGACACAATTGTTAAAACACAATTTCTCTGTCTTATCTAGCTATGTTGCTGGTTCATGTCCCGCAAGTAGCCGCTTGTAGTAGCGACAATCGTAGCAAATGGTGCTGGACAGATGTGGCAGGCGCTCATATGGGAAGTAGGTCTGAACAAGATGGGTTTAGACACTTCGATGCTGGGAGGGATTCAGCAGTTCTGAGGGGGCGAGTGGGTTTGTTCCACCACGTCAGAACCAAACCTGACAAGCTATAGATTTGATTTTGGACCCCTCACGAGAGGCCAACAAAGCACAGAGAATAGGGCTCAACGGAGCCCAAGGACTTTCTATCTCTCTAATGTCCTTCCTCTCGAAAGGAGAAAAACAGCCATGCCCACATTTCTTCACAGTAAGTTGTTACATATATGTTTTATGACCTGGCTGATTTAACTTCCACCCATGAGTCAACCCATAAAACCAATTTAAAGAAAGGATTACCATCTTTCCTGTGTGTCTCAACAGTAGTGATAGAGCAGAAGGTCAAGAGTGTCTTATTAATTTAACAGTACGTAAGATGGATCAGTAAATATGTCAGATGTTTCCTAAGGTGCCTGGAATAATACAGTGAAGCAAATGCTGAGGAGTCACAGAGCTGATGGGTTTATTTACCGCCGATCACTGAAATGTAAAACAAATATACTTTTGATAAGAACCTGAACAAGTCCTTTTATTCCATTCATATTACAAGCTCAGGGACTAAAGGGTGAAGCATGTGATTTTATGGAGAGCATCACGTGAGTGCCGAGTAGCTAATAATTTGGCCTCGCCGCCCATAATTGTTCGCCCTCGAGCCCCTCTTTGACAAAGGTCACCCGACTGAAATGTCAGCAGCTCCAGTGTAAGGAGACAACGTGCAGAAAGTAGTGCCTGGGACTTGTCAGGTGCCTGATTTATGACGCCTCTTTAAACACACATGCAAATGAGCTTTTCGGGAGAGTAAGTGCTTTGACTTTACTGATCTTTGTTTACTTTGTTAAACTAACGGTATTAATCGTGGTGTCACATATTTAAGTATAAATGATGACCAAGGCATAATCAAGAATGAACAAATGGTGGAACATATAATATTCCTGTTTGTTCGTGTTCATTTCAGACAATTCAATTCAGGTATTAGGATTTCTGGAGCTCTTTGATGGCCACAGCATCCTCAGTTATATTTACAGCTGAGCACTGCTGATATGGCTGAAGGCTTCTGTTTGTATACATATGTATAAAATTTAACATATTGTTAAGAATGGATCTTTCCTTGTTTTAATGCATTCACTAAAACACCAGTGCCGACTCACTATATTACACAGTAAAAATGCTTTCCTGTTGTCATAGATGCTGAAAATCAAACTTGTTCATTTATTCTGATGTTGAAACCTGCAGAAAACACCTGCTGTAAGGAACACAACTGTATGTCTGAAGTACAGGGCTCTTCAGCTCATCTTTCTGTAAATGTCCTCGGGCTCATACTCCTACAGGAACATACTGTACGTCAACAGATTTTTACCTCCTCTTCTAATTGCTTTACTTTAGAGGCTATGAATTATGTATTACCAAGTAAAAAGGAGCAAATTATGCAGTTAAAGGGGAAAGTTCTGGGTAAAGCCAGGCCAATACAGAGCAAAGTGAAAAGGGTCCACCTGGGCAACCCGGGCAACACCTGTATGAGCGAACTAGACAGAAAGGTGAAAGCAAAGTGACACACAACTATCCCACATCTCTGGGAACTGCTGCAGAAGAGCTGGAATTGGGAATTGTGGATGTGAGCTCGAATCCAGCTCAGACCGTGTGGAGTTTGCATGGTCTCTCCATGTTTGCGTGGGTTACTTAACGGTGCTCCGCTGTCCTCCTATGGTCCAAATACATACGTTTCGGGTGAAGTGGTAACTCTTAATTGACCCACATGTGTGTGTGAGTGTAAATGTGAATGATTGTGTCTGTGATTTTCTTGTGATGGACTGACACCCCATCCATGGTGTATCCTGTGTCACGTCCCGAACTCTGGAACTATGCAGCCCTTCACTGGAGAAGCTGTTGAAGACAGTAATGGCAGCGCTGGGAATGTCAGGGCTTATTCATTGAACGTCTTCCACGCAGTGAGAAGTGTCACATGGTCGTGTAACGGAGGTCTCTGTAATGGAGACAACTGATCCTCTTGGCTGCAGAAGCTAGAGGCTCATCGCTATATTTGTACTGAGTGGAAATAGCACCAGCATTCAAAATTCTGCATGTCCCTCAGGGCTGCAGGATCTGGCCTCCTGGGTCATGACTGACTGCTGGGTACAATGTGTTTATCCTGTTTTTCAGTATTGAGAGAGACTTCATACCATAGCTTATCTGACCCATCCAGAAATGATATGGACTGCAGTATTATACAGTAGTTGGGGCTAGTGCAACATCAGCTGTTTCCTACTATTTTCCTCTTCGCTTTGGTTCAATGTGTTTGTGCAGCGGCAGTGCAAGAATGACTGCCGAGCCTTCTCCCAAATCCACCGGCTCCAGCTCACAGTTGACTGCTCTTCACCCAGTGAGTATGGTAACAGTTCATTGCAGTGGATTGCCTTGTTTCTGCAGTGATGGCCAGTGGCAACAGCCACTTTCGGAGGCCAGAGGACAAGACCTGGTGAAAAACTGGGGGCAGGAGGAACTATAAACACTGAACTATGTACTACTGACCGTGTTTTGTATCTGTGTAATCTGTGACTCCATAAACTGTAATGGTGCTAAAGGAGGGACTGTTTTGGGTGGGAAGGGCTGAGCGACATGACGTTGACACTCATGATCAGGAGACGAAGAAGGGAGGAGATGGTGAAGAGCACAGGTGTACGAGCCAGGTGTGCGCGTGTGTCTCGGCTCCCTCAAATCCAACTGTGTCGCATCTAATCTCTTTCCTACCAAAGGACAGGGAATCGGACGTCTCGGATGGACCGAGGCGAAGGGTTGTGAATGAGAAGGGGATCCAGAGCACTGACCACCACGGAGCCCACCAGTGTGTTACAATATTTACTGTAATATGTCAGAGTTCAGCAAAGCTACAGTCCTCCCTGAAAGATGACTGGGCAATATTGGGCTTTGAATGACTTTTTTGGGATGCCGTTCTGTCTACACCAGCAAATGTGTTCCCCCTGGATTCACAGCTGTTTACCATGTTTCCAGGTACCTGTTAGCGTGTTTACCTGTTACACACCTGCCGCCAGGCATAACCGACCCCTCAGCGGCCGCTCTCCCTTGCCTTTCCGTGGTTGCCTCATCGGGAATGGATATTGCTTATTGATTTGTGGCAGTGCAGATGGTTGGAATTCATTTCAACAGATGGACATCCATGCGGAAATAAGCGAAGGCAGTGAAGCACTGACAATAATTTCAATAACATCCAGCACTCAACTGCCATGGTGTTTACAGAGGAGAATAAAAGACGGCGCTTTGAATTACACCCTGAAAGTGAAACGGGGAGAACTCATCAATACTGAACATAAAGAACTAACCTTTAAATTTTTCTTCCCCCATCTCAGAAAATGGGAAATTTAAATATATGGTAATTTGATGAGTGCTTGGTAGAAAACTGGAAAAATGTGTTTTTTATAACTGATTTTAGTTCTGTTTCACCATCCCTGACTCTGAGGTGCTCAGTGACATCAATACTGACTTGTCTATAAAGTTTACACTGAATTTCATTGCAGGAATTAGAGGACATTGTGATGTGACATTAAAATTATGAAACTTGACTCATAACTCGGTGACGTACGGAAACGGAGGGATTACAGATTTCATACAGGAAACAAGAGGATTGTCGCACACAGCTTTCTGGTATCATGGTGGAAGACATTGTATATTTTATATTTGTATATTTTAATTCCTCCATTGAACGCTGTAGACCCTGTGTAATAAAAAGAAAAATCAGGGACAGTGTTTCAATTTTTCTGTTAGGAAATACAGTGTATCTACATAAGTGATTCCAGGTCTGGAAAGGTACCGAATAATAAAAATGAATAAAAAAAAGTTTGCATCCTTCGGTGTTGGGTTTTAACCGTATTTATTCTTAAATACTTATCTTATTCTGTCTCCTAATGTAAAGTTTTTCACGCGTGTGGTTCGCAGTTATTGCCACGTATTGTCATACGGTCCAGATCGTCATATATACAGTATGTGGTGGACTACATGGGTCTGAAGCGTGCCACAGCAAATGAACAAGCACTGAAAGCTACGCCGTGAAGCAGCTTGTTGAAGGGATAACAAGCACCAGGTGCAGCCAATAATTCAATAATAAATACATGTCAGGCTGAGAGTGTAGTGAGAGAGAAGGATGGAGGCTCTTCAGTGCTCTGGTGAGGTCTGGGTTTAATATTGTTGGAGATCACAGTTGTGTCCCTGAGTTGGCTTTGCTCACTTGGTGTTATTTTGGTCTTGTCATTGCCCTTATGTTGAATTTCTAATGAATAATGGGAAACGACGAGTTCGAGGCTGCGACGGCACTCGGCAGGCTGAGGGACCCATGAACCAATGGCAAAAATGGGAAATTGCAGAAAACAGGTAGTAATACCTGCAGTATGTTTAATTCCTGGAAGGTGGGTTGTGTTGACCACTTTGAGGCATCTTTGTCCCATAGATCAGCAAGACCATGAGCTGGAATTGGGTTCTGGTCTCAACTCCCTGACTGCATCCGTAGGGTTTACTTTATTTGAGTGCTCCTTTTCCCGCATGATGAATAACTATGGTGCTCCTTGTAAAAAAGAAAAAAAAAGGACAGTAGACAGTAATCAGTCCATAAATCATAGGACAAATAGTCCCATAAAGGAGCGGTGCTGTTTAACAACATTCTGAAACTGTCACGCGTCAACTGCTTGCGTTGGGTGTGTTTGGCAGCCCGGCCTTTCGATTCGGTCTGAAAGTGAACCGTCTCGTTGGGCTGCAGTCCGTCCCCATCGGAACCGTCCCTCACGCTCGCGCCCGTCTCCCGCTGCCATTCCTGTCTCATTTTCATGGAGTGTCAGTTTTATCCTCGCGAACTGCAGGTAAAGTCTAAATGAGAAAAGGTCAGGAGACAAAGTGTCCGCTCTGCCCACACCTGTACCCGTGCCCGTGGCGTGACGTAAGATGGATACTAGTCCGCTACTAGGGTGAAACACTGTGACCTGTTGACCTTCTGCCTTTGCTCGATATATGTGGATGTATTTGCAGCTTCTCGCCGTACTGCTTCTGCTCGTATGTTGCTGTGACCACATAACATTTAGAAAACTAATTTGAAAAAGAAGGACAGATGGGCACCACGGGCGGAGTTGGGGGTGTTTTTTTTTTTTTTCTTCCCCTCCTTCAGTCCCACCTTGCCCCCTCTTAACTGTCCCCTACTTTGTCTGAAACACAAAAACAGTGCACATCTAACAAAATTTCTACAAACGGTAATACACGTAGACCTATGAATAACAGGTGTAATGTAATGTTTACCGTAGTAAACGTAATCGACACTCCCCCCCATTATATCTATGCCACATGTTAAGGGGTTACGCCTACATACTGCTCTTCACTACTTCACACATAGTCAGCGACGTGGCATACAGCATATTGTCTAAGAATCACTACGTGGGATGGTACTTAAAGGATCCTGATATGTAGAAGGAAAAATAAAGCAAGAGTCAGAGTAACAGAACAGGCTCTCGGTTCGAAGAAACGGATGATCCAGTAAAACAACATTCTTTATTTCAAACGTAATCAAAATGACAGTAGTTACAGAAACGACAGACAGCTAGGGCGCCGTGCGGTTTCCGTTTCTGCAAGGTCCTGGAAGAAATGGGAGAAGCTTGAGACGTCAAGCGGGTTCTCGCCGGAGAACTGACATCCTTTTCCGAACGGTGCAATGCAGGCTAGTGCAGGAACACGCACGTACCCCTGAAAACACTGCCGCCTACGTTAAACTAGATTTCCACGTAAGAGAATAACCCACCTCGATAGTATATTCCGTATCTTGACGACACCGAAACGTTGCTTTTTTTCAATCTAAAAACATGTTAAGATAACGTTGGGTGAAAGGAGTCAACCAGGTTTAGTGAGTCGAGAGATTACGATAACACGATTAGTTTGAGATTCACGGCAAGAAATACTGGGGTATTACTCTGCCTTGTCCGAAGGGTTATTGCAGGAAGCCCCCTCCACCTCATCCCATGGCCTTGACACTCCCGGGGGGGGAAAAAAAAAAAAAAAAGAAATCACAGCTTCACAGAATCCTCAGTCTTGATTATATTTGATTTAGTGCAAATTCTGACAGTGGTTAACATTTGCAGGTTCAGGTCCCTGTTTCCCACAGAGGGACGGTCACAAAATGCTGGTGAGGGATGAGAGGACAGGTCCAGTCCACGGGCATTGCCAATACATCGTTTTACCTCACTGCATCCCTCCTTCCTCTTTTGAACATGGTTCGGTGCTCTGTGAAAGAACGCTGGTGGAAAAACGGATCAGGATGAAAAACGTAACATACGAGGGCGAGTCAAAAAAGTATCGGCAATAATCGAATGGATTCGAATGGATAGAGATTAATTTGAATGAAAGCACAATTTCGGATAATTTTTGACTCACCCTGGCAGTTATCATTGAAGGAAAGGCTGTTTTTACTTTGGAGTGGCTCATAAATCTGTGACGGACTCAACACACGGGCACCTCGCGTTACGCACGGTCAAGCCCCGACTTTTCAAAGACGCGAACATTTTTTCCAGCTACTTGTTTTTCCCCTGAAAATATATCTTCTGCATTTCATTTACTTCTTTTTTAAATTTGTCTTTCAACTGACGTTTTCCCTCCAAGGCAACAGATGGCACTAAAGCACACCTGGACAGAGCAGGAGTGTGGATCTGCATTTGTTCAACTCTCTTCCACAGTGTTTATAGCTCGTCTGGTCTTCCTGAGTGTCAGTGTGAAATGATAAGATGAGGAATCTTTATGGGATGAACTGGTGGCGTTGAATCAGAGTTTGTGGAGACAGTGCATTTTTAAGTAATTTTATATTGGTTTTAATTTTAATGTAGATCAAAGTTTTCAAAACTATTTCTTAATAAAAGACAAGTCTTGCAAAGTGTTTTAATTTATTATACTGGCATCTAATGTTTTTGTAGAGACTAACCAATAAATAGACGGAGGCACATTAGCATCAAGATTTTAATTCTGAATTAATGGTAAAAGTGCCTCTGGAGTTACGAACAAAATGAGTTACAAAGAGACTTCCGCTTTATATGATGAGGGGTGTATTTGGGTGATGAACAGCAAGAAAAACAAGTACAGGAGCCATAGTGAAATGTTGATAACTGGAGCACGGAGGCGCTCATGAATGACGGCTTGATGACGTGACAATATTTGTGCATTCAGTAAAATTAAAGATTTTTTTTCTTATTATTATTATTAGCAGTGGCAGTAATTATTATTTTTATTATTATTATCAGTAGTAGTAATATTATCAATTTCTCCAAATGTTATGGAATTAATTGACATGAACATGGATATTTATATATATATAAAATGTCATATATCCAGTAAATAAAAAATGAATCATGTACCACCTTACAATGTATAAAATTTAAATATATTCTGAAACAACTGCAGAAAAGTCTGTCCATAGTTTGTCAAAATCAGTAATAAAATTTAGCTTAAACCAAATAATCTAAACTAAGAAAACTGATGTTGTCCCAGATTTCAGTAATTCCTGAATAATAATATAATAAAATACTTTTTATTATTTGATTAAGGGGGGTGTGGTGGTGCAGCGGGTTGGACCGGGTCCTGCTCTCTGGTGGGTCTGGGGTTCGAGTCCCACTTGGGGTGCCTTGTGATGGACTGGCATCCCGTGTTGCTGGACTAAGCTTCAGCTCGCCGCGACCCCGCTCGGGACAAGCGATTTTAGTCAATGTGTGTGTGTGTATGTATTATTTGATTAAAGAAAAGAGAAGCACTACTTTCTCCTTCAGAGGCTGGGAAGAAACAACCTGTGTCTTGTCAGAGGACTTGGACCTCAGAGTTACTGGTATGAACCCCTGGAGGGCTTCTCCTGTGGAACCCTTTTTGAGTACTGAACTGGTACTGAAGCTGAACTAGTTCATTAAATCTTAACAACATGTACAAAATGTAAAAGTGCAAAAGGTGCAGAATATTGTCCCAGCATGTAATTACACTCCTCGTCTCTTCTTGACAGTCAAATGCAAATCACACCTTTCTGTCTCTGCTGATGATCCTACATGTAATATGGTCATATATGGGACATATACTGTATATTTGTGTGTTTTCCTCAGAATATCTGGAGACTAAATGGACATACATGTCAATTTACACTGGAAGATCCTTCTACCGTGATTCTTTTTCACTGATTCATAACAGCTGGTAATTACTGACGAGCGAAGCAAAAACAAAATCCACTCCAAAGTAAAACGGGGGTAAATAGCATTACGGTAAAAGAACACAAAGCTCTTGTGTCACAGCCTCAATCTGCAAATGTTGCCCGGGGTTTGTGACGGGATAACGCCTCGCCACCCCCCTTTCACTGCGCTGCACCCCGGTGCATTGTGGGATCTGAGCCTTTTGTCACATTACTCCACGTATGCAGCCCGTTACTGGGAAAATATTCGCCCAAACCCCCTCGAGACCCAGCGCACATGCGCAGCCTGTCACATGTGGCGTGTAAAATCATCCCGAAGCAAACAAAAATTCAAAACTGTCAGAGCGGCACGTCGTCCCGCGTACCCGCACCCACGCAGCTCCGGATCGCCGCAAAAACGCATATCTTGTTTAAAAAAAAAATGCGGCTCAAAACTCAGAGTAGGTAAAATGTGCATTGAAAAGCCTAAGTGCAAAAAGAGTAGACAATGTGGTAAAACTAAGGAAAGGATGACGGGTGATGCTGTTGGAAGAACCTCTTTGACGTCGAGACAAAGTGGGAAAAGGACCAGGCGGGCGATGATGGTCGGCCGGGCCTCAAGCCTTCTCGCGAACAACGCTTGTACTCGTAGTAGAATTAAAGGTGGGGGGCGGGTGACGCGGTCGTACACGGTCCTGTAGGGAGCCTCCGCGGCCTAAAGGTTCACACTGGGAGGGATGAGCCTTGTCAAGGAGAGCAGAAAATGCTAAATAACTGAACCCCCGTCAAAAAAATCAAATTATAATCCCATTACACGATAAATGAAAGCCTAACACCATACTGAAATTTATACTTGACATATTTTTGCACACATAAACTGTGATTTTGTTTTGAAAAATATATATGTATATATATAATTTCCCTAATCCCTTGAAGCCTCACACCAGCAAAGCTGCAGGAAAAACACCGGTTAAAATGTACGCCAGGCCCCCCCCGTGCGGCGGCCTCCAGGGGGCGCTCTGCTCGTAACGCGACAGATTCATTGGCTGAGCGGCAGGTTGGCGGCGCAACGCAGCTCCTCTTCGGGCCTAAAGCACAGCATACGCTCCGCGAGGATTGAAAAAGAGCGCCACCCCGTAGACTTCCTGCGGGCGCTACCCGCGTCGTCCGGAGGGCTAGGACGCGGGGGGACTCGAGCGCCTCGGCTTAAAGGTGCGTCTGTGACTCTTTCCACTGCTGCATTTTGTTCGTGAGCAGATCAGTGTTTTTCTTGCGAACTGACGACAAAAATGGGGGGGAAAAAACAAGGAAGAGAGAGGACAAAGTTGCCCGATTATTTTCCGAAGCCGGAAGACAGTCAGCAGGGGGCGCTGTCGCTGGGGGACACACTGGGACGGAGGGAGGGAGACGGAGAGCTGCAGACGGCGGGATCCTCAGCACTGCTCTGACACAATGAAGCCCTCCTTCTCCTGGCCCATGGGCTCCACCTCGGCGTAGGCGGGGTGGCCCGACCCCCGGCGGAACTTCATGGCCGGCCACCTGCTGGGTCGTCTCTAGGGTCGGGGGATACAGAGGGAAAGCATGGACATCAGGGCGCATCCCACTGGTTACTCTCGTAACGGCACGACCATATTAGTGCCACCAGGCTGCAGGAATCCACTTTCTATTAAGAAAAAATCTAATCAGACAGGACAGTACTTTATTACTCACGCTACATAAAGTATTTTACAGCCGTAAAATTTGATACATGCAAAGAAAGGACGTTCTTGACAATTCTGTAATGTTATGCACTGCATACAACATCTTATATTTTAATATTAAACACAGCTTTCTGAAAGCCACTCATTACCATTTATTCATTTATATTGTTCAGATTTTCTCAGAGGGATTTACTACGTTCAGTTTGTACTCTGTTACTTACAGTGCTGGGTACGGAAAGGTAAGATGTGGCATAATCACACACCCATGAGTAAAAGGAGTCCTTCGGCTGTGGCTTTTAAGTAGTTTATTTTTACATTTATCCTTTTATCTAACATTTTTCTGCAAGGCAACCTAACGGTCGGCTACTTTCAGTGATTTACCCATTTATACAGCAGGGTAATTTTCACCCTGTCAGTTCAGATTACGTACCTTGATCAAAGAATTCAAACCCATGTGCCACGTTCTGCCCAAATATTTTTATATTTCAAATGAAAATGCTGATATTTCATGGAAAGCTGTTTATTTGACACTCTTCTCCAAAGCAACTTAATTATTTATCCATTAATACACACACGCATCGTCTGAAACCGCTTGTCCCATGCGGGGTCACGGGGAGCCGCAGCCTAACCAGGAGCCTAACCCGGCAGCACAGGGTGTAAGGCTGGTGGGGGAGGGGACACACCCAGGACGGGACGCCACTCCATCGCAAGGCACCCCAAGCGGGACTCGAACCCCAGACCCACCGGAGAGCAGGACCCGGTCAAACCCACTACTACAGTGGGATAAATTTTTTACTGGAGCAATTCAAATACCTTTTCTCAAGGCTACTGCAGTTAGAGGGAGGATTCGAACCTGCATCCTTTGGATGCAAAGACAGAAGTTCCAACCACTACACTTCCAGCTGCTCCCTAGGTGATATTGTTTTTCTTTCCAATCTTATTTCGAATACCCCAGTAATGTTGGACAACACTAGTCCCAGGAGAAGGGTAAACCAAGGAAGCCTCAAGGACAACTCAAAGCCAACCATTTCCTCAAGTAATCAGAACCAAGCCATATGTTGTGGGATTATGCATGGGAGCATTAACCCTATTCAACCAGAAAGAAGACATTAAAGGAACATTGGATGTGCGTCTCCCTTTCGAATAAACGGGAATGAAGGATGACTTTCTCGTTCTGCACCCCTCACCCATAGTGTTTGTCATTTAATTTCCCCAAGCAGTTTAAATATCAATCAATCCCGTTCCATTTATACAAACGATACCAATTAACCGGAGCCACTTCATCTTCAACACGTTCGCCTCAAATTACTGGTGAGGAGCAATTAATTGCTGGCGGAGTGCCGTCGACGTTTCACCGTCTCCTTGGAAAATAACTCATGAATATTCATTATTAGAGGGTGGGATAACGTGCGAGGAACTGAAAGGCAAAGATATTGCATTGCGGGTATCCACAATGTGTCTTTAATGCGGCCCATTAGTGACTGCTCGAACAAAAGAAAAGTGGCTTCCGTTGCTTTGGGTCAGAGGTAGTGACACGGTCACCGACCGTGACCTTGAAGCGTGTTTTGGTCAGACGCGACTTCAACGCACCATGATATTGCTCTCAAAAAAGTGAGCCTCCTTTACTATGTTTCTCTTTGTCAGTTTTGTCATGGCTTTTGGCCAGAGGGATACGACGTCATATTGTTGCGGGTGATTGAAATCCAGCCCAATGAGAAGATCCGACTGTTCAATGTGCGGGCATGTGGTCTCCCTTCGCTACCAGTAGTTGGCGCTCACCTCAATGAAGAAGAGGCTGGCGGCTGACATGGGGTGGTGGTACATGTAGACCGTGACCAGGACGACGGCGGCCATGATGACCATAACCATGAGGACGCCAATGATCAAACCGGTGTGGAGACTGGCCTCCTTCTTCTCCGCCGCCGTGCTCTCGGCTGCCGAAGCTTAGGGGGAAGAAAACCCAAAAGACATCAGAAAAAGCACTTGATTGCCTTCACATCAGGTCTTACATCAGAATCAATAGTTAATTGGGAGCACCAAAATCCCTGTAAATCTGGAATTATTTTTTATTCATTTTTCTAACTTATTCATTTTTCAATTTCCTGTTCGTCTTTTGACTATAATCTTGCCCACATTCTTATCGACAGTAGTGCTTATTAAACACGTTCCACAGTCCTCTGTCACCACAGTACAAGTCCAGGAGGGGTGGGCAGCCACTTCTATTTGGACCTCCAGAGATTTATTTTTTCTCCCTTTGGCTGTGATTGGATTTTGTTTTCCTCTCCTCTACTGCCAATTGGCTCACTTCAGTGTCACTTATATCTGTCATACCTGTAATCACTGTGTCACATTATTTTATTTTTAAAGAAAAAAGCCCAAATGTTCAGACACCTGGAAACCCAGAGGTCCATCCAAAGCCACGTCAGCATCCTGCACTGAAGATTGTGCTGAAACTCAGTCCTACAAGGATTTTCACCCAAGGACAAAAATACCCCAATCTGCAAAACGTACTTCTATGATAAAGCTGGTGGGAAACTAATAACAGGTTAAAAAACAGATTTATCTGACCTCACAAATCACTTGTGAGGTCCAGATAAATCTGTTTTAAACCTGTTTTTAGTTTCCCACCAGTTTCATCAAATAATTTTAATCAGTGTTTTGACACCACATGGGTCTTTTCCAGGGACTCTGTCAGGGGTGCACCTTGGTGAAGGTCTCACTACCAAGAGAAATAGGATAGTACTTTATTCATATATATATTAAAAAAACATAAACCAGCTGTATAAATGGGTAAATTATTGTTAGGAGCATGGTATCGTAAGTCCATTTGGAGAAAAACGCCAGCTAAATGAATAAATGTAAATGTAATGTTATATATTGGCTATTATATTTCCATTAATTTCATCTGACGGTAACTTGCAATACTGTCGTTGTGGAGAAAGGTAAGATCACCGCTGACACAAATACAGTGCAATCATAATTAGTGCAGATGTTACGGAAAAAATATATAAATGTAGCCCAGGTGTTCCAACTTTGAGTGACTCTAGAGTGACTTGTTATTTGTGATGGACTGGCATCCCGTCCAGGGTGTTTCCCCTCCCCCTTCGGCCTTGCGCCCTGTGTTTCCGGGATAGGCTCCAGCTCGCCGCGACCCCGCTCGGGACAAGCGGTTGTTGACGTTGGTTGGTGATTTGTTATGTTAAGCTACTTACAGTGGTTTAGCATTAACGCAGCTGGGTAATTTTTACTCTATTAATTTAGTGCTCAAGGGCACTATGATAGGAGGAGGTTGGATTCAAACCTGCAACCCCTGTGTACAAAGGCAGCAGCTCAATCCCTATGCTACATACTGCCAATAAACAACTTGAGACACAGTAGCATTACAAATAGTGAATTTTACACGCACACAGACACCGCATTGCTATTTGATTTGCATTCAGAGAAATTTTACATATTAAGTGGTTGCCTTATTGTGAATATATCCTCAAAAGTACAGCCTGCCTTGGAAAAAAAATGTATTAATATCCATAAAAAATATATATCTTTTCCACCTTGCAGTAAAAGATCTGGTGAACAAACTGTAGGGTCCTTTAAAGAGCACCGGAACGTGGGATGCGGTTTAGCGCTGTACTTCCGCTCGTCACCATATGGGGGCACTCAGGTCCCGATCTACTCCACATGTCACGCAGCGCTCGTCAATCGACCGCATGACTTTTTGAGATCCGAGCTACGTGTGTTTTCATGCTGTAAGCGTACGCAGGTTTACGGGGTGCCGACGGGAGCCTTTTTCGGCACGATTCTCCATCTAAGGTCCACAACGGACTGTGACCTGTCTCGCGACGAGCGGCGGGACAAATGCAACACGGCATCTCCTTTGGGGGGACGCTGGCTACGAGAGGACAACACCATGGGAAAAATTAAGCAGAATTTACACCTTGATCGAAACGTTACGGCATCGACACGGTGATGTCCCGCGTTCAGCTATGGGGAAAACATCTCCGTTCCGCGTCAGCACACCTTGTACTGTACGCGGGGGACCATGCGGCCCACATCAAATCAAGGAAACATCTGTAGCCGTAGCCGTCTCATTGGACACGGCGCATTACTAGTTGAACCCGGTCCCCGTAAATGGCCCTGAGTGTTTGCCTCGATTTGTCAACCCCAAAAGCGTTTGGCTCAAAACCCAAACGACCACTTATGAACGGTAATGGCAGATGTTGCGCAATCCGCGCTCACCCCCGCCGGAATCCCAGCGCACGTGGGCTTCGGATGTGACGCGAAGCACAGCGAGAGAAAGCGAGCTAATGAAGTGATTACAAAACAAATAGCTCGTTTTGTTTTTTGTTTTTTTTTATATCGCATGGATTGATTGCGCGTTCATTGCTGATCAATTCACGGCTCCGCACCCTTATTTCTTCCGGCTTTAATTAGCAGCCGGCCGTCTTGAACGCCAGCGCGGTCCTGGCGCTGCGCCGTATCGACCGAAGAAAGGGCCAAAGCCTTGGCTGCGTGTGCGGGCACGAGCAATTTACATCAAACCAAAACAGACCGAAGGACCCCCCCCCCCAGGGCTAAACAAAGGCCTGGACAGCGTAACCGGGCTTTCTGAGATGCCGCGTGAAGGACTGGCGAACGCACACACACCGCAGCGGGTGTACGTGGTGTGTCCAAACCCCGGCAGGCCGTCCTCCGCGCCAGTGTGTGCGATACACTTATTTTATGCGGACAACGCGGGTTTGCACACGAGACCCCTGCTTCTTCGCTTTCAGAACATGTCGGCGTGACCCTTTTCAGCACAAATAACGGGCTAATCCTTCATCAAAGAATAATTTACATTTATTCACTCGGCATTTACATTTATTCATTCCTCCAAAGTGCTGTACACTCATTATTATGTACTATTTACCCGACACCTTTGTCCAAGGTCACTTACAATGCGAGATGCACTAAACTCCCCAGCTATTCCGCGATTTAAACACACACACACACACACACACACACATACATACTCACTAAGGGCAATATATTCACCAGTTTCTTGACTCACATGTCTGGACTGTGGGAGGAAACCAGAGCACTCAAAGCAACCCCCCCCCCCCCCCCGCAAATGCAGGGAGACCGTGCAAACTCCACAGATACCAAGCAGGGACCGATGGACCGAACCCAGGCTCAGTCGCACCATCCGGGCGCCGTGTGACACCAGCAGTGTCTGTTAAGGAGATGTTAAGCCAGTTGATCTGCAGTTTGTATTTCCCCTTAATTATTTTCTCCTTAATTAAACAGCCCTGAAATATCCTTTGAACTAAAAATGCAACTCGGCAATTTTACGGTTTAGTGTCTCAGTGGTGCTGCTGTATGATAATTAAGGAAACGGGCAGGTTCAACGCGGCGCTGTTTTGCACCCGTTGCGGTCTTGGTGTCGGTTCCCTCCGATGGTTGCTGAGGGCTCGTGCAAGTACCCAGACCAAATCTAGTCAACCCTAATCCTAACCCTAACCATATCCATATCCATAACCCCAACCCTAATTCAACCCCTAACCCTTAACCATAACCATAACCTCAACCTCAACCTCTAGCCCTCGGGAAGAACCTCCCTGGACCACACCAGGTTAACTCATAGCTGACCACAAACCAGACTTCTTAAATGAGCTGAGCTTCAGAAACGCAGCACGAAGTGCCTTTAACATCACATTAAATCTTAGGTTTCCGAGTAGAGCGCTGACCAGGATTCATCTGAGCACCACCATGGGAGTGACCTGAAGTAGAACTTGCTGTCCACAACCCAAGCTATGGAGCTTGAAAGGTACAACCAGGGAAAGCATGAATGCCTGGACAGGTTTCTGGAAAATCTGAATATTCACACACTCACACTCGGAGGCTAATGTGGGGGATACTTTGTACCTTACTATTGGTTCTTGCAATATCATTCTTCAAAGCTTGATAACTGAACCACATGCTTGTAGGTATCCGTTCCTCACTGTTTTGTGCATTTACTGGTGTTACGGCCTTTCTGATACACGGTCACGTGACCTAAACAACCGCACACTTCCTGTCAGCCATTTTGTGACGTTATTGTCGCTTAGATGGTAAGAAGGTTTTCTGCTGCAGACGCTGCAACACTCATTACAGATTCGACGGAAAATGACAAGTGAAGTTTAAAATTCTGAATTTGACAATATTAGATATGATATATATAATGATTTAGTGAAACTAAAAAAAAGAGGGGTGGAAAGCTATCACCACAATGAAATGTTTGAATATTGAGGTTCTCAAGAGCTCTTATAAGGTGTATGTATCATATTTTTATCATTCTGTTCATTATGATAATGATTTTTATGAGTAGAGATGTTTGTTATATATCCCTGAATGGTTCTTTTCTCCTCAAAGTATAGGAACACCTCCTTGTTTGTATGTTTCTCAGATGCCCAGATCACACAACAAAATTTCCACTATAACTGGAATCCTCCTTCCATAATTACATTTATCTCACGCCTTTCTCTAAAATGACTTACAATTACTTACCCATCTGCACAGCTGGGTAATTTTACTGGAGCAATTTAGGATAAGTATCTTGCTCAGTGGAACTACAGCTGGAGTTGGGATTTAAACTAGCAATCTTCAGGTCTAAAGGTACCAGCACTAACCACTGTGCTACCAACTAAATAATTCATACTCATTTCCCACCACTATGTATGTTCATCTGCAGAAGATACAATAGCTTAAAAAAAAAAAAAAAAAAATCCACCATGATCCTCAGAAGATATCCCCACTCACACACACCCCACCACCATTCACCATGTTCACGTACAAACATATGTTTCGTTATTGCAAGGAATAACCAACCAAAGGTAATACTAGAACTGGTGGGGTGGGATCTTGCAAGGAAGGGAACTGCCCACATTTGATTTCGAAGCATAGATCGCACTCGTATAGCGTGCTGGACGTCGGTTGGCGATTTACTTACGCTGCACTATAGTGTCACAACCAAAAAGTAAATTTAGTAACCAGTTTTAGGATTGCCTTTTGAATCGATGCCCTATTTTTTGGTTATAAACAGATATGAGATACGTCAGAACGCAATAAGTATGTAATGAGTGTGTAGCCAATCAGCTCCCACCATGCAAAACACCGCGCATATAAATTAGCTATGTCAGCGTACAAATATGATTTTGCCATCCGGCAGCACAGCTCAACGTAGATGAATGTGGCACGAGGAGCTGTTACCATAACTGCCCAATGTGAAGGCTGTACTAATCTTTTCTCCACACCGACAAGGGCCCCTGAACTCCCCACGTCTGCAGACAATCGATATGAGCACCGAGTGTCTGAGAGCGCGGCGAATGTAGCACCTCCTCCATAAACAACCGAGCAGAGAGCAAGGAACGAAGCGCGTTGACGTCTAATTGCTTCCCGCTCCATCTGGAGCGTTGGTCGCTGTCTCTTACTGGCAACCATCTGACACGAGTGGGCGGATCGACTCGCTCTCTCGTTTTCTCGAGTCTCTGACGCCCCACGGGAAGGGAATGACACACTGCGGCAGTGTGTCAAGGGCTCAAGCAGACTTTGCATGTGCTTATGCTTCAGTACGACACACACAAGCGACAGCAGCTGGTCATCCCCCCATCCTGTGCTCCTTTTTCACCACAAGCAGTAACAGTGAAAGTGCTCCAGATGAAATTGCCTGTGCTTTTAGGAGATTACACTGAAGTCTTCAGCTGCCTGTGTGTACAAGTCTAACTGGCAACAGTGTCTTTTCCAAATACTATGGTAAAACAGGTGCCCAGCGAGTGGAGGTCAGGGGTCACCAGCTGGAGGCGCTCAGCTGATGTGCTGTTTGTGCCGGGCGAAAACGACGAACGACTAGACGGTAGAGAGATAAAAACGAAGAACGGGTAACACAATTAACCAGGCTAACTACCTGGTAATGCGATTCTCCACGTTAACTACCCAATAACATAATTCACCAGGCAAAGTAATCACTAATGCAGATTGCTAGGCTAACAAACTGGTAAGACAATCCATGAGGCCAACTGGCAATGCAGTAACATAATTTGACAGGTTAACATATTTGGAAACGCAACTCACCAGGTTAACTAACCAATAATGCAATTTATCAAGCTAACTAATTATTTGAGTCACCTGGCTAACTAACCAATAAAGCAATTTGCCATTTGGATACGCAGTTCAACACGTTATCTTGATGAATTGCATTGCTAGTTACTTAACAAACCAGTGGAACAACTCACCGGGATAACTAACCAATAACGGAACTTTCCAGAATTAGCCTGAAACGTGTCAGAATAACTAACTGGTGCCTAATTTTCCAGGCAAACTAATTAGTAATACCGCTCACTGGGTTAATTAATTGTTAATACAGTTTACTAGGGTACATTTACTCATTTAGCAGATGCTTTTCTCCAAAGTGACGTGCCTCTCAGAGAAAACAAAGAGTGCCTTGCATCAACAGAAGGCGATTTGGATGCAGGTATGATTCTAGAGTACAGCCAATTTGTCACATTGCACGAGTAGCTACATAAAGTTATAAAGATACCATTTAAAGCCTATATCAAGTCAACGTTAACAAACCTCCTAGAGTCATTTCATGGGTTCAGAGCTGAGAAACAGGAGCATTGACTGGCCATGTCCTACTATCTTGGCATAAGCATTCAATAAATTACACGGTCATTGAATGTACGGGGGGGGGGGGGCGCAGTGGCGCAGTGGCGCAGTGGGTTGGACCTGGTCCTGCTCTCTGGTGGGTCTGGGGTTTGAGCCCCCCTTGGGGTGCCTTGCGATGGACTGGCATCCTGTCTTGGGTGTCTCCAGCCCCATGCCCTGAGCTGCTTGGTTTGGCTCCGGTTCCCTGCGACCCCGCATGGGACAAGCGGTTCAGAAAGTGTGTGAGCGAATGTATGGGATGCCAGAAAACAGTGCCACTGCAACCCTAAGCGGCTGCAGTGCTCTCGGCGTGTATGTATATGTGGCTCAGGGTGACACACTTGTGCGTGAGTTCTATTGCTCCGCCCTTTTTTATCAAGAGGGTGACCGACAGCCCATACTCATGGATCCTGGGAGACGGTGTGATTTCCGTGGGATGATCCTGGTTGATGTGTGCATTGTGAGTGTGACGCTGAGCCCATCCTCACAAACGGGTCGGCAGTTCCGCACATGTCGGAGAAGCGTGTGGGAGTCAGAGGATGAGTAAACGAGCACAAATCACTCTGAGAGGTTGTAAAGCAAAAACCGGGAGCGTGCTACATATCATCTACCCGTTGTTAATTATTTGTTTTAATCTGTCACACTGGCCCAAAGTCACCATAATGGCCCCAAAAGGACCGTCGCCAAATCACTGTGAGAATTCAGTTCTAAATGAGTTGACAGAGCACTTCAACCACATCCATATTATGGGGCAGCAGGTAGTGTAGTGGTTAAGGACACAGACTCCTAATGCATATGGTGCTGGACCAAACTCCAAAATGAGCCTTGCTGGACCCTACCCTTGGTACCCTGTTTCTTTAAAGGGTTAAAAGTTACCACGGTAGCTAAACAATAATAATAGTTGCAGTAGTCATGGCTTTCGAAGTGATTTGCCAGCTTCTCCTCTTGCCTGTCATATAATGATGCATCTCAGCTTCTGGTCTGAAATGAGTCTTTTTCCACACTTACCTTAAGAGGCATGTAATTTTCATAACGCGAGGGCAAAATCGGGGTGCCTTTGATGGAACAGTCCTTTGGAAACGGCACGCCCCAAAGCCGTATACCATTGTGTCTCACTTGCGACTCATGGCTATAGCGCTCTCTTTGGCCTGAGGTCCAGCAGGGAGATTGTAGGGTTACCGTTAGGGTTAGGGTCCTGACTAAAAGGGCTCTAAGCTCAACACCCCTCCTTGAGGGGTGGGCTATTACAACCTTAAGCCCAGTGCCTAAAGTGATCTCCAGAAAACATCTGGAAATGAACACAAGAAGGTTGTTGGTTCACATCCCAAAAAAGCACTAATTGAACATCTTAGAAAACCATCTTTGCCAACTTTGTAAACACGTGGCTGAGTAAAAAGTACACCCTCTAAATGAACAAATTGTAGGACGTCTTTTTTCACGCAGTACAAAACAAAGTAAAATACGGGGAAATCGACAATGGTCTTATCTTGTAATTAGAGAGTAAAACCACTACAAACGGATAACAACTGCAGGAGACCGGTGTCTTTCGGTTCAAAGCGCTAATGGATATGGCGATCGCATCTCTGCGGAGCCCCCCCGCGATCCTCCCGCTCTTCTCAGGCCTACAAAGGGACCGTAATCGGATTAGCGTGTGGCTCAATGGAACGAATCGGCGAGCCGCTGCAGCGGCACCCTGGCCTGGCCTTGTCTGATCACAGCCCACGCGCGCCCCGCCAACCTCCTATGTTCTTACATAGTATTTTTAACCGCAATCTGCCCCGCAAGTCACCGCCCGCTGACCCGATATGGAAAATGCCAGAACACCACAAAGCTATGTTTCCTTTGATTTTCCAACTCCGATAAGTTCCACCACAGCACCAAAGGAGGGCTTAGACACCCACAATTAGTCTGAGAGAGGAGCGCAATTCAAAGTGCTCGGGATTTCCCTCCATTGTTTTAAATTGCATTGGATTAAAACTGCCTTGCAGCTTCCAGGAATAGCTGATGCAACCCTTACAAGTGTTGTTCCGGACGGCGGTCCTTGAGTTACGTACGGCGCGTGTGACTCACGATGGCCCATACTTGCAACGGCCGTCCCATTAACCTCACTGTTTTATTCCGGAGTCCCAGCGTTTGCTCGTAACGCTTAACGGCAACCGCTCCATCTGCTCTACGATAACATCTGCCGTTTGGGTGTCTGGCAGCGACTGCATTTTGTTTACCGACCTTTTCGTTTTGTGATTGCCTTCAAGTTACTTTTTATGTAAAATGGTGAAAACGTGAGTGTTCTGGCAGTACTGAAAAGGAAAAGTGGTAGACAACAAATTTAGAAAATAAAATGAAAATAGAAGTGGATGGAAATACAACACTGCACTGCATTATTATTATTGTAATAATAATAGTATTACCTGAACATGAACAATGTGTGAAATTAGAGAGAAAATATAACAAAGGCCTATTATATAACACATCGTTCATGAATGTTCACTGTTTATATATCCTTATGGTTCATATAAGAGCACTTCTGACTTACGATGGCACTGTCGAAATGGACATAAATGGAACACCTCCCGTACTGTGTTTACAGTGTAAACATCCTCTTCCAGACAACACATGGTAATAAGTGCCATGCACAGCTGGTGTAATGCAGTGCAATAGTGGCTGGAAGGCAGCTGAGCATGGAGCTGCACGACACATGTTAACTGGCCCACAGTCGAGAATGGGCGGGGCCACAGGGTGGAGTATGGCACTGATTGGACAGTTTAAAGTGACTACATAATATTTTGTCACGGGAGTTACGGAATACTCTCTCCCGAGTACCAAATGGATCTTTTTCCTTCAACATCCTTGCATAAAAAATGTTGATTCCTCCACTGTGGGAAACTACAGTCCTTTCCTGCACACTTTGGTCTGATGGCGGCCACCACGATCCAGCAAGAGGTTCCAAGTGGGTTCCAAGCCCCGTGGGCATTATTTGGAGCAGTCCCGCTGCCTGAGGCCCCAGGATCCCAATGAAGTGGCTCTCTCTATTGTTGACAGCCTGGGCTGGTCTTCTGAGAATGCCGACAGCCCATCTGTTACGCCGTACGCACAACTCATCAGCAATAAACAAACAGCGGCCCCCAAGCTCCTCGGAGAGAGACGGCGGACGCACAGGACCCTGAAAAGCGCTGTTAGAGCCCAGCTTATTTATAGCTTGTTTGAAACACGTCAAGTCTGACAGATGTGGTTGTAGAACCCGTCCCCTGTTGATGCGTTTGGCATCTCGCTGCAGACCTCGCGCACTCAAGCCAGGTCGGGCAGAATGGCCGCCAACTCCCAGCATGCAGTGTGATTCCACTGCGAAGTCGCTTCCTCCTTCGCCAAACTGGTCATTTATTTAAGCAGCAGGAGGGTATGGCGTGAGGCACCCGGTGGCACGGTGGTTAAGAAAGAGGACCCTAATAAGGCACCGAGAGCTCATGTCCGAGAAGTAAACAATGTGCATTGACTTCTCTTCTTACGAACACAGATAGAATGGAAAGGCTGTTGATAATTTGTTTTGTTTGTACCTCCAAAGCCGCTTTCACCAATAAGTTATAATCAATAAAAGGTTAATAATAGAGCTATCCCTCAGTGCGTCCATGGGTTAGGTTCAGTAAAAGTTATGCGTAAACCTATAATAAATAGAAAATTGGCTGCAGGACTTTTTTACTTTCATTTTATTTTTTGCCTTTGCGCTACATTAAAATTAAAAATAATTTAAAATTGACTGAAAATAAAATTAAATTGGCTCCACAAGCTCCGATTTAACGCAGATTGTTAATCAATTCATTGCATAAACATCTGCAATATTTCCCATCTTGCTGTTGATCACCGACACTTGCGAAAACCACACACAAGCTGGAAACACTGTGGAAGTGAGTTGAATTAAGCGGCCCCACAATCCCACACTGTGTGCTCTTTACTGCCATCAATCAGCTCTGTGAGGAAACACAGGTTGCATTTGCTCCATTGAATAGAGAAATTATGAAGAAAATGCCATTGAAAATCGGGGTGAGTGTAATGTAATATGTGATAAACGGGCAGTTCAGTGGTGTTGCCCAGTTCGGAAGCGGCTTAAGGCTGCTGTTGACGTAGAGACGACACCATACAACAGGATGGGGGCTTCAAAACCAGTTAATGAAGATTTAAGTGTTTATATCTCATTAAACACTATCGATGTCTTTACAGTGAGACGGGTATGACGCTTACCTCCATTGTCCTTCAGGTGCAGCGCTATTTTGGTGTCATCTGTAAGGAGAAGGGAACATGTGAGACATTATGAGCGGTTCCCAGCACACACAAAGTTACACTTGAGGGCAGTTGGTGGTGTAGTGGTTAGTAGTTTCTTTGGAGAAAGGGGTCAGCTAAATAAATAAAAGTAAATATGTAAATGTTGGAGAAGGTTCAAGCAATATTTGTATAATAGATTTTTTTTTTTTAATTAATGGATGGTACATTTAAATGGGGGGGGGGGGGGGTGGTGGCGCAGCAGGTTTGGTTGGGGCCTGCTTTGTGGTGGGACTGAGGTTCAAGTCCTGCTTGGGGTACCTTCCAGTGGAGTGGCGTCCCGCCCGTGTCCTGCGCCCTGTGTTGCCGGGTTAGGCTCCAACTTGCTGCTACCCCGTTTGGGACAAGCGGTTGTAGACGTGTGTGTGTGTGTGTGTGTGTGTGTGTGTGTGTGTGTGTGTGTGTGTGTGTGTGTGTGTGTACTGCTAAATGACTGGACACTAATTAAATGTATATTGCTAATACTATAACAATAACCGTCTGTGAGACATTAACAATAATAATAGGAATAGGAGGTGATGTACTGGTTAGAGATGCTGCGTTCGGCCTTGAAGGATCCAGGTTTGAATCCCCCTTCCCGCTGTAGTACTACTGAGCAAGGTACTTACCCTAAATTGCCCCAATAAAATTACCCAGCTTTATAAGTGGGTAAATAGTTATGAGTAGCTAAACATTGTAAGTTGCTTTGGATAAAAGTGTCAGTTAAATTAACAAATGTAGTTAAAGTAACTGCCATTTTAAAATCCGGAAACTGTTCCATTAAGTAATTGACCACAGAAAATAATTTTCCACACATTACAACATAAATGATTAGGATGGTCATTAAACGTTAATAACCGAGCTTAAATTAAATAAAAATCGCAAAGCAAACACCGCAGCTCCAGAAGGTAGGATGTGGGCTTAATTCGAAAACATGCCGCACAAAAGTGTATCTCTCACCGGGGCCAAGTGCATCTATACACTCCATGAAATTATAATTATGCTAATAAAGCCGAAGATGGAACGTGGCGTTCCGCGCTACACTCACACGGAATTCCTCACTCATTAAATTGAATTTTCCACTCCGGCTAGAGGCGGACGCCGCCTGCGTCGATCGCCCCGTTTTCCGGGTGAGGGAGGCACGCCTTTGTTTTCCAGGCCTCGCACGCTCCACGGGCCGGCAGACCCTCGCTGGGGGGCGATCCGCTCCCCGGCTGCACTAATCCCACAATCGGCACACTAAGCCCTGTAGTTCAAGTTAACTGGTATGAAGAAATGCAAACTGGACCTGATGACAAGTACAGCAGAGCGGAGCGGTTAGTGCATTTGCTGCCTAGATGACGGGTGAGCGGGATGAGGCCCGGCCGATGACGGCGGCCTCTACGTAGTGTTGCTACTGTGAGCAGGAGGGGTAAGAACTGAATTTGATTACGTGACGGTTTCAAAATGATGAACTGCACCGCGCGTCTTCTCGTTTTCATTTATTCGATGCTTTCCTCCTTCTCGACCCCCCATCCTGAAAAAAATGGCATAACCGCGCACGGCCGTGTTCGTGCCCTTTGACCTTTGGCATTCCTCTCAGTACGGAAGGACAGCAGGGCGCGTCCCAGGACCAGATCAATCTGGCTCGCGTGTCATCTGCTCAGAGGCTCCATGTTGTTGAGCGGCAGAGCTGTCCGCGAAGACGTGGATGAGTTAGCCCCCCCCCCCCGCCAACGCCGTCCGTCCATCTGTCTGTGAGTCATCAGCCACGGCCACACAGATGCGCTCCCTCTGTTGTGTGCGCGCTACTCTTGCTGTTGCTGTCCCCCACATGGCTGTAGGCTGCTGCCCTGGGTTCGTTTCCCTCTAAACCTAGAGACCCCCTTTAAGATCCTCGACACGTCTCGACCCATTTGGCACCCATCCAAGGAGCCGTTTTTTTTTTTTTTTTTCTGCTCGTGGTGAAAAAGAACCAGGCGCCACGGCACTCTGCACCCCGCACGAGACGGCAAAAGAGGGCCGGCCGCACTCTCTAGCCGTCATCGTTCTCAAACACACCTGGCCGTACATGTCTGTGTCCATGTGTGTTTGAATCTGTCTGCTGTGCTTGCAGACGTGTGTGTGTGTGTGTTTCTGTCTCCCTGGTGTGCGCTTTTAGGTAACCGAGCCTAAAATAAAATGAAATGGAATTAAATAAAAATATACATACATACACACAAACATACTAAAAAAAAAGATGTTCAGCACCTACAGTATATTTTATGCACCATTTTAAGGCTCCAGTTCTTATTAACCTTTATCTGATACCTTTGTCCAAGGGAACAAAGCGTTAATCAGCTTTTTACTGATTTGCTATAATTGCACGGACAGGTGATTTACAGGTGAATCCAAGTGCAGCGGGGGGGATGGGGGTGCGGTGGCGCAGTGGGTTTGGCCGGGACCTGCTCTGGAGTGGGTCTGGGATTTGAATCCTGCTTGGGGTGCCTTGCAATGGACTGGCGCCCCGTCCGGGTTGTGTCCCCTCCTCCTCCAGCCCTGCACCCTGTGTTGCCGGGTTAGGCTCCGGTTTGCCGCGACCCCGCTTGGGACAAGCGGTTGTAGACATTATGTGTGTGCGTGTGTGTATACAAGTGCAGCGTTTTATTTAGTGTGACGAAAAGGTGCGATCTCCAAGCGCAGGTCTTCAAGCTAAAGGAGCAGCAGGTGGTGCAGTGGTTAAAATTGCTCTTTTGACTGTAGTACCATCAAGCAAGCTACTTTCCCTCAAATTTTCCAATAAACATTACCCATCTGTATAAATGCGTAAATCAATATGCTTTGGAGAAAGATGCCAAGCGAATGAACAAATTTAACATAATAAAATACACAGCTAAGACCTGGAGACCGCTGGTCAAAGCTGAGATCCTGTAGTGGGCTTCCCTTTGAAGGCACTGCTGATTGGAGGCGAAATCGCAAGAGAAACCACTAGAACTCATGGGAGGGAGCCCTCTAGTCGACACCTCTTCCCAGAAGGCCCGCTTCTGCCTGGGTCCTGCACAAGATGTGGACGCGTTTCAAAAACAGGGGCGCTGTTAACGGCCTGCTGCACCACCGTGACAGTGATAGACTTTCGGAGCCGTCCGGCGTCGTGCCACCTCATCAAAAAAACACAATGTCCAATTTAGTCCTCATTTCCGAGCCCAAGCATATTGCTGCTCTGGAGGAGTTCCAACGGTGCGGGGTGGGGGTTTGGCCGCTGGTCAAAAACGCGGTGTGGTCGGGGACAGGTAATGAGGATGGATTCCTGGCGAGGGGGGAACTACAAGGGGACTTTAGAAGCGGAGCAGACTGGACCAGAGCGAGCCGAAACGTTAAGCGTGTTCTTTGGGCTGATGCGACACGACGAGATGATAAAGACCCCAATGGACAGCTGGTCCCTCCTCCGTCCCACGGGAGGCGCTAACGGACATCTCTTCGAAGCTCATCCGTAATGGGTCTTAACAACGATGTGGACGTCAGTAACGATGTCCTCGGCGGCCCGACAGGACCCAAGGAGGGGTCTCCTCCAGTTCCTACTGAACCGCATCCGCACTTGATGATAAACCCCCATAGGTTCCCGCCTCCGGCGAGCGCTAATGTGCTCTAACAGCACGCCATTAGCGAATGCGGCGGGATTGATTTCGCAGGAGGACTCCTCCCGCTTCCCCACCCTAATTATTCACGAGACCGCTCCCCTAATTTGGCCCTCCATTACCTAAAAGAGCTGTCTGCACATCGTGGTTATTAGGGACCATTCGTCACCTATGCGCTGTTGTTGTTGCTTCAATTACCGCGGTAATTGGAAGTGATGTTTTTTTGACGCATGGGCTTTTTATGAATAAAACCTCATCAGCTTTACAGCTTTGCGTGAGTTTGCTCGCTCTGCAAATGTATGCGCTTTGGACCGTGTTTAAATGGAGTGTGAGAGCCCCCCATGTGGGGAAAGTGCTTTAGCCAAATTGTGATGCGATTTACCCTGGAAGTGGGAACGCTACCTTATGCATACACAAGCGAGGGCAGCAAGTGGCATAGTGGCCAGAAGGAGCAGAAGGACCTGGGTTTGAATCCCACTTCCTGCTGTATTACCTTCGGTGGAGGTGCTTACCCTGAATTTATACAGTAAAAATTACCCAGCTGTATAAATGGTTAAATCATCGTAAGGAGCTTAGTGTTTAAACTTCACATTGCAAATCACGGTAATCATTGTAAATCCAAATGCTCAGACAAAGGTGTCAGATGACGGAGCTGCTGCCTTCGCTACTGAAGGACCCAGGTTCGAACCCAACCTCCTACTGTAGTACCCTTGATCGTTGCAATTACCCTCAAAATTGCTCTCGAACCAAGTGCCCAAATAACTGTACGCCACTCTGGAGAGAAGCATCAACTAAATGAATTAATTTCATGCAGACATCCATATTAATACAGTGTTTTCCATCTATGAAAACACTATATGAGAAGCAGTCCTGTGCTTGAACTTCCCCCCAGAAGGGAATCACTGAGGTTCTGAACCCCTGCCAGGTTGGTCTGTAAGCCTGCAGTGACCTGGCGATCTATCTTCCCTTTAATAAAACGCCCGAACAAGTCCACCACTGTTGCGGGAGGGAGAATCCAGGGATCAGAGTCACGTTGGCTCATCCTCCAGGATGCAGCCCTTGCGAGCGGACGGGTTTCCATACGCGGGCCGCGTCAGGCCAACGGGACGTCGTATTTCATCCGCCAGGACAAAAACCAGCTCTCCGGTTTCTTCACTTAGGGATTCGTTTCTCAAGGCCAAGGGAAGGATGATAGAGGAATGTGACGTCTCCAGGTTCCTCGGGCATCAACGACGCGTGGACAGGATACGGCCCGCATCCCTTAGCTTCCCCTCTGGGCGGCCGGGGGAAACATACGTGCAGCGGCAACGAGTCGCCGACGTGGGAAATGGCTTATTTTCTTGTCTGGCTTTTGTTTTGTTCCGTTGGGTTTTTCACTGCCTGGCGCTGAAATGGCTCAACGAAACGAGGCGACCCCCATCTCATCACTCACGCGCGTCTCGCCGATCGCCGCCTGGCAAGTTCGTAAGTCGCGGCAGACAGAGAAAGCAGACGTCTTCTGCAAAATATCCGCAAACATCTGGAGGAGCTCTGCTGCCTGAAGAGAACTTCATTTTACGAGACTCTTTGCTCTTTTTTGATTAAAAAAACAGCAGACGTTCAACATGCACTTACTTGAAAGTGAATTATTGAGAAATTGTTTCCAACCAGACCCCAGAGGCACTTTATTACAACTTAAAAAAAAAAAAAGTCAGTCATTTAAAACAATTTCTTTAGGGTTAGGGTTACGCTAACCCATTTAACCCATTAAACCCATTCAATCCTAACCCTAACCCTAACCCTAAGGACTTACTAAGAAGTCATATGCAGACCACCTTAAACTGTGTGAAATACAGAGAGTTTGCAGCATGGAAACGATTTGAAAAAAAAAAAAAAAGATTTTCTAGACAAGCCCCCCCAAAAAAGGAAAGACGGAGCATAATCGTACAACCATGAACAAAAAGGGGTCCTTCAGTTGTGGTCTTGAAGTAGTTTATGTTTGCATTTTTATTTAGCTGACACTTTTCTCAAAGGCAACATAAAAAGTTGAGCAACTTGCAATGATTTACCCATTTATGCAATTGTTTTTTTACTGGAGTAATTTAGGGTAAGTACCTTACTCAAGAGTACTACAGCTAGAGGGCGGGACTCAAGTCCAAAGACAGCAGCTGTAACCAGTACATCACCTCCTATTACTATTATTACTGCTATTATCTCCCAGATGCAGTAATTGTTACAATATAAGCAATTTACATTGAATTCTTTTCCAATAATTCAAAATTAGCATCCATTAATTAAAAAAAAAAAAAAAAAACACACAAATATTGCTTGAACCTTCTCCAACATTTACATATTTACTTTTATTTAGCTGAACCTTTTCTTCAAAGCAACTCACGGTGTTGAGCTACTTTGAATATCTGACCCATTTACACAGTAGTGCAACTTTTACAGGAGTTGGATTTAAACCTGGGTCCTTCAAAGGCAATGTGGCAGCTCCAACTACTGCACCGCCTGCTGCTCTGTGAAGAGGACATTTTCTTACTAATTGGAAATAGGAAATTACAGTTTGATCATGTGTTTATTGTTAATCACCAACCAACCAAAGACAACAACCACTTGTCCCAAGCGGGGTCATGTCAAGCCAGAGCCTTACCCAGAAACACAGAGCACAAGGAGACACACCCAGGAAGATGCCAGTCTGCCACAAGGCACCCTAAGCAGGACTCGAACCCCAGACCCGCCACACAGCAGGCACTAGCCAAACCTGCCTCGCCACCACATGCACGGTTAATCATGATTCAATAAAATCAAATTATGATGCAGCATGTAAGAGTAATGGTATAAAACCTTAACTAGTCCAAGTTGCATTAAATAAATCATCTGTTTGGCAACTGAGAATAAACGGGAAGAATATGTCAGAGGATCCTACGGAATGGGCCTTGGAAGTGTCTCCAGGAGTTCACTGTATTGAGTTGGTGGTTAAGGACAGATGGACTGGCGTCCGGTCCAGGATGTACCCCCCCCGAGCCTTACGCCCAATGGTTCCGGGACAGGCTCCGGTTCACCGAGACCCTGCTCAGGACAAGCGGTTATCGAAATGGACAGATGGATGCTTAAGGGCAGAGGTCAGCAGCGTTGTGGTAAAAAGGATCTCACCTTCCGTTGGCATGCTGGTGGGAAGGTGCGAGGCCCACATGTCCGACCTGGCCGTGGTGGTGACCCAGGCCCTGGGTGTCGTTCTGGGGATGGGTGCCGCCGTGAAGGGCTGCTGCCGCGTGGTGCTGGGTACGAGGTCACAGATCTTGTCCTTAGTCTGGAATAAACCAAGTGAAATAGAAGAAACAAATAAATGCACATAGAAAGGCAATAGCAGTTATAACCAGGTGACACGTGGGGGGGCTTGAACTGCCGAGAACCATCTGCCATTTATACAGGACACACGCGCACACGCAGACTGTCGGAGCTTAACGGCAAACGAGAGTCGGAAATAAATCACCCTCCTAATTCTCAACTGGCCGGAAAGCCAACGTCCCTTTTCATCCGCTGCCCGGTCGGTCACACACTCTCTAAAACATCTGTCGCACCTAAATAATTTATTTAGCTAGAGAACAGTTCTACCTGTTTCTGTGTCATTAAACTTTTCTTTTTTTTTCGCCTGCCTGTACAACTCATTTTCCTCATACAGAGCTCACATAAAACAGGCGGGTGGCCTCGTCATCCGAAACATAAACTGAAATTGCGGATTCAGCGAAAAAGAAAAACCGAAAAAACCTTGTCTGCACTAATCTGGAATTTTTTTGGCGTCACCTTAAACAACCGTTGGGTTCGATCCTTCGGCCAATAAATAAAAACAGAACCGAAAACAGCAGAGGTAAAACACGGGTTCAAAAACATAATTCAGCCCTTATCGTTAATTTAGCTGTTATTATCTTAGCTACTTTTGGCTTAATAGCAACTTAAGTCATTCGGAATAAGACTTCTGTCGGTGCTTTGAGCAGAGAGAAGGGAAGGAGAGGGACGCCGCACCTCATCGGGGCAGCTGCTGTCCACCCAGTCCTGTCTGTGACGGTCGAAACCGCTGGAACACCTGGAACAGAAGGGAATAAGTGTGAAAAAAACTATGCAAAAACCTATAAGTAATGTTTTTTTTTTAATATTTATTTATTTAGCGGATGCCTTTCTCCAAATCAGTTTATAATGTTAAAATCACTGTTATTACAAGCATTTACACAGCTGGGTAATTTTATTGGAGCATCTTAGAGCCAGCGGTAGAACTAGAGCTCAAACCTACAACCATTGGATACAGAGGCAGTTGCTCTAACCACTACACTACCAGCCATCCCTTTCAAAAAAAAAAAAAAAAAAAACACTGGGTGACAGCAACAATATAAATAATAATAAGAAAAAAAAAAACCTTTTGTATATTATGGATTATATACATTATTGCGGATACTTTTCGAGTCGCCTTTGTGACACTGCACAGCTGGTACTGTAGCGGTTAGACCTGCTGCCTTTGGACCCCAAGGTCGAAGGTTCGAATTCCATCTCCAGATGCAGTGATCTTGAGCAAGC
Source organism: Scleropages formosus (assembly GCF_900964775.1). Taxonomy (NCBI): domain Eukaryota; kingdom Metazoa; phylum Chordata; class Actinopteri; order Osteoglossiformes; family Osteoglossidae; genus Scleropages; species Scleropages formosus. Next base: position 27,594,307 of record NC_041814.1, on the reverse strand, counting down.
TACTTACCCATACCTGCTCCAATAAAACTTTCCCTCTGTATAAACGCGTCAGCTGGACGAGTTAATGTTAATGTCAGCGGAATCAAAGGGGACGTCACTGTCAGCATATTTCACGGACGAGGCTGTTCTGATGTCACCCATCCAGTGAAAACTGCTCTCTGTTGGGATAACAATGTGTGTGATGTCGCACAGCTTCGAACCCCCCACTGCGCTCCCAGAAGACATCTGCCACGCCGTCAGTCGCACTTCTAATTAGGCTGCACCGTGGGCTCGGCGTTTGAATATAAAACCGGGGGAACATCGCTGCTCATTAGTCACAGCGGCTTTGTGAGCGCGAGCGATTCGAAACGGGCCCATTTCCGGAGGAAACGGTGAACCGCGGCGAGGCGAGGCGAGCGCTCCGTGTCCCCCGATCCCCTGCTTTCCTGTCTCTGCGCGCCATTAATAGGGACTGGGATGCTAAAAAGGACACTGGCGCTCATCCGTTACAGCGCTGTAAACATGACAGTGCAAATTCCCGGGATGTAAACAGGCTGCGTAGCCTTGAGGGAGGTACTGAACCCGAATCGTTTACATATCTCACCGTTGCAAATGTGGCCATTTATGGAGGTAGATATTTTTCACTCTAGCGACTGCATATACAACTTAAGTACCTGGATCTGGTGAACGACAAGAACTCCTCGGGGACTCGAAAGCCCTTCCTTCCATCACCATGCTGCTTGACATCATGTAATTTCGATAATGACCTCTTTGCTCCGCGCCGTTCAATAAACCAGAGTCGACTGCCCTCCTGCCGCTCGGCTATCACTCTGGCTCCCGTAACCAATCTACGACTGGTTGTAGCACACCTACGAGGTTCACCAGTGAAACCTGCCACAGATCCAGTAATTGCAGCTGAATCAATTTACTTCCAGAACTTTCCATGAAGTTCTATAAAGCAGCAACATTTAAAACTGCATTTACATTTACATGCGCTTGGCAGATGATTTCCTCCAAAGTTTTATACAACTCAGTGTAAACATCAGCAAAAGATGAAGAGTTTCAGATACACACACTAGATTACTCGATTACTAAATTACACCACTTGTCTGTCTGATACCACCACGTTACTTGTTCACATCTCTCAGGTAGTTGCCTGTAGCGTTGTTAAGGAATACAAAGGTGGTGGAGACAGGTAATATGATGCAAGGTTATGGAGCAGACAGGAGATCAAGTGGCTCTGAAAGAGATGGCTTTTTGAAAACCTTCTTCAATGCTGGAAAGGATTCAGCAGTTCTGAGGGCCAAGGGGAGCTCATTCCACTATACTGGGGATAAAAAGGAAAACCTATGGAGTTTTGAATTTGAAACCTTTGTGAGAAAGACCACCAAACAGGCAAAGGGGGAGGAGTACAGTGCTGTTGCTGGGGTGCACGGAGTGATCAGGTCCTGTAGGTATCAGGTTGAACATCCTTTGACCGTCTTGCAGGATGTAACCAAAATGTTGAACTTGTTACGGGCAGCAACAGGGAGCTACAGGCACGTGTTTGCCTCTCTTCGGTGGAAAAGAAGCTCAATTGTGGTGCTGTGTTCAGTAAAATGTTCACACTGCCTGCTTCCCTGCATTACTTTATTAAAAACACCCATCTTACGATAAATCTTGTCTCCCTGCTATTTACATACAGGGAATATTGTAAATGTGAAGTGCAGAGATTTCACTAAATCCTGTCCATTTACAGCAGGCGCACTGCAGAATATCATTTTGTATTGTAGCTCATTTCGAAGTCAAGGCTGATCAAAGTCAGAAGATGGCAGTGGAAACGGGGAAGGAAAAGGCTTTTTCCACTGTAAGTTAAAGCACTTCTAGGGCAGTGTGGTCTTCCAGGGATAAGACACACTGCTGACCGCTACTTCGAGCCAGCCAGCCTTTATCGGAGTGTTTTTATCGGCCAGTGGCGCTTGTACATGGCTATCACACAAATGGACAGTTGGACCCGAGGCCGTTCTGTTCCTCGATGCAGCTGGCAAACTCAAACCTCTACAGAATGGGCTGTGATAACATCTCCAGTTCCACTACGCAAGAAGTGAAGGCTGGTAGTGTGATGGCCAACCAACCAGACCGATGCTTCCGAAGGCTTGCTGGTTCAAAGTGTGGACCTTTGTTGATGAATACAATGGACCTTAAAGGTGAAATTAATGATGGGCAATGAAAAGTAAGGTAAACAGATTAAAATATCTACACACAAGACCCAATGGGAAAGTCCTTAAATAAAAGTCTTGCTCTCAGGGGTGCAGAAGGCAGCGTTGGTGACTCAGCGCTTGGGCTGTGCATTGAGATATGGGTTCAAATCCAGCTCAGTTTGTGTGGTGTTTGCCCCTTCTGCCTATGTTCATGGGGGTTTCATGCGGGCATCCGGATGGATTTAGGGACCTGCCCAGTCCAAAGTTAGGGGCCTTCACTGAAACAGGTCGGCACAGAATATCGGTTACTGATGCTCAGGTACCGCGGCACTGCTGATTTTCCATCCACTGCCTTGCCGAAAGCCCTCAAATCAAGTGGGAACCATGGGACGAGGGGTTGGCAGCAGATGGAAGAGGTGGAGGCAAGCCATGTCCCGCAAGCACAGCTACGCTCTCACCCCGAACACAAAAGATAACGTTAATTACCAGCCCGCACCTCAGCGCCTCCAGGCGAGGCAGAGTGTAATATGGCTAAACAGCTCTACTGCGCCACAGCACTTTTCATTCTGTACACAGGCACGCGTTGAAATTGACCATTACTACTGCAGGGCCTGACTAAAACTTGAACAGTTTGCATCCTATTAAATTTAGATTAAAGCTTTTATGTTTGTTTTGCCAGTTACCAAAAAAAAAAAAAAAAACAAAACAAATGAAGAAGCTGTTTAGTTGTCCCATTTTTCATTTCAAGAACCGTAGACATCGAGTAATGGCTGTACAATTTGGACTTGGGACCAGTTCTGTTGCTGAGCAAGTACAAAATATTAATAATTCACATGTCTCATGCACATTGCAAGAGTTGACGTAGTGAAAATGCTGGTCAAATCTGAAGGAGTACGCGACAAAAATGCATTTTTGTAAATGTTAATGTATTGCATTCATATTCTCAGTCATATTATGTCTTGTTATAAATATGTATCACAAGTGCACTGGTGATGGGAAAAGTCATGGTTACGGCACTGGACATGTGACTCAAACATTAATACGAGGCTAAGTCAGAATGTATCCGCAATCCATTCATGAAAAAGTTACGAAAACAATAAAACTGCGGATACTTCTGCATTCACACTTGTAATAATACCGTAGTATCTAACATTGAAATATTGTTGACATTTTTCCTTCCCCAATCCCTGAAAAATTTCTGTGACTAGATGCCAGATTTATCAGCTAAAAAGAACAGAACAGTTGTTGACGCATTTGCATTTCATTAACTTTTAAAATGATTATGTAGCTGGATGGGTGGCAGGTGAAGTCGTAAGATGCTTAAATAAAAGTGTCTGCTCAAAAAAAAACTTAAACAATAATGATCCTTGTAAACAAATGAACAACGGGGACGAGCTTCCCACGAAGCGGCTCCGACAGTCACAGTGCTCTTGACAACAATCTGCCTCTTTTCTGCCTTTTGCATACAGATGGATTGAGTTCACATAGACGAACAGACATCGGATTCGTCGCCTAAACCAGCCTCGCTTCCCAAAGATGGGCTTAATGCCTGTTACCAGAAACCAGGATGTGCACCATCTGTGAAGCTGCGTTCCTGGATCCTTCACTGTAAACTTCTCAAAAGTTTTCATATTTTTCTTCTGGGAAAAAGTCGAGAGAATGACAGAGAAAAAGAGAAGGAGGGAGAGCCAGAGGCGATAGACAAAACAGGAAGGAACAGGCAAGAACTTACAGTGAGAGCGAGGAGAAAAACGAGGGTGAACTAGAGGAACTGGAAACATACAGTACTGGTCAAAACTTCCAGTCCACTTGGTGGAAAACAGTTTTTTTTCTTAACTGGCAGTGCTTTACATTACAGTCATTATTTTGAGCTGTCTTTCACTTTTCTTCTTCTTCAGAGGTTCTTGCGCAACTCCAAGGTCTCTTTAAGGTCGGTATCTTCCGGAATCTGGAATGGCCTCAAGTATGTTATGATTACCATGATGGTTGAAATCACCATAGACTCGGTAAGGATCACTAATTCTGAAACAAGCAAAGTAGCCCCACATCATAACACTCCCACCGCCGTGCTATGTGGTGGGAACCACACAGGTACAGCTAATGCACTCACCGATACTTCGAGGTTAAACCAAGGTATTTCACATGTTGACTCACTGGTCCAACTTTAACTCAAAAGTTCAGCTTCTGTGTTTTCTGGCCCAGCAAAGTTCAAAGTTTTCAGACAAACTCAGACTTTTGACTGGTGCTCTACATAAAATACACAGGGTGATGAGATCAAGGGATGGTATGTAGTGTTATCACTGCTGTCAGCTGTGTTTGCGCTGAAAATAATAACATTTTGAGTGTCAGCTCAGCCAGCAAAACGTTCATGAAAATTAATGAGAAACGAAATGAAGACATGGAGACCAGTGGGGGTGAAGGATACAGACAGAAAGCAGCAAAGTGCAATGCGGCACTGCCGGCTCACAGGGCATCATCCCCCAAAGAGCCTAGGGCTTCTTCGCTACTCAGTTCGGCCCCGCAGGGCAAGCCTGGTCCGGCTCGGTCCCCGCAGATGAAATGACTGCCACACCACCTGGACTTCAGGGGAAAGGAGCGGCAGAACACACAGACGGGGGAGTTTACCTCTGGAGCTTGTGGCACCAGCTGCAGTTGAAGCCAATCTGAGACGTGACACAGGGGCCGCAGCTGGTGAACTGGAGGCAGGCTGCAGGGAAAGAGGGAAAGCAGCTTACAGCGCTGACTGGGTCTGACTTACAGAATTAAGTACAACCTGGATGGGGTGCCAGTCCATCACAGAGCAATCACAGTCATGAAACGTACTTGAAACATGAAACGTAACTGAAGGTTACCAATTGACCGGAAACACGTTTTTGAACTGCGGGAGGGACACAGAGCACCTGAAAATTCAAGCAAAGTTGAAGAGACCGTGCAAACTCCATACAGACTGAGAAGGGAACGGGTCCACTCCCCAACCCACAGCCCAGGTGCTGTGAAGCACCAGGACTACCTGCTGTGCCACCTTGTTACCTGTCTGGAATAACATCTGTGTCACAATTTTTATGGAAGCTCTTGCAATGACTCCTACTGGTTCATTGAGAGTCAGGATTTTGCTGTATATTGTAATATTTCACATTAGTGTAAGGACAAAATATCAGTCGATATCAATGCAATCTCCAGGTTGAACTGAAGAGCTGACTTTGGAAAGGCACTCTGGGAAACTGATACCGCCCAGCTGGGAACCCCAGACAGTGGGCCGGCAGTGTAATGCCCAGGGTCAGTTTGGTTAGCAGCCCAGGTCCTACTCTGTAAGATCCTTACATATCAGGGGGACCAACAGAATTAGGAGCTTCTCCTCATCATTCCACTCGAAGACGAATCACTTAACGGGATTAATTGTTATCCTAAATTAACACAGGTTGCCATGTGTACGAGGAGCTTCGGCAGAGAGCTGGAATTTCTGCAGGGTGGTGGAACTGCAGAACAAGCGTGACCCACCCTTGCTCCTCATGATGGACCTCACATACTCCAGATTTGAACCCCTCCCCGGGGTCAGCTCTAGTATAGGTGACACTTAATTTGCATCCTACAGACATAATTTACTTTGCTTCTCACATAACTGCTCCTGACAGCTCAATTTCTCATACCTCAACGGTAAGGCTCTAAATGATCTTTGCCTCACAAGACGCTCTTTAGCTACCGTAAGTAAAATTACTGGATATCATTTTCTCTAGGCTTACTGGGCAGGGGTGTCATCTCCACGGCAGTCCAGTTGGTGATCTTGTTCTTCAGGAGCTCCACACGGTGGTACTCGTAGATCGTCCTCCTCCGAACATCTGGTGTCGGGGAAGAAGGAGGGGGAGAAAGACGTGCAGTGAGCACTTCTCCGAAAAGGGAAAGGAACAGGGAGAAGTAGGCCAAGCGGCCCCAGGAGGGGCGCTCAGGGACAGAATCAGGACACTGGGAACGGTTTTATTTCTGCTCCTCCACCGCCATCCGCTGCATTAGAGTACATTAATTACATCATTTACTTCACAGGTACTCGCTTCTGCACACTTTCACACCATCATGCACCTTGCTTGTTTATCGAATGGCGAATTTCGCCGCAGCATTTCAGGTTTCGAGTTTTGGTTACAACTTCAGTTCTCGGCCATCACGCAAACCGCTCGAGCACGCGAGTCGAACCTACGATCAATTTTCCCACTAGCTGCTGCAGAAAGGCGCAATTCAAAAAAACATATGTTAGGGTCGGTAGCGGATAGAATTTATTTTCATTATGGATCACGAAAGGATGACTACTGCAATAACAGCACTCTGCAGCTGGGTCCCTCAAGGCCGCACACATCGGTTTAATTATTTATTCCAGTTGCTCAATTTTTTTCTATCCAAACACAGTTACATTTTATCCAGATGCATTACTGGGCATTTGTATAGACCCTTTATGGCTCAGCATCTTACTCAAAGGAACTGTCATGGCTGGTTCCGGAAGGAAGTGGTGGATCTAAGTGCGGAGTGGAATTTGTGGTTTATTCAGGGAAATCGAGAGACGTGGTCACAAAACAGGCAATAGGTCTTCGAGACGCGAACGTCGTAACAAGGACAATCCGAAAGGCAAGGTCGGTAAACAGGCAAGAGGTCGTAGATCATAAGGAGGTACAAGGACGAAGGATCAGGGTCACGGGACAGGGCAAGGACTCAGGGATCAGGGATCAGGGAGGAGTAGAGCACTAGTCAGGAGATTGCAAGCAACAAGGCTGAACAAGGTTCCACGTCAGCTCCTGGTCTGACACTGCCTTTTATGCCTCAGTCTGCATCGCGACCCAGGTGTTCCGCGTTGGCTCGGCGGCGTGGGCGTGATAGTAACAATGGCAGGAAAAACAGTCACAGGCCTAAAATTAAATGTACGTAAGTTCTTGGCTTTGGCTCTGACTCTTGTGTGTTGGAATGAACTCCCTCTTGGCCTCAGAGCTGCTGAATCCCTACCAACATCAAGAAAGGGTCTTAAAATGTATCTGTGTAATGTTTACTGGCAAAAATGGTAGTATTAAACAAACTGACTTTGCTTCGACAGTCAAGTCTCTGTATCTAAGCTCCTCGCCTGATCTGAATGCAGTTCTGTTTACTCTGAGTTGCACTCCTCCTGGGAGAAAAGTGTCTGTAAATAAATAAATTTATGTAAAATGTAAAAGTCCGGGATCTAGACTACTTCGCTATTCACTGCCCTCACAGCTGTGGTCACAGACTTTTAATTCCCCTCTAGTTCCACCTCTGCTGCCCTGCACGGCCGTCTGGGCATCTGGATTCCGGAAAGCTCTCTACTGTGGAGGTAAAATAGGTCTCCTGGGAGGTGAGTTCAGTTTGCAGGTCAGGTCTCCACCTACTTCCTGTAGAGTCCAGTGGAGTTGAAGCACATTTACAAGTAGACTAGGCTGCACTTCCCTTTTGACAGCTCATTCACAGACCCCTGAACATGGGCACTGGAAAGCACAGAGGTTAAGGATTTCAACTTTAACCTGAAAGTTGTTGGTTCAAGTCAAAACGTGTGTTGTATCCTTGAGAAAGGCATGTAATTGATAATGCTTCAGAAAACATACAGCTGTTTGCCTGGACAAACCGAGACTTTTTCAGCTGCGTTGAATGAAAACAGATATGAAAAATTCTCCGTGCAACAATAATGAAGCTTGCTCTGAGCATACCATGCAGATGTTAGTAAATTATCCTTATGAGATAACAGGAGGTGTAGTAGTTAGAGCCATCGCATTGCAGTTGAAGAATTTGGGTTTAAATCCCATCTCCTGCTGTTATACCCTTGTTCAGGGTACTTACCCTGATAACAGAAATTAGCCAGATGTATAAATTGGCTACAGACCACTTTACCTCCACTTTGTCAACGGCCACCAGCGACTCTCACTCTCTAGCATGAATTCCATGTCTTGAACACTTCTGATGCTGCATACTAATTTTTAAATTATATTACTATCTTCATGAAGTTACATTTTGAAAATGTTAAACTTTGCAAGGAAACCTGCCGTTTGCTAATGTTTGTAAATTAGTCATGAAGGCTTCAGCTTCCTGCTGAAAATGCTCCATGTGGCCACATTTTTTGCGACGGAACCGACGCTTTAACTTTGATTTAATCAGAAATACGATCTCGGAGTAACACTTCACTGAAAAGTAGTTTTGAAGCACAGCTAGCGCTCATCAAAAAGAGCTGTATAAGCCGCCACCGCAATAATTTCCGCATAAATTAAGTCACGTACTTGCACGAGAGTCACAAAAACATAAATCAAACCACAACTAAGAAAAACGTGACAACTGCTGATACGTTATCGGACATAAGCAAAACATTTTGATAGAACAGAACAATATTCTGGTATTCTTTGTCACCTCACCCTGGTCCTAAATTCTAGCAAATAGCATTAAGTACCTCGGTGCTCCACAACTTCTTGTGTAAAAAACTCTGAAATGGCTTCAGTGAAATGGTGCAGTCAGTGGGGGAGTTTATGCTGATGAAGCAACGCTGTAAACAAGGCATGCGGCCAAGGCGGCGCATAAAAGGGTGCCGGCCGATTTAAGGGTGTATTACCTGAATGTAATGGAGGGGCTCGCTTGCCTGAGCTTAGTGACATTTATGGGTTAGTGCTGTCATTGGCCTTAACAAGGAGATTTATTGTCTCAACCCTCAGGCCCAACCCCACCATTCCCCTCAACCTCCCTTAAAATACAGTTACAGCAATGCCTTCTGTGAGAAATATCAAGCTGTGATCCCCCGGGTAGGAGTAAACTCCCAGGAGGGGTGAAATGCACTTGTCAAAATGGCGGAATGAGGTGGGAACCATGCTTGTGGCGGGAACTGGCCGCACTGGCAACGAGGGACTAAGGGCACAGAAATGATATTTGCGTTGATCCAAGCTCTAAAAATGTAAGTGTGCAACATAACAGCTATATAGCCCTGCATTATCCTTGTGTGACACCCCCTCTTGTCAAATGGCTGCACAGTAACTGCCACTTCATAGTCATGACTGTGGGTACACACTCTTGAGGTAGCTGCTGAAGCCATGAATGGGACAAGCCCACATGATCAGGTGCTCCATTTCCTAAAATCTGGTAACATTATTGACAGGAACTTTTTGATGTGTCTTTGTGTATAGTTGGAGGCAAGGTGTCAGCGGTCAGAATGAAAGAAGTGCATTGGACCCAAATAGGAACCAGGAGGGACATCCGAGTGTTCGCAGTTGTGTCATGACTGATTCAAGTTGGTAGAAGCTTGTCTGGTCAAGCGAAGTGGCAGGCATTACTGCACATGGGGTCTGGGAATGGCAAACACACGTTACCAACAATAAATTTACCCAGTGGGTAGGGCGAGGTGTAGACCAGCTTCGAGTAGAAGCATACAGCTTTTACTTTTGACTGTGATGGGGTGCAGCTGCAGAAACAAGACGCCTCATGAGGATGACAAAGAGCAGGGTTAAGGAGACTGTAACTTACAGGAGAAGGATGAATTTTAAAGTTCAGCACTTAAAGCCTATCCTGTCTACAAACCCAAACAAAGCATTACCGAGGCTTCCCTTCACTCGTAAAACAAATTTAAGAATTTATTAAATAGGTCACCGCTATGCTAATAAGATTGATCAGCACACAAATGTGAAACAGGCTCCTGGAGTAAATGTTCTTCAGGGTTCTGGAAGGAGGAAACAGGATATGCTGTAAAATTACTAAAAAAATCAACGACCGCCTTCAAGGTGCCTTTCAGAGAAAACCTTCAAAACAGGTCCTAGTTTCAGGGTCACCGCACCTTCTGAGGTACAAGAGTCACCACCAGACCCACAGTGCATCCTGAGCAAAATGTTGCGGTAACCCCACTGGCCTTTGGATATTGTCTTCCACATTAACAGGGTACTTCTGGCAAAGCACCTTCCTCAAAGGTACAGCAAAAGGTACCCCAACTAAGACTTGGAACAATTTTCCTTGCCACACATTGAGGTTTGTAACCAAAGAAGGCGCCTTGCACGCAAATCAGTTTCCATAGGTGAGTCTAGCCTTGTGTAATAGATCAAGGCTGCTCTCTTTTTAACAGAAGAGCGACACACTCAATAAGAACAGGAAACGTGGCAGACATCCGGACACTGATCAAAGATTCACAAATATCACTCTCGTGTAGCCTGAGGTACTGCTTAAAAAAACCCAGGTAGTTGTCCTTCGAGATCATCATGTTCTGTGTTCCCATAGACTGTAGCATCCTGGGTCACAGAAGAAAAGAGATATAAAAAAAATGGAAAAAAATTCCAGTTCCTACACAGCAGACCTAGACTGCAGCAAGCTTCTTCACAGGTAGTATCAAACAATATTTGATTTTCTTTTGGGCAGAGTAAAAATTTGATAGATCTAAGTGAAAATAAAAAAATAAATGCTTATGTGGCAGAGAGGGGATTCCAATAACCCCCTGCTGATTTGTACGACACCCCTTTGGGGCTAGGGGAATGCTGAACAAACTGCCAGGGGTGGGAACTTTCAAGACTGAATTCCTCCCTTCGGTCCCCAAGCACCCTAAAGCTGTTGTTTTTCATTTTTGAATGGAAAACCATGGGAGAATATGTTCTCCTTTCCTTCTGAAGGGCCACCGAACCTGCTGAAGGATTCTATGGAGGAGTTCAGAGCTCCCAGGATGCCCCGGAGGGCCAAACCAGCCTCGATGACATCACTCTGTATGTCATGATGAAGAAGCAAAATTAAGTTTAAGGCTAAGAAGAGATGAAAAAGATCCTTGAAATGCTTCAATGAGGCACCTGACTATGCTGAGGATTTGTAGAGAAAGAAGCACTCAACCATAGCTAAGATTAGACTATTTCAGTACCACCTTCCAGCACGCCTTGTAACTCCATTGAGGTACAGACTGCGATTTGCTATTAAAACATACTATAATTACTATCCTAATTACTATGACTATAATTATTGCTGCTATAATTGTTTTAATTCTGTCCTGACAGTAGTACAATAGGTCACTCATAACTCCGAAGCATTGATGCAGGTGAAGCGTTGATTGGTTTCATACTTGTAGACTTGTCTGCTTTGGCCCTTAAGGGGAAACTTCTTGATTCCACGATTTTTATGTTAGAAGTCTGTAGCAAAAATACAAGACCAGTGAAGATGTACAATTATCCAGATCAGGACACATTTATGTGCGCTTCTTCAAGGAATACAGAATTAGAACAGTTCACGAAAAGACATGACAGCAATTTTATGACTAAGGTGGTAGTGAAAGTTTTTTTTTCCAACACCACACATTTAATGCCACATATTTAAGAAAAATGAGGATGTTTTTGATAAAAAAAAATTGATTGGTAAAACTTCTTACGGAAGGATTATTCATTGGCCACTTCATTAGGTACACCAAGGTCCAACGACTTGGGACATCTTTCAGGAAACAAAACACCATGAATTAAATAAGGTGCTGGACACATTCCACTCGGTTCTTGGCCCGTACTTGGTTGACAAGTTCAAACAGTGACTGCAGATTTTGTTAAGATCTCGTTCCACTTCATCTCATTGATGCTCTACTAACTTGAGAGGTGGGGACTTTGTAGAGCAGTGAACTAAAGTACAGTAAAGGCACTGTCATATTTGTTGGACTGTTCTGAGATTATGTGTGCTACGGCATATTATCCTGCTGGATGCATCAATTTGAGAAAAGCAAGACTGGCCATTAAGAGATGCACCTGGTCAGCAACAATTTTTAGTACTTTGTGGTATTCATAAAATGCTTATTTGGTATCAAAAATCCTAATATCTGAAAATTGAAGGAACATGACTGTTTTTGAGATTCTGCAACCACGACACTAAACATCAACCATCAAACCACATTCAAACCCGCTTGGAGAAGCAGCCTATCTGTGTTAATAAGCATGTGTGCCTAATAAAGTGGCCAGCACAATAAAGTAAAACTCAATGCACAATATGTGTGCAGGTTGAAATCCCACTCTATATCTTTCACATACAAATGTAACAATAAGCAAAGGAAGGTTTAGGTTAAATGTCTGGGCTCAATAATAATATTAGTAATAATAATAGTTCTCTGTCTGGGGGTGTGCGTTTACTGAGTGTATCTTCAGAGCCAAGAATACTACTCATTTTAATAGCATTTGGACGGGAGGAAGCTCTGCCTCCTTGACAGCAAACAAGCTTTGATGCACTGATAAGTCAAAAGACTCTCACAACTTTGGTGCCGTCTTCATCCGCAATAACACCAGGTGGGTGGGGCTGGCTCTCATGGACTGAAAAAGGTACGTAAGGGTACATAAAGGTACACCCAGATGCACACCTCCGTGATGTTTCCGAGAAATGACCGAATAGCTGTAGACTACAGAGGTCTCTTAACACCCAGTGAGGCTGGAATTTCTCATAGATGTAAAATGTAGTTGACTTTCACGGGTGCAGGCTGACATGAACCCCCACCCCCGAATAGTGGGAGCCCAACGGTGTATTCATTAAGAAGCGAAACGGAGCTGACACTTACTGGGTATTTGCTGGATCTTGTGCACCACCACAAAGGCGTCAGAGAGGCCCACTTTGACAGGATGATTGACGGAGCTGATTCCCGTCACCAGCACCGGAATCTTGAAAAATGGAGGGGCACAAATCACCAAAAAAAACTGCAGAGAGGTATGCTCTGGGACTAAGGAGAATTTTATTAAACACCAAACCAGGTAACGGTGAATAAATATTAAATAAGAACAAATAAGTTTAAGATCCACTATTTAGAATATCAAGACTGCCTTATACAGTATCTCATCCCTGATTTCTGTTAAACCTGTTTTGGTGAGGGACCACACTGATTTTAAAATTCATACTAATGCATAAAATACATATAACAACAACAACAATGACTATATATATATATATATATATATATAGAGAGAGATATACATAAAACCTCTGCCCTTTATAGATTTCTGCAGAATAATAACGACTTAAAAAATGTTCTCATTCTATTCTTATAAAGGGAAAAAAAAAAATGGAACATAAAAATTCATGTCAGACTTTCAAGCAAGGATAGCGATTAAGGGCAGAAACTTAAGACCCAAAGAGCGCAAGTCAAAATTTCAAGTCGTGAACTGTTTAAGCTAAGGTGGTACATAGTGAGCAATGTGTAGGTGAAAGTTTAAGGTCAATTACAAGATTAAGTAGAATAAAAACACAGCTTGGCATCTGGGTAAAGGAGCAGTAGGTGTAGTAGACGTTAGAGGCCTTGTAATAGGAAGGACCTGGGTTTGAATCCCTTCCCCCTCAGTAATATGCTTGGGCAAGGTACTTACCCTGAACTGATACTCTACAGTGACAGTAGCTTTGTGTACAAACCTAACATGGTAAGTCACCTCCCAAACAGGCATCAGATAAATTAATGAATAAATATTATATATTGTACACACTTTTACCGTATAAATCAAGTAAGAAAGCCTTAAAGAGCTTTGCGAGGTAGCAGTAAATTTGTAAGCAATGTTCTGATTAACGACTGGATCAGACATACAGAAACTACAGGAATGTCTAAAGTTGGTCAGTCACTGTGGTATTAAATACAGCGGCTTCAAAGGAAATTATTTTTTTTTAAATCCATTTACACGACGGCTGGACCTTTCAAGCTAAATTGCTCCTCTCTATCTACATCTAAAAGCAAGCAACACAGATGAATTATGTATTCTAGTTTGTGTAATGTCCCAGGAGGCTGTGGTTGTTGTGTTGCTGCGGTCTATTTCAGATGTGTTTTATTTCGCTTTGAACGCTCTTCTGCACTTGTATTTACACATGTGCCGCAAGCGACCTCGGATGAAAGGATTTACACCAAACCAGAATATAAAGTAAACGCAGGTTACGCTCGGAGCAGGTTAGAGAGAGACTGCGATGGGGTGGGGTGAGTTGAGAGTGGGGGGTACACACCTCTTTGTATGCAAAAATGATTCTCCCGTCCCTATGCAGTGTAGCCTGGAACGTGAAGCTACCCAGGTTATAGTTGTCCTGGAGGTGGACGTGGTCCCATTGGACGACCAGCGCTGTACCTGGGGGACAGGAGACAAAGTGGTTAGCAATCCAGGGCTCTACTCACTCTGCCCACCCTTATGATTAACGCTTGAGCTTAAAATAACAGAATCAAAAAAACACGGATTCCTTCGAACCGCAGTACTGGAGAAGACTTTCACGGACACAGCAAAACGAACAGAAGAATCTTCGCTCAAATCAAACCAGAACTCAACGGACGCTCTTTGAAATGTTGAGATTTGTATAATCATACTTCGGACATGTCATAAGAAGGTTGGACCCTCTGGAAAAGACAGTAAAATGGACAGATGGACTCAACTTCAGCGACTACGAACACGTTCCTTTTAAAACTAAGGACACAAATCAAAGACGGAACCTTCTGGATGAACTCTATATATGTCATACTTAACAACAACACTTAGACTGGATGATGGAAGAGCAAATACAACAAGCTGAAGGGGTTTGGGAGCTCTCATTTAGTCGTACCTTGCCAGCTCCACAGTCTCAGCTATGTGGAGCCTTGCTTTGTAAACTTGGAAATTCATAGCTGGTGTGAAATTCTTTTCTGCTGCGATGCCCCTGAGATACATGGCCATGAGTAAGTGGAACTGCTTAGAAAACCTGGAGACAAACTGGAGACTAAGTGTCCCATGTAGATCCTTCTAGAAGCATTACTGTGGCCTGCAGCTGAGGTGGGAAGCCCCTTTCCTAAATCTTCGTTCGCGAAGCCAAGCCATGAACCGTGGCAACATGTTACCTAGTGATTATAACAATGGAGCTCAGATCTTCTGGACCAAAAGGGTCCTGAATGAGATCCCAGAAGAAGAGTTTAGAACCCCTGAAGAAGCCACTTAAGATGATCCACCAATTGCAGTGCTGTGCAAATGCGTAAAGATGGTACACCTTTCACCAAATAACATTAAAATGGGGCATAATGTAGTTTTGAGGGTTGTTACCTTGCAGATGAAGGACGTGGGCTTGAATACCCGCTCCTCCTGCTGCAGTACCCATGATCCAGGTAATTCCCCCGAATTTATATCGTAAAATATTTCCAGTGCATAAATGGTTAAATGATTAAACAAGTTTAGGCAGCTTAAACCTTCATTTTAAGTTGCTTTTGAGAAAAGCCTCAGTTAATTTAATAAACTTGGGTAAAAAAACACAGGGAACACACACACACACACACACACACACATTTTCAGAACCGCTTGTCCCATACGGGGTCACGGGGAACCGGAGCCTAACCCGGCAACACAGGGCGCAAGGCTGGAGGGGGAGGGGACACACCCAGGACGGGACGCCAGTCCGTCGCAAGGCACTCCAAGCGGGACTCGAACCCCAGACCCACCGGAGAGCAGGACTGCGGTCCAACCCACTGCGCCACCGCACCCCCCACAGGGAACACAAAACGATGAAAATGCGGTGACTGACAGCAGACCTTCCTGCTTGCGTCACCGGAGACCCGGCAAGACCACGTTCCTGGCCACTTTCAGCGTGGAAGTTGGGGACTGTGTGTCAGCAGAAAGGTACGCTTAAATGAACTCCATCAGCCCACTTAACAGGCAACGAGTTCAAAAGGAGAACATCCATTCCAACCAGCATGGTGTCACATAGGTCCTCTGCCAGCAATCAACCATTTCTGCATATATGTGACAATCTCTTTCTCACCTTCCTTTTTATTTTAACTGAAGAATTCCACAAGAAAAGAGCATGAGCTGCAAGAAGTACATCAAGGTAAACCATGGAATAACATAATGGATATGGGAAGCAAATCCTGATTGCTTCCACCTGAACTTAGTTTATAAGAAATATGCATAACCGTACAGGAGAACATCCAGGGAATCCAAAAAGTGCTTCATCATGCAGAAACCTACACTGAATCATGTTTATTTTGCTCAAGTGCACCCTGGAGCCATGGATGGGTACCACTGAGGGAGGTGGACTGATGGGTCAAGCTCTATGTTGATAATGTGATGCATATGCCATACAGATAGATAGATAGATAGATAGATAGATAGATAGATAGATAGATAACCTTTCAATAACCTTTGACTATATTTTTAAAACAACTTATACTTCTATGTTTTCAGCCTTCTTCAACACGGCTTTTCACAGTTCTTCTGTACATCTAGCCCTCCTTTTGCGACTCGGCACTCGGAGACACGCACAGTACGGAAACACACAACCTCGCAGAATCCCAAAGCCGTATTACTGATTCCGCCATGGCTCCAGCCCTCACACCCGACTGCGCTAATTTCTCAGATGAGGTGACTTCGGCATCACAGAGCGGAAAATAATTCTCCCCAGATTCACGGAGAACACAGAGAGGGGTTGTGACCTGTTTTCACAGCGATGCGTGATCTCAATTTTTGTGCTGTGCTGCAGGTTCGGACCTCTGTGTTACCCAAAGAAAACCTGACATAAACATTTCGTCCCTATTCCATACAGATGGCAATTTCGTAACACATTCATGAGAACACTGAATCGATATAATACCAGACTCAACATACAGTTTAAGGAGAAGTAGAACCTTTACAAACAAACGAAAAGTACTCAGTATGCAAAATGCATTATAAGAATGCATTATAACAATGGATTTATAAAAACATGAAAAAGTGGTTGAATTTAACACCATTATATTATTGATGTTGCTCACAATAATGCGACAAATTCCAATGTGGCAACTATCAGAAATCCATTATGAACACTGATTGAAAAGTGAGAATCAACCTCTTACCGTTGTCAAAGTAGATGACTGTGGAGTTGCGGGAGACGCTGGGGTCGAAATTGGCCATGAGCGGGGCGATGTACTGGGTGGCAGTCAGCATCCGATGGACCACATCGCCAGTGTAGATGAACCCTGGCATGAAAGAGAAGGAGCAGGGTGGTCTGAGTTGCAGCAGTCTCTTTCCCAAAACACTCCACAAATCCATCCATCCATCCATCCATCCATCAGTTGATTGATTGATTCATCTTGATTTCTCAAGCGTATAGAACTAACAAGTTTCTGCCAAACTCTAAAAAGCTATTTTTTTCTGGACAGGAAAACAAGAATGGACAAAAACAAATCAACCTTTGGGAAAACAGCCATTAGAAGATAAATATAAAAGTAAATATAGTGGAAGTAATGACATAATGAGGGGGCGCAGTGGCGCAGTGGGTTGGACCAGGTCCTGCTCTCCAGTGGGTCTGGGGTTTGAGTCCCGCTTGGGGTGCCTTGCGACGGACTGGCGTCCTGTCCTGGGTGTGTCCCCTCCCCCTCCGGCCTTATGCCCTGTGTTGCCGGGTAGGCTCCGGTTCCCCGTGACCCCGTATGGGACAAGCGGTTCTGAAAATGTGTGTGTGTGTAATGACATAATGGAAAAACTCAAAACAGCAGGAAGCACCAACACACTCATATGGAGCACTTTCAGCATAGTCAGTAAAAAACCCAAAGATTAGATAGTGGTGTTACAAAACACTTCTGTCCAAAGCCAAGCTATCTTATTCTTCACATCACCTTACAATGTATATAACTGAAGGACACAATTTATGTTAATGGGAGACAAATACAGGGTTTGACTTAGGTTTATTGAAATGAGGGTTGGGTTTCTCAAGAAGCGCTGTCACTATAATGGTACTGTATGTCACTTCTTGGTTCCATTAGACACAGTCAACCCTGACTCAACCCTGGCCAAGCAGGAGAGAGATTGTCTGAGAGTCTTTGGTCTTGGTTCCATTCAAACTAGTGTAGGTTTGTCACAGAATTTTCAGCCCCGGGCCCATTACACTGTGATATTCACAGAGCATTTGGCCCTGGTCTCATTGGACCTGGGTTCATGCATGTCTTGGGCCGCAGTCTAATTAAACCTGGGATTATACTATTCTTGGACTATAGTGGCAAATAGACCTGGGTTTGTCCCAGTCTTGGTCTACGGTCCCATTAGACCTGGGATTGTCCCAGTCTTGGGTCCTGGTCCCATTAGACCTGGGACGGTTTCAGTGTTGGTCTCCGGTCCCATTAGATTTGGGAATGTTTTAGTCTTAGGTCCTGGTTCCATTAGACCTGGGTTTGTTCCAAAGCCTTGGAGCTGTAGGACTGTCACAGGGTTTCAGCCCTGGCCTCAGAAGAACTCCCAGATTATGTGCTGCCCTTCACTTTGACACATACTGCAGCACCATCAATGTTTGTTATAACAAATCCCAAGATGATTTTAGCAGCTTGCTGACACGCGATTGCTTGAATTGGCAGTCGGCACCGGAGCAATTCACACTGACTAATTAACTAATTCATTTTAAATGGTTTTTCTGAACCTTGAAAATCTAAATCCAAAGCAGTCCGTGTGGAAATGATGATTTAGCACAACCTTCCAGTCTGTCTCGTCACAAAATGACAAGGAATAAAATTAAAGGAATATTGAGATCAGCGTTGCAGGTCACTTCCTGCAGGAGGAGTGTGTCAAGTTGAGCACAGTGGAACATGATGAAAAAGTCCCATGAGCAAAAGCTTCTCTTGCTGTAATCCAGATCAAAGCTCCAGAAATAATAATAAGAATAATAATGATGATAACAATAATAATAATAATAATAATAATAATATGTCCAGGGTGTACCCTGTTATCTTGAGCCCAGTGATTCCGAGAAAGGCTGTGAACCCCATGACCCTAACCAGGACAAGTTAATATTATTATTATTATTATTATTATTATTATTATTATTATTATTATTATTATTATTATTATTATTATTATAAGGACACAAGCAGAGGGACAACTGGTGCTGTAGTGGTTAGAGCTTCTGCCTTTAGACCTAAAGGTCGCAGGTTTGAATCTCACCCCTGGCTGTAGTATCCTTGAGCAAGATACTTACTCTGAATTGATCCAGTAAAAATTACGCAGCTGTACAAACGGGTAAATAATTATAAGGAGATTAATACTGTAAGTTGCTTTGGAAAAAAGTGTTAGATAAATGAATAAATGTAATATGTCCCATCTAGGGTGTACCTTGCTTGCCTTGAGCCCAGTGATTCTGCAATAGCTTCTGGACCACCAAGACAAGTGGTTAATTATAATACCAGGAACACTTAGTTAACTGTCCAGCAAAACACTGAATGTATGCAGTTATTGAAACTTTGCATAAACGTGCAAACTTAGCCGTGTGACCTTTTCACAAGCTTACCGTAAGCAGGGTATTAATGGCAGTACTTCATATGACAACTCTGACGGAAAGTTACAGGCACGGAGCTAAAATGAAAAGCCTTTGTAAATGTCACCGCCGGCTCCTCGGGGCAACAGTGCCGCTTGAAGGGGGGGGGCCGCAGCGTGTTGCACTTGGGCGAGCAGCGCGAATCGCTCGTCTGTGCATGTGTACAATAACAACGTCCGGACATGTGGCCCATGGGGGCTCCTGTGGGTCCCTTTCTCTTGGGGGGATTGGCCAAAGTGCTGAGTTCAGACAGGCTGTGCTGGGCCCCGATCGACCCTCCCTGTTCTCCCGGTGCAAATTAACACCCTCATTAATTCATATTAGTTTCCCGTCGGGCTGCCGGAGATGCAGGGGGTCCGGTGACGGGGCAGATTTACCTCCCAGAGAGGTGTTGCCCTGCACCTGGGGGTAAGTGTAATTAAATAGTGCTGTGCCACAGAAGTGGCAGGGAGATGAGGCGGAAATTAAATAACCTCTTACACGATTCCGAGAGGGACGAACAAGTCCTGTTTTGGGACAGTTTGGTGGGGAGGCCATATGACAGCATGTGGGACCTGGTCCTCTTCTGGCTACAACCCAATGACTTAACTAGCGTATCGGCAGTGTTGGGGGTGATCGGGGGTAATCGAGATTCCATGTTAGAAATAAGGACTATACCCCTCTACGTAATTTCTTTTTCCTTTCTGGATGCATATATTTTGGAAAAATGTTTTTAAACCTATTTCATTCTTACTTCCTGTTTATCCACGGTCAAACCTGAACTTAAAAAATTCATCTAAAATTAAAATAATTCTAAAGGACAAACAAAGGCATAATTTGGTTCTAAGACTCATTAAATCATACATGTACCTGTAGTTGTTACTTTTTTTTACATACTGTTATAGGAAACATTATCTTGATGGGGTGTGAAACACGGTAAAGTAAAACTGCAAGTCACATTAGAGTTTCTGGCAAATAACCTTGAAGCCACAAGGGTCAAAGATGGAAAAGAAGAAAAAATCCACAGCCCTTTGTCCAGAAAGGCTGCTGACCCCACGGATCAGCTGTGCAACAAGAAGAGGAAATGATTAGATTTACATTCACTCCAAGTGCAGATTCCCAAATAAAAAAAAAATGTCAAGAGATAAAAACACAGGGCGGCACGGTGGTGCAGCAGGTAGCACTGGTGCCACACAGCTTCTGGGCTGCAGGTTCGGGTTTGGACTAGAATCTGGCTCAGGCTGTGTGGACTTTGCATGTTCTTCTTCTGTTTGCGTGGGTTTTCTCCAGGTGCTCTGGTTTCCGTCCACAATCCAAAGACGTGTGTTTCAACTGAATTGGTGTCCACAAATTGCAGTCTGTGTGTGTGTGTATGTGACAGTGAATGAGTGAGCGTGATTGCACTGTGATGGACTGGCATCCCTCCGTGTGTGTGTACTCCGCTTCACACTCTATGTTCCAGAATAGACTGTGGTCCACAGTGATCCTGCATTTTTGCAAGTGGTTCATGAAAACGGAAAAAAAAAGGAAAAAAATAAAAACATCGGCTGAATGCGACGGTGCATATTCGCCAGCTCCAGACTGCGGGGGGTGCCACACAGAAACCTGCAGATAACGGCAGAGCAGGAGCACGAGGGAGGTTGCTCAGAACACACTCGATCATCAGTGTGGCTGCGGCCGAGAAGGAAAACGTCGCCGAACGCTCTCCCCCAAGAAAAGCCACCCTGATAATTTACTTGTCAGTTCAAACGCACAGATAAAATATATATCTGTGCCAGAGTGTTCAGTCAAGTCGAACGAGGACGGAAACGTGCCGTACTGTTTAGTATTTATCTGCCAGTTGGCTCTGTTATTAACGGATCGCCGTGGAGACGTGAACACCAGCCCTGTGCCGTTTATGTGGGTTCCAGGAGCTAAAGGCAATGATAATATATTGAGAAAAAGCAAGGGCCACACAGTAAGACAAGACACTGATTGGAGATGAGGTGGGATGTGAGCAGGGGACCGGTTGTAAATGTGGTCCAACAGGCTGTTCTTCACTTTGCTCTGAACCCAGGATTCCGGGCCCTTTATGAGCGGAGGCTCTCAGACCCAACAACCCGTTGCATGCTCATGGGGGCAAAGAGAGGAGATGCCAAAGAAAGGGCGTCCTGATTGAAACTATCCCAGTGCACATTTTCCTCGCAGAGAAGCTCATTTTGAAAGGTCACGGTGCACACAGCAGCCAATCAGCCGCTGTCTCCTCTCACCATATGTCTTCGCAAACAACAGATGGTCTTGGAACAACACGCTCGTTGCTGTAGACGGTGATACAGAAGCCCTGCTAGGAGCCTCTTTTCCTACATGGCAGCCAAGTGCAGACGCTGAGAAGGAGTCCTGGAAGGGGCCCAAGAAGAAGACACATTGACCTTCTCCTTCCTGTCCTTGTTGTCCTTTTTGCCCCCCCCCCACCCCTGGTGGTCTTTCCATTGTCTAAACACAGATGCAGTGCTTGGCTTCACTCTGACTTACGAGTAGAGGCTCTGTAATGGACGCACCATGATACACAGGGTCTTTCATTCAGGAGAAGAACAGCTAGGATAGGCGTAAAGGAGCTGGGTCTTTCCTCATAAAGGTTTTAGGTTCACATCCCAGAAGGGGCTCTGCACTTGTCCTCCTAAACTCAGTCAACGCAATCTAAAGTATCTAAACAAACATCTGTATGAAGATCTGTATGTCGTTACAGAAAGAAAGTACAGACACACACACAGTCTGAAACCACTTGTCCCAAGCAGGATCGCAGTGAACCGGAGCCTAACCCAGTAACACAGGGCACAAGGCTGGAGGGGGAAGGGACACATCCAGGATGGGACACCAGTCCATCGCAAGGCACCCCAAGCAGGACTTGAACATCAGACCTGCCAGAGAGCGGAACCTAGCCAAGCCGCCACACCAAGCGATTGTTGATAATGGATGGTGACGAAGCTTTGTAGGAAGTTCATTAATTGAGAGTATTATTTGTTGGAAACATTCTTACTTTATAGCTTTTTTCCCCAAGTGCCTAAAACTTTTGTACAGTACTGTACATGCAGCTACTCCTGTAATGTGCTTCAGCAGAAACTATGGTATTTTACACACTGACGGTGCTTCCTGAATTGTGTCCGCATCTATAGACTGTCTTCTGTGAAATGCACTTTTGTTTACTCTGAATTGTACAGTGCTTTGGAGAAGAGTGTCTTCTGAATGTATAAATATGAATAGAAAATGTAAATAAGTGACTGGCGAAGCTCTTGCAGTCTTGGATCACTGACTACATCTCCAAGATGACATCAAGTTGAGGTGGGACTCCCAAAGCACCCGCCTGATGCAAGACCGCTTGTACCCATCACAGGAAAATCAGGGAATAGAGTAACAGCTGGGAAACGTGTAGGACGTTGGGCTGAATGGTTCGTTTGACATAGCGGACAGGTAAATTTGTGTAAGAAAGGGAAAGGAAGCAATGAAGGGTTTTAATGGGTCAACTTTGACTTCTAGAGAAGAAATACAGAATGGCTCTGATGACTTGGCACCCTTGGAAGGAGGTCTGCCGGTTTCAGCTGTGCTCGTCTGCGGAATGTCAACTAAGAGGAGCAGTGGGTGGCTTAAGTTTGAGGGTATGTTTTTGTGACCAACAGACTGCTGGATCCAGTCCCAGAAGGGCTATTGCTGTTGTAACTTTACTTCAGCTTAACTGGCTGCAGCAAAATTGGAAAAGGGTAAATCCATAATTGCTCTTACTTGCTGCAACTAAAAAATGGCAAAAAGCTTATAATTTTTTTCCTGTGAATAAAATGGTAAGTAACAAGAATATTACTATGAACACATACATTTACTTTTAATGAAGTTTTAATTAGAGGGGTGTGGTGGCGCAGTGGGTTGGACCGCAGTCCTGCTCTCCAGTGGGTCTGGGGTTCAAGTCCCGCTTGGGGTGCCTTGCGACGGACTGGCGTCCCGTCCTGGGTGTGTCCCCTTCCCCCTCTGGCCTTACGCCCTGTGTTGCCGGGTGGGCTCCGTGACCCCGTGAGGGACAAGCGGTTCTGAAAATGTGTGTGTGTGTGTGTGTGTGTGTGTGTGTGTGTGTGTGTGAAGTTTTAATTAATAAACAATTTTCTCCAAAGTGAATATTATAAGTGACAATTATAACATTATGCTTAAAGACTTTGATGAATATAAAGAATAATAATAATTTTTTTAATCTTAATTTCGAATACTTGGGGAGAAGGGGGTATGGTGGCATGGTGGGTTTGGTCAGTGCCTGCTGTGTGGTAGATCGGGGGTTCAAGCCCTGCTTGGGGTGCCTTTCAGCAGCCTGGGTTCCCATCCTGGTTGTGTCCCCCTTGGCCTCCTGCCCTGCATTGCTGGGTAAGACTCTGGCTTACATGAAGCCCTGGTGACTCATTTTTACCACAAAATGGTTATTTAATGAGAATCAGTGTTTCTCATGTGACACAATAGGTGTGTAATGACCAATTCCATATGTTTCTTTAGAGGAAATCACGTGTGTACTAGAAACACACAAGTAGTGCAGGTGTAAAAGTATGTGAAGCACAAGTTGAATTGGTTAAAGTAAGTAGGTAGTGGGATCAGGTGTGTAAATCATAGTCATTTATTCTTATAAGTTTCTTTTAAAAATTTATACAAGAATAATGACCATCCCTATAGGCTTTACATACTTTCAAGCTGCACTGCAACTACAAGCAAGTACCTTATTTTAAAAGGGAGGGTACAATGGAATACACCCACGGTCAGACATCAGGCATGGAGGAATCAGGCATCTCCTGCACATATCTCACCGTCTGATGTCCCAGCAGGACGGACGTTTCCACCAGCAAGTTCTCAAAGAGAATCACCACATTCCATCACTGTGCTTTCTTACCAAACACGAAGCCGCATACCTTGAAACTTCTCTCTTTTACACACACACATGCTCTCCCTTTCTCTCTCTCGCTGTCTCCACAACGTTTTGTGCATACTGCACGCGTGCACGTTCAAAAACACACTTTGACGTTTTCATGACCCACTTCGCAATCAGACATCAGCTGGAATATCAGATGGACACACACGAACACACATATGGTAACGCTTCCACTAATAGATCCAAGATGACACTCGCATACACACTTGGATACGCACACACATAAGTGTATGACTGCACACATTAATGAAGTTTTAATTGGCTAATTAGTCTATTAGTTAAGTACACTTCCATCAAAAGGAACTTACATTGCTTACAGTTTTGATTTCTTTATTGAGCTGGTTCTGCTTAAATGTGAACCAGCCACCTCTCAGCATGGAGTCACTGTGGGGGTCTACATGAGGACTCTACTAATACCACAGGATGAAGATGAGAGACCTTAAAATAAAATTTCAAAAGTCAAAGTAGAGAGAGAAAAAACGGGGTTAATTAACTCTGAAGAAAAACAAAATTGTGACAGCTGGAACAGCGTCAAACTTTAGTGATGATGGTGAGGACACTAAAGAAGTTTACAACTTCTGCCTCTTGGCATCAGTAATCAACATCACGGGACCTAGCAGTCAAGACATACGCTGAAGAATAACATTTGGCAGAGCTGCAATCACAGATATGGAGATGGTCCTCAAATGTCCTGATGTTTCCATGGCAGTGAAGATTAGATTTGTTCAAACAATGGAATTTTGTATGACAGTACATGGATGAGAAAGCTATACATTGTAGATGATTCATCGATGAAATGATGAGACGGAGGTTATCATACTGTGGATATGTCATGAGAAGATCAGAGTCTTTCCAAGATTGTAAAGAGGGGGAAAGTTACAGGAAAAAGAAGAAAAGGATGACCGTCAACCAGACGGACAGACTCAGTCACAGCGACAATGGAGACACCCTTTTCAGAACGAAGAACAGAAGGTTTAGGAGACACTGTATTTATGTGGTCATCATCAGCTGACATCAGCTTGATTGCGCTTAACAACTACACTTTCTGGCCATTTCTTGTTGGGCTCCAGTTGGTTGTCCTCAATACTGAGTCATGTTAGGGTCTCTATCAGGGTTTTCCTCTATGCCTTCTCTTGTTAAGCTCCGATTGGCTAGGTTCAACATTAAGTCCAGGAAGGATCTACATGAGGGTTCTATTCTCAGGCATTATCTTGTTGAGCTCTGATTGGCTGTCCTCAGCAATGATTCATTGCAGGGGTCTAAACAATTGCTATAATCTCAGGTCTTCTCTTGTTGAGGTCTGATTGGGGGGGGATTTCAGGTCCTGCACACTGTACTCAGCACCAGCTTCTCAGTCATCTTCAGGTGTGCTTCATAAGACATCATATGGCTTCCGTTTTTCTTTGTAGACCTGCTTTCTGATGGAAGATCACCTCCAGGATCATTCTAAAAGAAGCATGTCAATGATGGCTCTCTGACCAGGCAGCTCAATCTGTACCCCCCCGGGAGCCCGCAAAGCCCAGCATCACTGCTCTCCTTTGGAGCCCATCCAACTCATTATCAGGTTCTGCCTGCACACGTCTGTGACTCATGATATTGAGGCGCTCAACAGGCAGTTATAGGTACTTCCTTTCTAACAGTCGTCCTTGAGTCCCATAAAACAGCGGTGGCAACAGACTTTGTTCGGCACCAGAAGCTGGATGTGACATTTAGTCCTCACATTCAGATTGAGAGGGAAAACTGCTTTTTATTATCCTTCAGGAAGGATAATAACCTGAGCTTCCTCAGCCTGTATTTGGGTACAACTGGTCATTTTTACAGCGAATATGGATAAAAGCCTCGGTACAGCAAATGGCATAAGTCCAGATGCCACCTACTTAGGGCAGCAGGTGGTGTAGTGGCTAGAGCTGGTACCTCCAGACTTGGAGGATGCATGCTTCAGTCCCACCACCTTCAGCAGTACCCTTGACTGAGGTACTTGCCCTAAACTGCTGCAGTAGAAAATTATCCAGTAATATAAATAGGTAAATCATTATCAACTGCTTTGAAGTAAATTGCCAGCTGAATGAATAAATGTGGAAGTGTGTGCTGTCCACCTTAACCGGGATAGATCCTTTAGTACTGATTCTCACATGACCTGAGCAACACGTTCTGTGCAAATGGACAGTTATCGTAACCTTTGGCGAGTGAAAATAATGAGCCGTTGCTCCAAAATGTGTACAGTGCACACAGAACTCTAGCTTACTTTACATCCTCCTGTCATCTACATCTGGATGATGACTCGATATTTTGGTACTAAGGATGTTTGTTCTGACTGCAAGAGAGATTATCTCAAATTGAAACTTGGCCTTGTGTCCACAGTCCACACATGGACCCCAGATGTACTCCTGCATTGGTACATCTTGGTTTTCCTTTATTTTTTACTTTTCCATGTGGTGGGTGTCTGTGTGGGTTTATGTGTAGAAGGTCTCGACAGGTTTTCTTAACATGAGGCCCTACGGGTATGTGGCATGGCGGGTAGTGCTGGTGAATCATTTCTCACATGCTGCGAGTTTGGACTTGGGTTTGAAACTAATCCTGTCTCGGTGAAATTTGGATGTTTGCCATGTATGCCTGGATTTGCTCTGAAAGAAATATGTTTCAGGTGAACTGGTGACTCTGAACTACCTGTAGTGTGTGTGTGTGTGTGTGTGTGTGTGTATTACATTGCTCTTTTGTAATAATGGGTGAATTATTACGGCCAGTTTTGTGTAGTACTGCCTCACACTGCAAGCTACCATAAACAAGGTGTCAGATAAATACTAGTTGATAATAATAAATTGAGAAGCCGATGCCTTTAATTGTGAATATCCTGCCTGCCACAGATTTAAACAGGGTTATGTTAGTCTATTGGACCCCCTGGGTTCTACTGACTCCATGGAACAGCACAGGAGATCCATTTAACTGGTTACAGCACTTGGGCAAACTCTCAGGGGTTTCTCATATTTTTTCTGCTATAGGAGGTTAATACCATGTGAAAGTGAAGGTTTCGCTTGAAGAAAGTTGGGATTTAAGCTAAAGGTCTTGTGTGAAATTCTGCCACAGGAATGACAGGTAATCATTAGTATTTGGGGACTGTGCCTAATACCTTAATGAAACATCCAGCCATTGAAACACCTTTTCAGAAGGTGCCCTGGGAGCACTGTTCTTGGTCTTCTGTTTCACTTTACAAAAAAAAACCTTTAGACAAAAAAAAAAAAAAAAAAACTCAGCAAAAACCCAACACAGCAACTTATAGGGTATCGGGAAAGTCTTATAAAGACAGTCAAAACTAAAGAGACTGGAAAGCCATATTTTATCGATTAAATTCTATGTGATAATGGCTTCTGAACATGTTGGGGCCTCACCCTTGGCCCCCAGGGAGGAATTAAAAAGAAAAGTATTCGCTTTTCATCTCTGTGGGATGTACAAGGAGATTAATCGTCCTTGGTGACTCCAGTCAAAGCGACATCATTGCTGTGACTCCACAGCGCCAATGACAGGACGTTCATCTTAGAGCTCCGTGTCTGGCTTTGCAAACTCATCCATTTTTGTGTCAAAGGCATGTCAAAGGCGCCTTTTCCCATCTGCATCTCTTCACAAAGGTTGTGGGAGCATTTGGCAAGGAGCTTCATGCTTCCAAACGGAACTTTGGTGTTTTTTTTTCATGTGCTCAAGAGTGGCCAGAGTTGCCACAAAGCTCTGCGTGGTTTTGTACTGTGGTCAGTGCCAGACGAAGGGGGTGTGAAGCTATGATCTTTTCAGCTGGCTTCTGGGAACAACCCAACCAACACTGCTCCATCTCTGCTCCATCCCTGCTCCACCCCCTCTCCTTCTGTAATCCATCCCTGCCCCTCCCCTGCTCCATCTGTGGTCCATGTCTGTTCTATCTCCGTTCAATCTGTGCTCCATCTCTGCTCTATGACTGCTCCATCCCTGTTCCATCTGTGTTACATATCTGCTCCATCTGTGTTCCATCCTGGCCTCACACCTCTGTTCAATCTCTACTATATGTTTGTTCCATCTCTGCCCCATTCCACCTCAATCCTTCCTTCATTTAAATTCCATCCCTCCTCCATTTGTGTTCCATCTGTACCCCATCCGTACTCCATTTGGGTTACATGTCTGCTCCATCTTTGTTCTATCTCTGTTCCATGTCTGCTTCATCTCTGTTCCATCCCAACTGTATGCTTGTTCCATCTTTGCCCCATCCCACCTCAATCCTTCCTTCATCTCGATTCCCTTCCTGCTCCATTCCTGTTCCATCACTGCTCCATCCCTGCTCTATCCCTGATCCATCTGTTTTCCATCCCTATTCCATCTCTGCTTCATCATCTCATCCCAGCACAAGAGGCACAATGAATACTGTAATTGTGCTTCTTGTTCAGAGTTCAGGTTTATTTACATCAAGTATCAACACACCCGATTATCACTTCAACAGTAACACTAAAAAATCTCTGCGTCTCATTACTGAAATCCATTGTTTGGTCCCATGACACCCTGAGGAATAATCAGTGAACTCAACGCAGGCATGGAGCTCCGTGCCGCCAAAACACATGCAAACACAAACAAACACAAGTCTGGGTCCTCCCTTACCTCCCGTGGCCACGGTTACCTCTCGCAGGAAATGCCCGTAAAAAGGGAAGTCGAAGGACAGGTTCACCCTCTGCATTGAATGACAGAAAGAAAGGAAAAAATGAATGTAACACCATCAGCATTAAACATTCAAAACACAGAGCACAGAGACCACCGAGTGAGTCTCTGACCCAGCTCTACAAAGAGAATTCCTTGTATGTACATTGATTCTTCTTACAAACAGTTCATTTTCAAAAGTTCAAACATTTGTCAACACCCACATTTGTATTTATTTCGTAAATGGCATTTTCTGACTTCAGTAATTTGTTTGTTCCGCAACAAAATGAAACTTTTTTAAACCTCTGAGCTGACAGACTGACGCGAAGAATACTGAAAGAGAATAGGAGTATGGGGCTGTCTTCATTCAACCTTTTCCACTTTGTTTACAACTTCTCCGGGACTAATGATTGACGGTGATTAATGATGACGTGACATAGGATGCAAATGTTGGGACTTATGGGATGAATACATCAGCAATCTGTTTTGAATAGGAGTTTATGGAGATGACATTTTTATTTTCTGTCATTTAACATTAGCTTGATTTTTAAAGTAGCTTGGGGTTAAAAATATTTAACTCATTCTTTCACAGTAGTTTTTATGTATTATAGTTATGTATGACATTTTTACAAACCATAACACAAAAGAGGGATGATTATTATTGAGCTTTTATGGATTGTGACTTATTAGTTTAAGTGATGTTGGAGTTATGAACAAATCAAACTGCAAACAAACTTTCAGTAGTAATTGTAAGTTGAGCCAGTGAGGCTGTTCTTCATGCTCAACAAAAGAAGGCGAATCAAAGCAAAGAAGAACACAGTATTCAAGGTACAGGTACACAGATACGTGGGTGAAAGATGTATATATGGATGTGATTCCACATGCTGAGCTTGGCTTTGGAGAAGTGGGAACGTTGCCCTCATCCAGCTGTGAGCGGAAAGGTCTCCCCACCCGGCGGGTGGTATATGTCAGTCCACACACCAAAGGCCCCCTGGGAGGTAACAGTAGCTTTAAAGTTACATAAACACAGCGTTTATGATCCTCATAAATTCTGATGCAATTTAATCTGTTTTGGACGCCAATCGCTCTCCGGTACATCAGAACCCACCGTGCATTTATGATCGGCTGCCTGCGTTTTTGGCTCGGCGTTAAAATGGAACGAAAATTATGGATCTTTGTGGCCATCCATTCAGGAAATAAAAGGAGCTTCTCTCTGCAGACCCTTGGAATGACAAGAGTTCCAGCTATTTACTTGGGTTATAATTTTTTAAAGCCTGAGAAAGAGCGCATGATGAACTGTATTCGTGTATTAATCAAAAATAATAAATACAGTAGAGCAACAACAATACTGATATATACACACCAGAGCAACAAAGGCAAACATTGTGCAGTTAAGCCTTACATTGACGCAATAAATACGCACATCGATGCAGCAGCAACCCACATTGATGGAACTCAGACAAACCCTAATTGCGAATTAACACTGTGAAATGAGTCAAACCCTGAGACAAAACTATGTGCTCTAATCCAGTCTTCTTGTTTCAAGAACACGCATAAATGTTTGATCAACACAGATTTCCTTGTTTAAAATGCCAGTTCTGTCATGTTTATGCAGACGGCATTGCTCGCTTACTATTATAAACCACTTGTCCAAAGGACCCAGTCAGAATTCAGTCCTGTTAGGTTGCGCATAAACCATCAACATGCTCGATTCCTGATTCAGTCACCATTTTTCTGTTTCATTTTTCCCACCTCTGTTCTATAATGGCCTATAAATCTGTCATATGTGGCGCACGGCACTCTGGGTTCAGATGGGGTGAAAAAAGATGCACAAGCAGCGTTCGTAATAAACATTTTATTAGAACGCCGGCACACATGGAAATAATGCTCTCGGTCCGAGGCCCCTGCTTTCTCAAGGATCTGCGCACCTACCCAGCCTTCTCAGTCTGCTTGGCACACCCCAGGCCTTTTCTCTTTCTCCCTGGGAAACACTGTCACCCCATTATTTTCCGCATAAGTCCCCTCAACGGTTGAACACTTTATTTACAATTTTCTCACAACACAACTATTTACAATAGACCCATTTTCCTGCCCAAACTCACGGTAACACAGGTCGTTAGAATATGTAACTGAAATCACTGTGCAGATATTCCTTAGAAAGCGAAACATGGAAACCTGAATGCTTCCCCCTCATAGCTTCACCTTCCCCTCCATCCGACACATTTGAGATCCAGGTTGCAGGCACGTCACTCTCCGCTCAGCTTTGGCGAGACGGCAGTGGTGGCCGATTGAGGTGGGTTCATTTACCTCCGACATATCAACACCACCGGGGCCTAGGAAACCACCCCCTACCCATTCCAAACGTGCCATGTATGGCCTAATCCATCACATCACTTCTTGACAAATGAATAAGTTCCCATTCCCTCCCTCATCTCCCTTGGCTCTATGCCCCCTGTGGGTGTGCATGATGGACCTCGTTGACATGCCCTTCACGTAGAGGACATATCCGTTTTGAGACGTCACTCATTCACAGGAGAACGAGGTAAACAACTCAGTATGTCCAGCTCCCTCAGGGTAGCTGTCCCCAGAGATGTAGCAAAAAGGTTATCTTAACAACTAACCGTAGCTCAGGGGTGGGTCACGGGGGGGGCATCTTTGATCAAAACAGGCAAAGCTGATGACAAATTTCAACAAAAACCCACCTTTACCAAGCAGCATTCCCCTAAAACACCCTGACAATGCAGATTACTGATGCACAAGACAAAATTACCATGGGAACATGCAAGGGGTAAAAATGCAGGTTACGACACTGAACGCATAATAAAACACAATAACTATTAGAAATTCAATGTTAAGAACGGTCGAAATGAAAAATCCCAGTGAGCCGAGAGTTCAGCAGGGCCTGAGAGACTGACCGATAAACACTAAGTGCGGATAAAATGGCGCAACACTTTCAGCCAATGAAATGAGACCATAGGCCTGCATTTGCATAAACGTTGCACTTGATAACTCACGGCCTGGGATGTTCTCACACCTTGTGGTGACTCCCAGTAAACTGAAGCAGTGGTGCCCTTACAAAACCCTCACCTTTTTTTGCCTTCCCGATTCACATCACGGCTGAACATCCATCATGGCCGCCGAACGCAGTCAATGATCTTTTTTCCACATCGCTATGAGAATAAATCTTCACGTACAGCAATGCTTGCTTTTCCAAACAAGGATTATAGTTGATTTTCCTTTGCTTTTCAAATGCAGACTGTCTCTCTGCTCATTTTTGACCTTTTTCACCACAGTGATTATAGATATCTCGGTTGGCTTATGTAACACAACTGAAAACTGCTAACGGTTAAATGCTATTGTTTTTGTTTATTCATTTAGAGAATGCCTTTGCCTAAAGCAGCTTAGTATGATCTACCCATTTATACAGTTGGGTAATTTTTACTGCATCAATTCAGGGTAAGTACCTTTTTCAAAGATCCTACAGGTGGAGGGTGGGATTTAAATTCAAGTCCTTCCAGCGCAAGATGGCAGCTGTAACCGCTATTTTGGCAATTCAGTCGATCTTAATTTTCAGACTGACTTAGAAGAATGGTCCATTTTAACAGTTCCCATCGGTGTGACAGTTACCTTTCAACTGATAACATATTTACACAAAGAACATCAATTAGGATGACATAGTAGCCCAATGATGATTTGAGTAATGCCACCCAATCTGGCAACTGAAGAAACAGCAACACATCAGCCAGTAATTTGAGGACATGAGTAGAAGAGTCTGTCACAAAGACTGATCGCAACCCAGTCAGACCCGTAAGAGGAAAACCAGAGGCTTACCGCAGCCTGTCTGTGGGTGTTAGACAGGATCCCATGGATCTTCACCTTCTCCTTGTCCATTTGGTCAATGTTCACCCATAGCTCTCTGCTCAAAGGGTCAGTAGGTCCATATGTCTTTGACGTATAGTAGTTGTGATCTGTGTCCTCCTATTGAGAAAAAAAGTGACATTAGTATGAGTATTTACTTTTTTGAGTCTTAATTTCAAATTTGTATTAGAGTCTTAAGGGAAATCTGTTCTGCACATCTATAGATGGTCAGTGAAAGGCAAGATTTCATAGTACATTAGCATATTATGAATATGGAAATAACCCCCATGCTGAGGGACTGGTGCACTCAGCTCCAGGTTGTAAATCAGCTATACTTTACTAGTACTGCACAGCTTCCCGTAAGTCCGGGCTGTACGCTCCTCCGGCAGCAATAATGTGAACCACAGCTCGACTCACTGAACCCACTTGGCGAGGTAAAACGACACCTTTCCCTATCAATCGCTCGGTTCATTTCCCATGCTCCAGCTGGTGTTGCAACGCTCCCCGCACCTCTTGTCACAGAATATGCCATACGTCCACATTCATGTCTCATTAGTTTGGATATGCAGAGAAACGAACAGAGACTCTACAGCAGGTCTGGGTTATTATTAATAAACAGACCAGGCTTCAGACTGTAATGAGACTACTACTGCAATGTGTGCCACATAATACTAGCAAGACCTACTGTCACTAAATCACTGGTTCCTCTTATACCCTAACGTTTGAGACAAGCAATTTAAAAACTATTTAAAGGTTGCCACCTGATCATGAGTTCTACCATGCTAACATGCTCAGAGTGGGCTCCAGCAGTTTCACTACAGTAATAGGTGACACTTTGTCTTAGGTACCGCAGAAAGTACGAACAGTTCATTCGCCCATCAGCTTGTTTAAAATAAAACAGTCACGTAAAGCAACGAAAAAGAAAAAGTCAAAAGCAGGAAAATGTAGATGAATGTAGTAAAAAGGCAATAAAATCCACATCAGAGAGATGGATCAGCAGGTGGCGTAGTGGTTAAAACTGATGTTTCACAGCTGAATGAACTGGGTCTGAATCTGCACTCCTGCTGTAGTACCCTTAATCAAGGTACTTACCATAAGTGCATTGCCAGAGTAAAAATTACCCTGCTGTCTGAATAAGTAAATCACTGCAGGGAACTCAGTGTACAAAGGTCATATTGTAGGTCGTCTTTGAAAAAGGCAGAAGAATAAGCAATAATTATGTTACATGCCAATAAATGTGGAGTTGACAGTAAGGAAAGTAGGGTAAATTGACACAGACCACTTTTATCCACTGAAGAAAAACAATGAACGTCTTTATTACTCTCTTTTTGGAGTTGTGCTACTTTGCTTTTTTCACTCTGACATCTTTATCATTGATAATAAGCGCTTATCCAAATTCAGTCAAATTTAAACAGATGGCAAACGGAATAACGGGGACTGTGTAACATGGAAAGTAACTGGATAGAATACTGAGGGGCAGAACCACATTTGTGCCC
Organism: Scleropages formosus; assembly: GCF_900964775.1. Classification (NCBI taxonomy): domain Eukaryota; kingdom Metazoa; phylum Chordata; class Actinopteri; order Osteoglossiformes; family Osteoglossidae; genus Scleropages; species Scleropages formosus. The sequence continues at coordinate 27,560,018 of NC_041814.1, read as the reverse complement.
AAATCCAGAGTTGACCACCTATTTACTGGTAAGTTTGGATCATGTCCCAGCTCAGCTACTGTCAGCAAGAATCCAAAGCTGCACTTTCACACTGAAGATGCTAAGACATTCCCACTAATTCTCTGACACCTGGTAGTTGTTGGCAGAGGAGAAACCTGCTGAGATGACAGGTACTTTGAACTACCCCTAAAGCCATGGCACCTGCAGATCCAGCAACTTCCAAAGTGGAAAGAGGAGGAGGAAGCCAAGGCCACATGGAGATCTCGGTGCTTCAGTTCACAGAAGGTTATTAGTGAATTTCAAATCATTGTTATTATTTATTCATTTAGCTGATGCTCTTCTCAAAAGCATCTTAAAATTATTTATCCATCTGTACAGCAGGGTAATTTTTACCAAAGTGATTAAGGGTAAGTATCTTCATTGTGGTGCTACAGCAAGAGTCAGGATTCAAACCTGGGCCTTTCAACTGCAGGGCAACAGCTCAAACCACTATACCACTTGTTGGCCCTTATGGGGGCCACATGGAAAAGCAGTGAAGTAAACCTGGCATTAGGCAGCTGTGAGGCAGGTAGAGAAGGTATCTTGACTTCTAATTGAAAGACCTGGGCTGAGATCTCATCTCTTGCTATAGTACCCTTGATCGAGATACTGACCCTAAATTGATGCAGTAAAAATGACCTAACTGTATATAGAAGTAAAACATTGTAAGGAGCTTAATATACAAACCTAACATTCTGCATATTTCCAAATGGTGAAGCGTTCTTAATGGAATGCCGTAAGATATTTGCCAAGGGCCTTCTTGTCCAAAATTGAAGTGGAGTTGGAGATAGAGAAACTGGAAATGAAGGATTTAAGTGTGTCCTTAAATCATCTCTAGAGGGGCTACAGTGTTTTTCATGGCCAAACAGACCAGAGGGAAATGGGAGGTGTCAGGGACACGGTTGAGATAATCTGCCAACCTGCCTTCCTTGGATGTGGCCAGAGCTTGATACCGAGGAGGAGACAGGGGAGTGGTGCAGAAAGGTTCGCTTTACATTTTAAGTGGGCAGCTAAATTATTTTGTGGCACACTCATTTACTCCTGGACACAGAGAAATCCAACGGGGAATGGCCATTTCCCTTGCAGACGCCTGACGGTCAAAGAGCGGTCGATGTTAATCCAGACATCTGCAGGCACAAGTACATCTGAAGCGCATTAGAGGCGTAGTTGAGACCCACAGGGAACCATCAATGGGGCGAAACAGCAGGAACATCATAAAGTTTGTAGTTTGGTTGAACATAATAAAGAGAAGTCAGTTGTTGCAAGTCTTAAAATGCAAAGATCTGAGCTCACTTTTCAGAAGTCGGTGCACCTGTACATCCGCACTACCTTACAGTAAAAGATAAGACACGTACATTGGTGAATACATCCCCAGTGGCCCACATTTTTGGCCTGATGCTTCAACATGGAGGACTTCTGTCTAACTTCTCAGGAAGGCCAACTTGGCCCAATTCTGGGTTTCTCTGTTCTTTGGGATGAGGCGGAGGCTCTGCTGTTGACCACAGCTGCGTCCAACTGTCATTCCCTGCAAACCACACGTTCATCATTCTCACTTGCTGGCCCATTTTCCTGTAGATAGAGCTATGATCCATGATCTTTGGGTGAAAAACAAGCCATTGGCTCATTAGGATATGCATCACGTGGCCCCTGACTTAATGATGCCCTTGGACCCTGTCTCCTGGGTGGCCAACATCAGTGTGATGTGAAGGCCTGGTGAAAACAGCACTCACTGAGCTTCTCTTCATCCAAACCCCCAACAACCTCTCTGCAATAATTCCAAAGGGATTTGTTTGCATAGCAATATTTAATTATGAGTATTATGCTTAGTAAACTAGCTTACTAAGTAAAATAGTCTACAAAGTTAACAATACCCTAAAGAAACATGAAATTCATTATCATTTGGATAGACCGCATCAAACCCGATTAAACACTTCCACACTTTAATAATAATTATGCTCATTAAGACACTATTCATTAACAATCCTCTGACTAAACTGTAAGTGTAACCAGGAAGTCCATCCATCAGAATAGGATTGTCCCTTAAATGATAATTATAATAAACATAATTTCACAGCACCAATAAACAATTTACAAGAATTAACTAATAACCTTTAAACAATAATTATACACTCGTTATGAGCAATGTCCTATGGGACAACTGAGAAGAGTGTGAACACAGTCATGGTCCGACTGGTGATATGGTCACACGGTTTAGTGATGTTGCTTTGATTTAATTCAATTCTTGATGACTACTGTAGGGCAGAAAATACTGGGGCTCAGACGCGGGGAAAAACACATGTCTAAAAATAGCTCTTAATAACAATTTATAATGCTCTGGACTCCAAAACTGCCTGGGATTACATACCGTTCAAAACCGTCTGAAGCTCTAAGCATTACATGTATAATTCCAGGCCTAAAGAAGCGATCAGAAAGCCACCGCAATTCAGCTCGTAAAAAGCTGCGCTCGCCACATCTGCCGGCACACCACGGCCGCTGTTTACCGTTATCTGCTCGAGGCTAATTGAGTTCCACTGCTTCTGCAGATACCAAAGGCAAGCAGACGGGTGTCATGGGACCAGGATGAGGGAAAACAGCAGATATCTCTTTCCAAGATATGTAAAGGCAATCAGAAAAAAATTACATTTTCATTGGTTTTAGCAGACTTTACCTTTTTATTTAAAGCCAAACATATATATATGTCCTGGGTGTGTCCCCTCCCCCTCCGGCCTTACGCCCTGTGTTGCCGGGTTAGGCTCCGTGACCCCGTATGGGATAAGCGGTTCTTAAAGTGTGTATATATGTGTGATGTATATATTTATATATACACGTATATACATATATATAATTCAACACTTTCATGATTTTTTCATTGACATTTACTTAGTCGTTCACATGTTTGATGTTGAGTTCCTAAAAGCAGATCATTGCCAGGTTGACAACTGTCTTCACATATTGCAGGTCATGCGACCATGAGCAAGAGAAATGGTAGTGAACCAAAAACCCCTTGGGCTGTCAAATGGGTTCACCAAGGCAGAACTCTCAGTCACAGCTCTGGTGTTATACCTGAAACATAATTTTCCAAAGCTTTAATTTTAATGAATAGAATGCTACACCAAAGACAACAGCAATTCAGTTAAGTTCTTAAGAGCTTATTTATTTATTCAGCTGAGCCCTTTCTCAAAAGTAACTCACAGCTATGTACTCATTTATACAACCAGATAATTTTTACTGTATCAGTTCAAGATAAGTCCACTGATCAAGGGTTCTACAGCGGGGTGGTGGGAATCAAACCTGGGACCTCGATCTACAACCAGCATCTCAAACCACCATGCTACCCGCTGTGCCCATAGCAGCTGACACACCATGCTGCACCCCATCTCACACATACACAAAATTACAATTTTCCTTTAACCTCTTCTAATAAAACCGAGAGAGCACCCAGTTTGCCCCTACCACAGTTTTACCGCACTTCACTGAACAAGTTTTGCCTGGGTCTCTCTAGGATCCCTCTAGAACACAATAGCAGGGCTTCTGTCCCCAGCAGCTGCGCCCAGATGGATGTAAACGCTCAGCACAAATCGAGAAGTGGCGCGTGGCCACACAATGGAGTCAGAAGTCGGCTTTCAGTGAGTTCACACAATAAAACGTGATTAATATGCATTACGAGCCATTAATCACGCAGAGCGCTGTGGAGATGGATCGGCTCTGATAAACCTCCTGCTTCCGAGGAAATATTCTGCACGGGTGTTTTATCACATTCTCATCCTGCAAGCGGTGCTCCTTTCACGGGAAAACCGCCCCTGCTTCTGAAGGCAAAATATCGCTGATGCATGTAAGACTATCCCACAAAACCAAAAGAAAATTTGCAAAGATTTTTTTTAAAATGACTAATCACATCAAGATGTTTCGGGGGATGTCAAGAGTTCATCCGACCAGGACTGTGTCATGTCTGGAAATGGGAATTGGCTCCTGGAAAGTGAGGTGTGTGTTAAAGGAGGGTGCAGCTTGCAAGTGGAAATGGACATACGTCCATGGGGACACAGATGAAGGGACTTACGTTTGATCACTAATAAAACTGAGAAAAATACAAATATGCAACATGCACCCAAACACACACAAGCCATGAAACTCAGCTGGACATAGGAGTGAAGGGTACAGCTGGGTAAGGAAGGATAAACATGCGAGGGCAGGCGGGACGCAGTCGCAGCGAGGCACTCAAGACTGTGGGTGGGGTGTCCTTTGCAGAAAGTTCCCACAGAGGAACAGAGTCAAACCAGAGTGTAATACTCTGGTCCTCAACGGCTGACTCATGTCTGCTTGAGCAGATTACTGTGGAAGCTGCTTTGCCCACTTCGCCTTTCAGGTGGGTTGAAGATTCGCAGATACTGCAGTTTCATGTTTCAGTTTGTGGGTAAAAATTCCCTGCTTGGGACGCCTTGGACGCTCAACTTGAAAGCTGTGTCTTTATGTAAATCGGGCTGGGTCAACAGCCGATCGGAAGTTTCCTTTCAAAAACCCTTAAGAATAGTCAGGTAGGAACAGAAGTGTACCTGTGATTGGTTTTAGTGTGAGTTATAAGGGGGAAACGACGCTGGGAATAACCAGATCCGAGGCCGCTGCAGGGGGCGGTTCGGAGGGCGCAGCCAATCTGCTTACGGGTGAAACGGTGGAGTTTCAGAAGCCAGTCGGGAGCCCGACTCGCATGCCGCCCTGGAGAGAGGACTTCCTCTGAGCAGCCGCCTTGCGCCCTCCATGCTACCACCAGCCAAGAACAAAGGGAGCCCGAGGGGGGTGGTAGAAGGAGGTGGAGGGGCTAGAGGGGCTGGAGGGGATCAAAGTAGCTCCTACCGCACTTAATCGTCAGCAAGCAGTATCTCCTGTGTACAGAGCCCTGCAATCACATCCATGGCGGCATTCTTTACTGATTGTACCCGCTTTCACAACTCACGGAGGTGGATCCTGTAGCTATACTTATGATATTACACATAGGAAGGGAATCTACTTGGACCTACAAGTCCACGGAATCTATCTGCTGCTTTGCAGTACTGCCTTCTAGATAAAGCACCGTTTGGAAGGTCCATTTGACCACAGGCCGTAGTGGCTGGGTAACATACAAAGCACGGAGTACGGAGGACTAACCGTGACCACCAGGGTTCCAGAGTGAAGTGCCAAAGGAAGATGGTAGGGTGGTTAGGGTAATTCCAATCGCACTGCACCACCACAGTAATCCGTGTCACTGCGGTTCTGGGCTAACAGTGAGAACATGCACCAATGCTAGCGAGGTGCCCAAGGTCCGACCGCTTGCGTGAGGGCGCATTGCTGAACCCTAAACAGACTGACATTAAGCCACAGCATTACAAAAGCCAGTGGTTTCCATGCAACCCGGTCTCCTCTGGCTCGTCCCTTTACTCTCCTCTGTTTAAAAAAACATGCGGTTTGTAGCCCTTGCGATCCAGAGCGGCCGAGTTCAGTCCCGGCCGCGGCCTTGCGTAGCGACCAGCTGATGCAATGGTGCTGAAACGCACCTCCACCACACCCCAGCTCACCAGCGGTGTGGCGCAAGGTGCTGGCAATGGCAGGAATGACCTGTTGTGGCATCAGTCATGATCTGCAGCTTTCGGGCGGACGATCATACGGTCCGGACCCTTTGATTACACGCGTTTGCAGAGTTTTCGAGCTACCACATTCCTTTGCCCTTTGCCGTCTGAATATTTTGTGACCACAAATACTTTCACAAAATATTCCCCCCTTGCTTTAAGGCATTCTCTTCGGCCAGCCAGTGCGAGGGGGAAATAGCACACGGCCCTTAGTCTGCCGTAAACCATAGAATGCATTCATGGCTCACCGCAGGCATTTATTAGGGCGGAGGCATCAATGAACAAAGTCAACAGGAGGAACAGGGGTCTTGAGTGGTCAGCAACCCAGTAGAAGGTCCTTGAAAGCGTGCGCAGACCATGTTTTGCCCCCATCAGCCTGTGCTCATGTTGATTCCTCATGAAGTGTGACAGCATGGTGACAAAGCAAAATTCAATGCGGGCATGAAGTCGGCACTCGCGTGTACCTGTATGTTAGGTAGGTGGAAAAGAAAGTCGAGAAGAAAAAAGAAGTCCTACGCCCCCATGAAGACATGCTGGTGGGTTGGAAATTGGTAAGAACTCAATGGTAGAAGGAGAAAGAAAGAAGAAAAACAAGGGCAGTGGGGGGGATCACAGGCTTCTTTATTCACACCATATGAACAACACACGCAGAGCTTTCTCTTTGTTCATCACGAGTGTTGGAACAACAAAATAGAAGAGAACCTTGAGGCTTTGAAATGAGATGTAAAGGTCCGTTACTGACAAACTGTTGCATAAAATGCTCTGCACTTGTACAACGTCAAATGTTTCAGCCACATTCACTTCAGTACAACTCAGTATTTCACCCAAGTGGAAAAGGTGTGTGTAGCAGGTGGGAATGTTAAGTCAAGTCAAAGTGGCTGTATTGACATTTAAACTGTATACAGCTGGTACAATATACAGTGAAACGAAACAACGTTCCTTCAGTACCATGGTGCTACATAAAAAACAACACAAAGCCAGGGTGTTACCAGGGTGTGAGCTGTGTTTAGCAGCAGAGAGCAGTGAGAGGAGAGGAGGTTTAAGCAGGCCGAGTAAAACACCATGGTGTGATAAGAAATGACAGGATAGGCCTGGTGTTCCTCAATTGTTTCCCATGGTAAAAATGCCTTGTACCTCCCTGCCTGTGCATTCTGGCTCCGCCAGACACATAAGGTATCTACCACACTAAACTACCGTGTTCCTCAGAGCCGAGCTCTTAAAAATGGAAGAAAACACAGTTCTCACAGCGATACTTAGGAGAATTATCACCTTGTAACCAAAGGTCCTGGGTTCGAAATCGTGTTGCTGTAGTACCTTTGATCGAGTTACTTATCCAGTAATGATACAGTAAAAATGGCCCAGCTTCAAAAATTTTAATTTACCCTTCAAAGAAAGGTATATTACTTTAAGTAGCTTAGTGTACAAACATTTTATGTGGGGAAAACTGTCAGATAAAAACCATAACAATCACACACACACACACACATTGACTGAAACCTCTTGTCCCAAGCGGGGTCGTGGTGAGCCGGAGCCTAAGCCGGCAACGGAGAGCATAAGGCTGGAGGGGGAGGGGACACACCCAGGACGGTACACCAGTCCATCGCAAGGCACCCCGAGCAGGGCTCGAGCCCCAGACCCGCCGGAGAGCGGGACCCGGCCAAACCCGCTGCACCACCACGCCCCCCTGTATATGACACATATCCTCAGTTAAAACTCTACATATTATTTTGGGGAATTTACACTGACTCTTTCTTCAGTATAAAGAAAGTTTCTTACCCAAAAGGCACAAAGACAACAAGGTATCATAGCCTGTGGGAATGTACCCTGAAGAGTTAACTGTTCCTCATTTTTGAGGAGTAAAATAGAATAAAGTAAAGAAAACGTGCACACAAAAACACTACCAATCATTCCCTCAATACTCTCTCTCTCTCACACACTCACACACACACACACACACACACACACACACACACACACACACACACACACACACACACACACACACACAATATATGGGAGGCTCATGAAGAGCAGTGATAACCCCTCTGCTGCAGAGCAGTAAATCCTTGGGGCTTGTCGCACGCTCAAGGGCTGCATTAGCACCATAGCAGCAGTAAAAAGCTCAGACAGGGTCAAATATCGAAATACTTATTACTCTGTACACCAAAATAAAACCTAACGAGCAGGTAATATACTGTGAACTTGTGTTTTACACACTCAATCTACCATCCTGAGTTCTCGGCCTGAAGGAAAAGCAAACAAAACAAGTTGTTGGTGGCGATAACGACGCGTAGCTGAAATGCTAACACATTAGCAACCGACTCAGAAAAAACGTGATCGTCACAGTGTGGTCAAGGAGCTGGAGTCGCTGTGAACAGGCAAACGTCCCACGGGTGACACTGCCGTTGTACCAGTGAGAATGGAGCGCGACCCGAACGTCGTTCACTCAACCGACACGGATGAAGATTAAAGCTGTGCACTTGCAGCGAATACGGAATCTAAAAACCAAATCAAAGCAAATTCCCCTAATTGTGGAATGGCGCCAAAGGGCGCCGGGTTGGCGTACGGAGGGGGGCCACAGATAAGGCCTCCTGTCGAGTTGCGCGCAATCAAAAGGATGATAGCGGGATGGCGGGGGGCACAGCTGCTAGAGAACCAGAGTTCTGCCCGTTCGGAGCTCAGCGGGGGGCACTCTTGTACCCTTCGGAAAGCGCTGGTGAAAACGAACCCAGCAGGTCCCCAGCAGCACAAATGGGACAAAATGACACATTTGTAAGGGTCGATGTGAAGAAATGCCAGAGAGTAAGGTGTGGGGCACAATGAGCCGTGATTCTACCTCTTTGAGGCCAGTGAGGCCGGTGTCTTTGAGGCACCAAGTCTCCAGATGCTGGTTCCAACGACATGGGGATCATCCAGGCCTTCCGTGAGTGTGGAGTAAAGCAGGACTTTATTCATCTACCTTTGAGCTGTCCCCTTTGCTGGCAGCTTTGACAAGGGGCTCTTAGGGTTTACAACACTCAACCACAGATATAAGCACAGTAATAAAAAACACATAAATTTATTTCAGGACTCCAATGACATTCAAAGTCAAGCATATACACACGACACCTCACAATGATAGACAAAAAAATAAAATTTCCAATAATGTTTATTTCAATGTGAAATTTTTTGAAATATTTTATAATAGTTTGGTTTGACTAAACCCAACTGATAAAACATTTTTATCAAATGGTCACTTGTGCCCACTGGCCAACAAGTTGCCCACTGCTGGTTTACAACTAAGGACCCAGCAACAAGGAAACCTCACAACTGACCAGAATGTTGTTGGTTCAAGTCCTAGAAACAAGAATTCCTTTCGGAGGGAGGTATTCAAACTTGTTTTTCACATAATATTTACCTAGACACAGAAAATGGAATAACCTTGCAGTCTCTCACTTGAATATGTGTTTGATTTCAGCAACGGAATGGTAATTACCCTGTATCTTGTGAGGGATAATGAAGGCTGAATCCAGAAAAGTAATAAACAGACATTTAGCTCTCAAGTCAGTATAATGGCAGCAGGGTTTGCATGGAGGCTTCCTCCCTTTTATGTAACAGGTTTTGTTTTTGTGCAGCTGTTTACCACCCTGTTCCTCTCTGGTGGTCTAAAGAGCTGTGATCACCACCAACATCTAGTTCCCTCAAAATGTTGCTGAGTCTGGGTCACACCACCATGCACTGGGGAATATCCCTAAACTGTATTGGTCCACTACCCAGCCCTATGACTGAGACCACCCCTTCCTGCATCACAGTGCAAGATACAGTTTCATTGCAGTCCATAAGCCACACCCACATCCTTACATGATTAGCACTATTTATTTGCTAAAAATTATTATTTTTAATTTATAACTAATAGCTTTCATTTTATTTTCCTAATTATTTTGTTAAAAAAAAACCTTTTGCACAGCTTACTGCTTTACAGTTTTTTCAATTAAAATACAGTGGCAGAGGACACCAGTGTGTAACCTAGCCTTTGAACCAACATCCCACCGTCTCAGTCTGACCAGTATAATACTCGCTATTAGGGACTAAGCAATGCAAACATCCAATCTCTTATTTTTTCATTGAAAATGAAAATGTCTAAGACATTGGAATGCATATGTAATGCTTAATTGCTATTCAAAATGGATTAAAAAGGACATAATAGACACAACACATAACATACTGATGATAACACCCAGTAAAAAAAAAAATCTTGCTAACATCTTTATTATAATGCAAACGTGGTGTGCCAGCTTTGACAAAAGTGTAAAGAAGTTACAGAAATAATAAAAAAAAAAACAATAACTTTGGCAGGAACTCCTCCAGATAGTGCGATACGTACCTCAATCTGAGAGCTGTTGTCGCTGTCCTCCTCTGACAGCAGGCCAGGGAGCCGTTCTGAACCTGTGCCATCCTGGCCCTGCTCTTGATCCTCATCCTGGCCTTCATCTTGGTCCTGGTTGGCCCGGTTGCTGTCCATGGACTTGAGAGAGGGCACACCCCTTCTCCACCGATGGCTGTACAGTTGCACATCCACCAAGGGTGAATCCTCCACCTGGGCAGGCTCATGAAGATACGTGTATGGGACCCCTAGAGAGGGCAGAAGTTGCTCAGGTCAGAAAGTATAACACATGCAGGGGTCAAATGGGTTTAACACTATTAGGGTTTAAAGGTGGTGCGGCACGTTTGTTTCCACAGAGGTCAGCAATCCTGCTTTTGGTAAGATCAGTGCATATGCATGTGTTCCAGACCTGTTCCATCCTCATTATAGAGATAGATAGATAAATTATTTCAATTAAGAAAATAATTTGCTCTGATGAGTACTTGGACACAATGAAAACCTGAATGCAAACCGGCCCTCGAGGATGGGGACAGATTGTTCGAACTTACTGAGTGCACATTCACCAATCTAATCTGGTATTATAACTTAGAACAGGACCGCAAAGCAGCCACAAGCTACAGTAAGTACACTAGGAAAGGCACTATAAAAGAATCACAGCAGAAGGAGTGTAGCACAGCATTCAATTTCAGTTCAGTTCAGTTAATTTTCAGAGCAGTCTTCTCACTAAAGTGATGCAGAGTGCCGAACAATGGGTGAAACAAGACAGTTACAGAACAGAGACAATGTGTGGCTGAGTTGGTCGAGATAGTCGGCTGGCAGTTGAGGAGAGGAAAACAAAAAAACACCCAGCTACAAAGAAGGGGTGAAAAATAAACCTCTGGTGGTACAGGTGCTATTGCCTTCCCACCTTTCCTGGGCATCCTAATGCGGTAATAAAGAATCTGTGTAGACATGTCTATGGCTGAAAGACCAATATAGCAAGCAGTTCAGAGTGAGAATCCCTGGTCCAGTCCCAGGTTGTTGATTAAACGTGGTTAATGAGCAGCACACTGATATTAAACTGACCCAGTGTCTTGCTCCTTCACGATGTGACAACGGCACAGCAAAGTGAATCCGACCGACTCCTCTCACAACAGCGTTTATGGATGAAGTTTGAAAAACTGCAATAAAGTGAACAGTCCAAAAGGGCACAGCATACAGTTACAGTAAGCTGGAGAATTACTGCTGAGGGCTCCACTCTGACCGAAGGCCATCATCTTCAGCATCTTTCAAAACACATTCCAAGAAATATGAAGCACACCAGTGTTGACACTGTGGTCATCTCATGGATCGCAATAGAACTGGCAAATTCCGTTTGGCAAAGGTAGGCGTTTGGCCAGGACAAATATCCGCGCTGAAAAGTATCTGGAGTTACTGGCCAGACTTCCACACACCCCTTTTTCACCTTTCAGCAGAAATCCTTCTTTCTCTGGTGTTAGCCGCCACATGCTGCTCTGTATCAGAACATGTCCAGTTCAATGTTTTCATTTGAGGTTACTGCATAGCTATACAGTTAACTGCTGGTTTCCCATTTCTGGACTGCTTTCACTTGCTTTCTCTGCTGGAAGTCATGTCCCAACTTGTCCAGCTCTGTCGCTGCAGGCAAGGCTCACCTTTCCTTCTGACTAACTAGCATATCCATTTTCTTTGGTGCCAATGGGACTGCTAGGATACAATGGGGAAGACAATTAAAATTAATTCTACAGGGATGAGAAATCGAGGAGGAGATGCAAACTATTTGGCCCCCACTTCTCTCAGATGAGCACCTCCTATCCGTTGACTGACCCCGTCGCCCTGAGGCAGATCCGGGTCATGTGGACCTCACTGCTTTTCCCACCGCAGAACAGACAACAACCCTTTAACGCTATTCTCATCTTTCTGAGCGAGTTAAAGTTACAATATTAAGAATTTTTAAAAAAGGATGGCCCAAGGGTATTATGTAACGTTCCATAAGTTCAGCAATGCACCATAAATGGGCTGCTGAACTGATTTCTCAGGTCAAACGCAGTTTAACAAAATGTTCTAAAATCCTTTGGCGAGCAGGTCAAAACGGACCCCTCATGAAGCCACCCAAGAAAAACACAGAAGAACAAAAAAGATGGGTCTACCAATTTTCAATTTCCTGAAATATGAACTGATTAAATCTAGATTGTAGCTGGTATGAGGCCATACAGAGCAGTTTATTACTACCTTAAAAAAAGTAAGATTTTTAAAAAATCTGAAACAAGTCATTACTTGTTTTTCTACCATTGTAAGTGCAATATTATTTTTATTCTTGGGCCACGCAAAAGTGAATGATGCACTACAGGTATCGAACTGAACGCTGTGCCGGGGATTTCAGACCTTTGTTGTCAAGGATACAAGAAGCAGCAAGGAGAAAAATCCTCCGTGGTTTGAGTGTGAGATGGAAATGCCCAATTTAATTTCGGCAAGCCTATAACGGGATTTTGGCCACACGGGCCCAAAAACTACTGTGTTATGAAAGGATTCCCAACTGAAAAGGATATAACACTGAACACCTGTGTCTTATGCTGGGTAATACTCAATATGTAAGGGCAGGAAACTAAATGAAGGACATGAAACCAAGGGGAAATCAGTCATCAGGCCATCAGTAACATAGTTACTGAAATGATAATAACTCTACTGCTCCTATACACACATTCACTATACAGGAAGAAACAACAAATAGCAAGAATAATGAATCAAAAGACCTGAGCTGAAATGCAGACGTTTGCGACGCGTGTAGAGGGATTTTAAAAATGGGAATGCGGACGCAGGTGTTTGGGATGAAAACTTGTTCTCGGCAACGTTCCCCAGGAGAACTGAATGAATCGATGGGCCTAATGCAGAAAAACCCTGAGAGTCCTGCACCGCAACCCCATGATTGACTGCTGGCCTTGTATGATGTTGGCCCCTCTAATTGCTATTCTGATCTCACGCCTGTTGCTCCTTGTGCCTGGAGCAATAGCTGGACCTCCCCCTACCTCTTCTTCTCCTCTGCAGGGGGTGAAGTTCATTAGCATGGCCCATAGAGAATACAGCTGTGCTCCCCCTCAGAGTCACCCTGGCTTATTCAAGCCCAGAAGACCCTTGGTTGGTTCCCGGAAGTGCCCTTCATACCCCCCGCTTCCCCACACCAGTCTTCGAATTCTAAAATCTGGAGTCGAACACGAACGTGATTTCCCAGCAGCCCCGTGCGCTGGCTGCCCAGATGAGTCAGCAGCACCACCTGCTTCAATTCCGCCCTGTGGCTCACCTTTCCCTTCTCTGTGATTCTCGCGCACAAAGCACATTCCTCCCGCCTGACTGGGAGTTCGATTTAAATAACAGCAAAGCGCAGTAAAAGTTCGGCTGCCGCGGCGCACCACAAACACCATCAGCGCGAGCCAAAATTTCTTCCACATCTGGATGATTAATCTTCACCTATCTGGCCTCTTCGTTTGGGGTTCAGAGAAATGTGCAACGTCAGGCTTCCCCATTAAAGGCAGGAGGAACAGCTCTCTGCCTCCATCTGGTCAAGGTCTAGCAAGAGACTAGATCCGGTTAATCTCGGCCTATCTGCGGTGAGTGAAATGAGGGTTGGACACCCAGAGCGCATCCTGGCAGGGGCCTCGGATGGGAATGCCAGTCCATCTGGAGGCGCCGCAGCAGCCATTCATTGCCTCTCACTGCACAAGCAGCCTGGCGAATCCTTATGTCCTGCAGCCTGAGCGCAACCTCCTTCAGTGAGGCACCTCCAGCGCTGGCAGGGAATTCCAGGGTGGTGGGCAGAACAGAGAGATTCACCCCCCAGGGCTAAGATAACTGAAACGGCAGGTGAATCTATGTCAGCAAAAGTGACACTGAACACAAATCTGCCTGTAATGGTACATTATTATTATTATTATTAGCAGGAGGTGAGATTCAAACCTGTGACCTCAAAACCCAAAGTCAGCAGCGCTAAACACTACGCCACCTGCTGACCAAGACAGCAACATGTGTTAAATATCAGCAAAAGTACAAGTAAACATAGCCTTTGGTCAAAGAATAAGATGACACATTCAAGGATGGAAGTGCCATTAACTCGCATCAGACTCGTGCACAGTTTCCAAGGCCGGGGAGGACCCGAAGTGGTTTACCAGAGCCTTGTTCTGTTTATGGGGTAAAAATACAGGAAGAAACATGTAAACTCCAGAGAGCCTGAGCTGGAGTCAAACCTCATAACAACCGAGCAACTCGAAGCTATGAGGCATTGGCTTTACTTGCTGTTCCACCAGCTCCTATAAAATCTCCTTTATCCACCAACAGGTCCTTTTCCCCTTATAGTCCAGCACAGACGCCTCTGTAGCTGCACAACTATTTACACTTCCCGTCATTCTGGTATATTAATTACAACTATTTATAGTCTATAACCACTCTTGCTTCTAGGGCTGCTACACTGCTACATAAACCATAAGGATATATAAACAATTACAATGGAAGAATGCTGAGTTGTAAAGGAGTACTTTGCTATATTATATATTTTCAATAATTTAAGTCATTACTTATGTTGAAATTATGCTAATATAGATTAATAATATAAATATGTTACAGTATTATAATTATAGTTGGTCCCCAATTTACGATGGGGTTACGTTCTGTGAAACCTATCATAAGTTGAAAATATTGTAAGTCGAAAATGAATTTAATACACCTAATATACATCTCTGTGTGAGAGACTGGGAGATGCGGATCACTGCCGCTGCCCAGCATCGCAAGAGAATATCGCACCGCACATCAGCTACCCGGGAAAAAAAATCAAAATTCGAAGTACAGTTTCTACTGAATGTCTATTGCCAGCTCACTGTCGTAAAGTCAAAAAAATTGTAAGTCGAACCATCGTAAATCGGGGACCACCTGTATTTTCATGCTGTGCAATTTTTGCTTTCGTTTCAAATTTTTTTCTGGCTAGCTATTTTAAACGAAAAGTAACTTATAGAGAATCACAGACTTCAGGAGAAGTTTCAGACCGAGGATCCAAAAAGCTGCTATACCCTTCAGCAACGTTTCCTGGCCCAGTAAATATCCAGCTGTATATTACCATAACATGTGGCAGCTGTAGTCCATAAAAAAAATGTGATAAAGAAAATAAAGGAGCAGATTAGAAAATAAAACAAAAGCTCTTCCTGGATTTAATGATGAGTTCAAAACCTATTTCAGCTCATGCAGGTAAATTAAAAACAGACCTGACTGGAATCTGCCTGTTTATTTGCAAAAACACCCGTGCTGAAGGCGGTACCTCTGTGTGGTTCTAATGATCATGACTTCAATTTTCATTATAGATACAGGAGTCATAGGAAATGGCACAAAAAACCATTTAAATTACCTTTTATCCTTTTATCCTGAAAATAATTCTTAAATATTTGGCAAGAAAAAAAACGTCTTACTGCTGTGGCCTACACCAGAAATCCCCTCCACAGAACAATATCGGCTCACTGAGCTCTCTAATTTACCACTAGAAAAGTGAACATTTGACCTGCATCATAACTTGAATGAATTCTGTGCGATCTGACTGTGCTATACAACCACTTCTACTTAACACTGAAACCTGTTGAAATTGCACTTTATTATATTATATCTGCATGTATTTTCCTGGTACCCATGTGTTTTTGTGCCTACTGCTGTCTGTGAATTGCAAAAACAAAGTAAAAACTAATAGAAATGTTTAATCCCAATTATGATATGAATTATGATATAAAAGACAATGCATAAATTTCAGGTAATTTATTTTGATTTATATCACATCCATACCTAATTCACATAATTCAAATGGAACATATTTGTCTCAGCAGATGCTCACATGACATGGGGCACAGAGCCAATCCAAGCTGTATAATCGCCAACTCAGATGAACCTCTGATTTCCAGCAGAACTGAGAGCGCTGTTTGTGGCTAGCAGTGTCGAAACTTAGTGGTTGAGCGTCCGTGCGGTAAATGTCAGCATGAACACACTCGCTGTGACTCATCCTTGTCTTGGCTCGCGCCAGCTAAATGTCACTTAATAATGTTGTTTATATCAGCCAGCTAAATGCGAAAAAAAGTAAGCAATTTTTATAAGCGGTCTCTGCTGATGACCTTAATGACCTTAGAATGTCTGTAACCCGAATCCTGACCATCTGACCCCTTTCTCCCAGTATACTAGACCACCCCCAGGGGGATGTGTACCAACCACCCTCCAAATGCCAAACCCCACTCTCAGCATCACACATCTGTACTTGTGTGTGTGGGGGTAGGTGAAAGGGTACAATCACTTCCTAAGGTCTTGTATACGTGACAACCCTCTGATACAGAAGCTGAGATATTGCCACAGGGTGTAATTCTAGTATAAGCGGTAAAGCACCTCCAGAGAGTGTATCGCTGTCAGGACTTGCAGGGGAGCAGCCTGATGTCAAAGTCGACAATCTGACCATCCCAACCCCTCCAATGAGCTTTCGGGGGGGGGGGGGGGGTTGGAGTAAATCTCCCACCCTGACACTGCTCGGTCACATCAGGCCCCACACAGCGATAGGCTCTCCCAGGGAGAAGAACTATAAGCCTGGATCCACAGATAGCTGGAGGACAAGTGGAGAAAGAAGGAAAAAGGAAGGGTTCCACTACCCCTACAGGGCTGTGTCTCATGTGTCCCAGCAGCCCTATCTGCCTCATCTGTCTCATCCGTTAAGACAACAGACACCGCAAAAACACGAATCACACACACACACACACACACACACACACATTTTCTGAACCGCTTGTCCCATACGGGGTCGCGGGGAACTGGAGCCTAACCCAGTAACTCAGGGCGAAAAGCTGGAGGGGGACGGACACACCCAGGATGGGACGCCAGTCTGTCGCAAGGCACCCCAAGTGGGACTCAAGCCCCAGACCCACCAGAGAGCAGGACCCGGTCCAACCCACCGCGCCACCACGCCCCCCAAATGCAAATCAGTAACTGTTAATTTTTACTTGCATGAAGAGACATAACAGGAGTTTGCTTATATGCAGTAGAAAATAAAACATAGAGTTTTAGAATAATGATGACTATTAGTTACATAAGTGTTGCCTGTACCCATTTATATAGCAGGGTATTCTTACTGTATCAATTCAGGGTGACTTCCTTGAACAAGAGTACTGTGGCAGGAGTGGGATGATGACTCTTTTAATAACGAGCCCTACTGTAACACCTATAATAAAATCTAATGACTAATTTTCTGTAAAAGGCTAATTAAAATGCTCGTGCAGGGCTGTGCTGAAAAGTCGTTCTTTGCAATCTGACAGCGAGCACTTAAAATCGCAAAAGTCATGTATTTCCATCTCAAACGTATGCTAACAAACAGTCACCCAAGCTAATGTTTACCGAGCACATTCGGGCACTTTTAAGGGTCTTGTTCCTTAAAGGCAAATCAAAATAGGTGAAGATTCCCGTTGAGGTTATGGACCAGATGAGGGAAAGCGAATGTCAGGCT
The DNA here is from genome assembly GCF_900964775.1 of Scleropages formosus. Classification (NCBI taxonomy): domain Eukaryota; kingdom Metazoa; phylum Chordata; class Actinopteri; order Osteoglossiformes; family Osteoglossidae; genus Scleropages; species Scleropages formosus. The sequence goes on along the minus strand of NC_041814.1, from coordinate 27,542,518 downwards.
TGATGGAGCGCTCAGGAAACTGGAGACATGAGGGGAACCATACCTTACGCCAACTAAAATAATGACAATAAAAGCTGCGCTGTGCTTTTGTCGTCGGCCAAGTGTACATTTCAGATGAAAAGGAAAAGAACTTCATAGGCTTTAAGAGCTGGAGCAGAGATGCCCCTTGTGGCCTGTTTGACTGTGGCAGCCTGGCACCTGCCAGAGACTGGTGAGGCTTACCTGGACAGTCTATTGGGCCAGCACAGGGGTCATGGGGCGAGGACTGAGGGTCGAACTAAGTACAAGGGCAGGGAGTGCGCTGATCATTAGAAGCCAAAAAATCAGACGAAACAAATCCGTGTTGACTCAGCAGAAATCATTTATTTGGCAGCCAGAGAGCTTTAAAGAGTAATTTCTCCAAAAAGTACGACGGCAATAAACCTGGACTCTTTAACGACAGTTCATCAGTCCAGAACGAGCCACTTGTAACCATCATCCTGTCGCGCACTTAACTATTTTACAGGCCTGCCATCAATAACAAGCATTAAAGCCTCACAGCAGGAGTGTCATAATTACAGACACAAACAGCTAAACCAGACAAAAGAAAACACTGAGATTCATCATATGATATCAGAAATGCAAAAAAGATACAAACGAGAGGAGAGAATTTAGTCCACTCTTTTGGATATTATAAATGAATATTGTGAATGAATCAAAAGGCTGTGGTCCATTAGATTTTTTACATATAAGCCATTTTAATTAATCTGAGGAAGACTGTTCCACTTTTCTGTGAAAAAAATGGTCTTACTTTTACTCATGGTCTTATTTTCATCCTAAAGGCCCCCAATTTTACCTGTTTGCAGTCACACGATTTCCATTCATTGGCAGCTGAAAAGCAGCCCTCAAACTCATCATGCTCTTTGTAGCTTGGAATTTTCTAAATCAGAATCATATTTTTTGTCAGTTCCTTTTGCTTGAGAGTAAAGAGATTTAGCCGTGCTTGTTTATCCTTATACTGCAATCCTTTTGTTCATACCAGTAATAATTCTCATCACCGATATACAGGTAGTGTGTTACAGGGGGAGAAAAGGAGGAGTTCTGATGTTGCACTTTAACACATATTGTCAAATCAAATTCTAAAAAACCAGATACACAGTCCTGTGTCCAGCATGATGTATAGCCTCATGGCATAAATATATAATATTTGTGACAAAACGTGGCTGAACACCCTGAATGGCCGTGGAAAGACCAAAACAGAGAAGAACCCACAGACTTTTACTTAAACATAGTACGTAGAATTAAACATAGTGTAATGATGACGTATCATGGTGGAGACTAAGGGGTTGCTCCGCCCCCTCGGTCCTGGCTCCCGCGCGCGCAGGCTGAGATACTTGGCTGTGTACACCTTTTGTGCCTCGCACGTTTTGGAGATTACTTTAATGTTGTTTATTTTATTGTAAGGACAGCTGTGTGAAATATGTCATCCATAGTTGCCTACAAGATATTAAAAAGAAGAGCTTCCTTTTGTCCGTGTCCGTCTGGATTTATATAGTTATACGCCTTTCTGGAATCCACGTGAGGATCTGGGCTAACTCATTAGCCGGATCGTTACAATAGAATTTCATGACACTTGTACACAGTACTTGTACATATGACAATAAACTTGAAACTACAAATTAAAGTAATTACTTTGTTTTTAATCAAGCTGGCATATGCATTTATAGGATACGGGGTTCACATTTTCATCCTCCGACCCTCTTGAGCTGCAAGACTGTATCTGTGTAAGTTATGCTTGAAAGTTTAAATCCAAGCAAGTAAAACAGTTACGAGCCTTGAGAAAAGCATATCACCTGATGATATGTCATGAAAACATTTAGCTCCCAACACATATTATCAATATAATCTAATTCACCCTTGCTACCCTAATCCCTTTAGAACGTGCTTCTACATGCCATGGGTCCAGCTCATTTATCACTAAATCACATTAAAAAAATATATAACGGAAGCGCAGATTTTACATGAATAAAAAAAGAGGTATCACTATAGATGTTTCACACAAACTCTGCATGTCGGGCCACAACGGACAGAATGGCGGGCATGAAGATCATGTTCTGGGGCCTGACTGACACCAGCGTTGACTAACAGGATTCCAAAGGCAGTGAAATTCAACCCGACAGACAAGTGTGAACATGGAACCACACAGTAATGGTCACGCCTGCCCGTCCTGGCCAATTTCATAATGAGGGAAGGAATAAGGAGATGAGAAATGATAAAAGGACAGTTCACACGCTTTGTTGCCACTAATTACACAGTCATAGCACCACACTCCATTCCATGTGGTGAAGTAATTCAGACAGTCACTGAAACTGGCCGGGACATGCCTGGCCATGTGATCCCCCCCCCGGGAACATGGGTCACCCAGTACCATGTGTTGTCATCACAACTGTTGAGCTCAAATGGATGAAATGGTAATATGAGACTACAGAAAACTACGCCCAACTGTTGAGTCCAAATGGATAAAATGATAATGTAGGACTGTGGAAAACTAAACCCAATACTTGAGCTTAAATGGAAGAAACAGTAATGCATTATTTTGCAGAACTATATTTTACAGGATGGTGGTGCAGCGGGTTTGACCGGGTCCTGCTCTCTGGTGGGTCTGGGGTTCGAGTCCTGCTTGGGGTGCCTTGCGATGGACTGATGTCCTGTCCTGGGTGTGTCCCCTCCCCCCTCCAGCATTGCGCCCTGTGTTACTGGATTAGGCTCCGGTTCGCCATGACCCCGCTTGGGACATGCGGCTTCAGTCAGTGTGTGTGTGTGTGTGTGTGTGTGTGTGTATTACACAGTTAAGCCAAGCAGACAAAGTGTATTTTGGGAAACTACAGGTAAAAGCTGATCTACAATATATGACTTAGTCCCTTGGCACACAGGAAAAAAACCACCTAAAAAACAAAAGCCTCAGTGGCTGAACCAAACCCCTCGAAAAGCAAATGCCACCGCCTTTCTTGTCCACTCAGGTAAGTAAATATCACAATACATTGCATGTATTTATCTGTTTGCTCTGTAAATCTGAGCGTTAACTCATGGTACTGTTTTATAAATTCATGGCTTAGGAAGAGGAAGTCTGAGTGAAACTGAAAACACGTAAAAAAAAAAAAAAAAAAAAAACAGGAGTAAACCAGTACAATCGCTTTTGGAGGTATTTCATATAGCTGCATCCATTTTCACCCTTTTTTTCAGGGGCAGACAAATTGTTCATCGGCCCCAAGTGAGCGCTTCGGTCAGTACTTGCAAACAATTTGCGATACCTTGACAAATGATGGTTTAGCGATGGGAGCAGCTGTTTTCCTACGATATGGGATTATGAATGCTGAGCTGGAGAGTAACGGCTTCCCCTAGATACCGTTAAATATGCAGATTTACTGGAACTCGAGGGAGACGCTACCATTTGCTGTTCAGAAAGAAACTTGCAGTGCTGGACTCCTGTGTACGGTTTCAGTGTCTGTGACTTACCAAACAGACTGACTGAGATCAGAAATGCTACAACTAACCCAGGATGAGCTCAGATGGCTTCCTGCTGACGTAGGAGATCGTTGTGTGAACGGTACAATTATCACAATCTCATTAAACATGTGCAGAATGGTCAGCAGGACCTGGGGATAACAGGAATGCCGCGGAAATTAAATTAAAATAAACATTTAGAAATAGCATCCGGTCTCGGCACGTCCAAAGTGGTAATTGTTTGCAACTAGTGGGAAGTTAATTAGATCAAAACTCATGGCGCGTTCCAAAATTGCTCCAGGAAATGGAAACAAATTAGCAAGTCTGGACACAGAAACCTGCTGGGGGTAGAAGGTCTTTGATGTCCAGCCATTTTCATGGACTCGAAGCTGGGAATCAAAATGTCAAAAAACACACAGACATCGCATACTTCTTTATTTATAAGTGTACCGAAGGCTTTCATTCAAGGCAGCTTACACATCTCAAAATTTTTACTAAACTGAAAGAGCATCAAGCCAATTTGGGTCAAGAACTGCCACTAAGGTACTGAATTCAAAAACGTCTTAAGTTCTACGGTACGGATGACCAGTCATCATAAATAAAACAACGGAAGCGTTGGTCTGAGAGCCGTATGTCTCCTGCAAATGCAAAGGCCAGGGGTTTGAGACGTGGTTAGATGGAAACCACAGAGAAATGCGACATGTAGGAGCCCTTTCAGGCCATATGGGAATTCCTCTAGTGAGCACAGTTTGATCTGGTACAGGTCAAGGTTCTTTCAAAGTTATCAAAAAGGCAAAGTAGAAAAAGTGAGGCCTTCCTTGTAAGGAAACCCCACACCTTTTTCAGAATTTCACTTCACGGAAGAAGCCAAAGGCAGGGAGATCAATCAATCTACTAGTTCTGTCTATTTCTCGAAAGTACAACTGCAATCAAAAAGTTGAAGTGGAGTATACAGGTTTGTCCTTACAACCATCTGGTCACCAGTCCACTATCATAACAATCATACCTCCTGCTTTCTCTTACATGCATACATTTTTTTATACACCACCTTCCCATTACACAGATGCTTTTCTCCAAAGCAACTTCAATGAACTCTGTGTAGTGTTACTATCAGCTCACAGACCTTATTCCCCAAGTTGACTTACACTGGCTCACACCTCTATACATCAGTGGACACACTCTGTCTGTCACTCAAACTACAGGGGAAGCTAAGCAGCACCTTTTGGACTATGGGAGGAAATCCACACAGGCAACATGCAAACTCCACACAGACTGAGGGGGGATTGAACCCATACCCTCTCACACCACCCAGGCACTGTGAGACAGCAGTGCCACCACACCTTTCTATATATGTGCTGTTTTTTTAACTACTTTCTGTTTTTCAATTAGTGTCCTTTTTTAATCATTGTCCCTACCCTGTTCAGTTATTTGACTATCATAATTTTTGCACTTATTTTTGTACTTATAACCCCATATTATTCAGGCTACCTTGTGTCATGCTTACTACTTAAGCATTGCTCTCAGTTCAGCTGTTGGTTCAAGTGTCATGCGGAAGAGAGGACACGGAGGAGGCTGGACCCAAGTGCAGGATCGTTTATTCCATACTAAGGGATCAGGCATGTTCTTGTGCTCAGGGACGGATGAATGGTCTGTCGATTGGCAAACAAAACAGAAGCGAGGAGCTGACAGTCGAGGGACAAGACGAACGGTTGTAACCAGGGAGACGTGGAGCAGGACTAGGGGACGATGAGGGACAGGATTTGGGATAGATTTGGGATAAGCAAAGCAAGGCAGGCTTGAAAGTGCAGAGGTTGGGATGGTTGTCTCAAGCGAGATTCCGCAAGTGGGAAGTGGTCGAGTGGTGGTTTTTATAGCCAAGCGTTCCGATTTAAATCAGGTGCTTAACTGGAGCCAGGTGCTGCTGATTGAGATGCGGACGTGGTCGCGACCCCAAGAGTAATGGCATCACAACCTGTCACATAGTCTGTGTATTGAGTATATGGCACTCCGATACACGTGTGTATCCTTGTATACACACGCCGAGGGAGGCACCTTGTTGAAACGCATCTGTACTGCACTAATTAAAGTGTTTGAGTGCCGGTGTCTCGCTCATCTTTTTTTCTACCTTACACCTTCCCTTTCCCCATTTAGGAAATGAAACAGCCTTGTGACAGCTGTTGGCCACTTTCCAGGTAGCCTTGCAAGGCTAAAGCAACTTAGTCACCGAACTGTGGGTTTTCACACTAGTGTCACCAAAGGAAAAAGTAAAGCATGTTTCCAATAAAGCGTGGTGCAATGTTAAGTGCCGTCTTTGGGGTTTCCTGTACAAGTTACACTGAGAGAGAGCGGGGAGATTTGTTTCCCCTCATAAACACATGGTCACAAGCCACGGCTCTAACCACCATGTGATTGAGTGCGCCTTCCTGTCACCACGCTGGGTTTCCTCGTATAATCTGCGGTTCGCTCAGTTGAGATGGGTCAACACTTCAAGGGGCGAGCTCTCGACCAAGAGACAGGCGGAAAGAAAATAAAGCCTCTAGTGAAGGAGCTGGACAGAGAGGGGCAGCGAGGGGCTGGAGAGGGACACGGGGAGGAAGGATGACAGCGGAAAACAGAGCAGGAGAAATCAGGAACGATGTGGGAAGGGCATGTGTGAAATTAATAGTAGTTCGGTTGTTACTTGCAGTGACAGGGCCCCCATCTCTTGGAACCTAAGCTCTAATGAAATTTAATCAAAAGGAGCAATTATTTTTGAAATCAAGCCAATTTTCTTGTGTCACCTCGGAATGTCAGCGCTACAGGAACCGTCTTCCTCTATTTCTGTCCGAGCGTCTCATAAAAACAAATGATGTGTAAAATGTAATATCCTGATGTCATCATTTTCATTTCCTGTTGTCTCGAAAAGAGCACTAACATAAGATGTCTGCTGAAACATGCCAGCAGTCTGTCAAAGCTGACATCAAACTATTGAAGGAGGCTAGAGGGGAGAACTGTTCGCGGGCGGCGGCCATCTTGGAGACGTTCTTGTTTGCTTTCATTAAGGAGTGCTCTGTCTATCCTCGGCCATGCATGAACGGTGATCAAGCTGTTTCATTACACCGCCAGCAATGAAAATAAGTGTAAACACCTGTGCGAGAAGTGGCAGAAAGGAAAGAAAAAAAAAAAAGGGTTCCTAAGAGAACATGGCAGGAGTGAAGAAATGGAGTAGGTTGCAATGTACGTCGCTTTGGAGAAAAGCATCTGCTAAATGAATAAATGTAAAAGTAAAAAGAAATGATCTTTATAATTGATCAAGATTTTGGTTGTGTCTAGAACAACACAGCTGGAGTACAACAACTGCAGGTCCCGTCAATGTGACCTTTGTGAAACCCTACTTTTGGTAAAACACTACTGCCTCAATGACCATAATTCAAAGTTAACTTCTCTCATTCTATTACTCTTGTTATTCTTCACGTGTGCTTTTCAGTTAACGGTTCAGTATTCTACACTGTATATTAATTACTAAAGGGATTTTGCTCTTAATTTTTCATGTTTATTACTACACTTGCTCTTCATACACTGTATGTAACAGAGAGTACAATGTCTCAGGTTTGAAACAACCTATTGTTACGGCATCTCCAATTTCTAGGTACGTAATTAGATCGCTAAATGAGGTATTATTGTAAATGGACAGGAAGGTTTCAGGGTTGAACAAAGACCATTTGACCATTTGGTCTAACAGGGAGACCTGGAGCCATGAGGAGGAGACATATCCAGTCCACCCTACCAAGGCCCTGCCTGACAGACCGTAAAACTGAAATGTTCCCCTAGCTGCAATTACAGCCTTGCTCCCTGGTGCTACGGACCAGTTTGTCTGTCGTCCCTTCAGTAACCCGGCCAATGATGCAAAAAATGGTGGAGTAGCTCTGCTCGGAGAAGCGACTACGAAGGCCAATATTCAGTGTTTGCCGAGGCTGATCCCTTCAGCTGCAGTGGAGTACAGTCCGGCACGAATGGGCCAGCCAGTCAGCTTTATGTAAGGTACTAAAACTTACTTTTTCAGTACTAAAATGTTCTAAAGTGCACAGTTCCAGAAGAACAGACACAGCACACCCTAACTGTACCAGTACACGAATAGCAGTACACTCAACAATTATATGGTGGGGTCCTCTACAATGAAAAACCATGACTCCAGCTTATGAAAACATATACCCTACTTGTTTTTCTTCATATAGCAACCTTATTATTCAGTACAGTGGCATTTTTGCCCATTACACAGTTATTTTACTTTGACAGCGGGTACCTTGTTCTTTATGCTGCTTTGACTGGTGGTCGATGGACCTGTTTAATACAGGCACTGGATGGAGATGGATATTTCTTCAAGCAGATTATTATTATATGGCCACACTTCTTCCGTAACGAAACCAAACTGAAACCCTGATCTCAGTCAGGAGCAAGCATTGACTAAGGTAAAAGCATATGACAGCTGAAATAGCAGATTTAGTGGTGTCAGTAATTCTTTTAGTTGAAGCTTTCTTCCACAGAAATATAGCCTGTTAAGCTCCTTACCTACGGTAGATTTTACTTTATGAATTCAGGGTACTACAGAAAGTATGACACTGCATTAAGACAAGCGGTTATAGAATGAATGAATGTGATTGCAAAGAAAATTAATAAAAACATTAAAAGACAAGCTAGAGTAATAATTTTTGTCACAAATGTTAGAAAATATTTTGATGCTATTATTGTCATGCATGAAAATACAGTTTATTTTTGTATTTTTACAGTATGAATTTTTGGCGATATATTTTTTGTCTGGGATATTTTTAATGGAAAGATTTAACCCCTTTGTGGGAGAGGTGCATTATTCAGTGTACTGAACACTGCAAAAGGTTTTTTAAAAAATTTTTTGTCCTCCTGTTAGATATCTAAAACTCTTTTTAAAAACCAAGACGTACAATTTTTCTGGAAAATGAAACTTGGCTTCAGACTGTTGAAGGGGAGCAAGCTGGAGCTACATTTAGGGCAACGCTAGAAAATATTTTCCTTCTTGGTGAGGAACAGAAGTCGACCAAAGAGGGCAACCTTTCTACTTTAAAAAATGCATTATTCAACTTTTACAAGGCACGTGCTTATGCATAAAACATTCAGAAATCAAGGCGCGGAATGCATGGACTTGATAATTATGAATTAACAATTATGACTTTGGATTGTCACAGGTTGGGTCTTCAGTCTGGTCAAACAGAAAGGTTACATTACATTTACTGAGCGCTTCTTAGCAGATCGTCTTATTCGGTTTCCCGAAGAAAAATCAGTTGAACTCAAGACTCAACGCCCCTCTCCTATCAGCTCTATTTCTCCCAGTAATTTAACAACAAGGATAAAGATGAATATCGCCCTCATTGTGTTGTCCTTCTGGCCTATTTCAAGCAGCTTACACACCTCTATTATTTGTATTTCCTGAAAATCACCCCATTTTTTCACACAGTGATTAAAACTCAATTATAATCGGCTCCTTCGGTGTATTTTGGACTCTGCTGTTCATTATCAGCCCATCCGACGGTTCGTACGCTCGTCACCGAATGACAGAATGCCCGGCTGAGTAATGGCTGCAATTCCGCACAGTGTAGATCGATGGAAGAGCTTTGAGCCGAGCATCTGCGGACATTAAAGAGGCAGCCATCCCCGTTATAAAAATAAAAAGGGAAAATTCTTAATGTTAGTCAATGCAGACTGTTACAGTAGGGTAACCATCCAGTGTTTTAGCCAATGGAATATTCCAGATGCTGGTGTTGATGCTGTGCCATCGCTTTGTGCTTTTCTACTCTGCCTTACACCGAGCCGCGTAGCCAGGTGCTGCACAAACATCCATCAACAACAAATTTAGCCCTTTCCATGCTTGAATGTCTGTTTTTCTCCTATAAAATATAAACATTTGAAATAGCATCCTAAAAAATATATAGTTGACAAGAACTGAAAACGTTTGTTTATATGGAGAAGGCATCAGTGTCCAGAGTTGGAGATTGTGTGTTCACGTCTGACTCGAGTTGGCTTGAAGTGTGTTATTCCACAGTATTTACTGTTTGATGCACTAACCACATGTGTGTGTGTGCAAACTGAGAAGAGTAATTAATTCTGCATCCTGAGGAAGCAGGTAGGACCACTGGGTTCCACTTGGAAGATTCCTGGTCTGAATGCCTGCTGCTGTTGTACATGTGAGAAAAGAGTATACCCTGTATTACTCCAGTACGCTACGTTAATTCATTTAGCTGCTGTTTTCCTGCAGAGTGACTCACAGTGTTAAGCTACCTACAATTATTTACCCATTTATACAGCTGGGTAGTTTTTTTCAGAGCAGTGTAGGGTGGCACAGTGGCACAGCGAGTAGCGCTGCTGTCTCACAGCGCCTGGGTGGTGCGAGAGGTTGTGCGTTCAGTCCGTGTGGAATTTGCATGTTGTCTGTGTGGGTTTCCTCCGGGTGCTCTGGTTTCCTCCCACAGTCTAAAGACATGCTGTTCAGGGTCCCCCATAGTGTGTGTGTGTGTGACAGAGAGTGTGCTCCACTTATGTATGGATGAGTGACCCAGTGTAAGTAGTGTATCTAGCAGTGTAAGTCAACTTGGGGAATAAGGTGTGCGAGCTGGTAACACTATGTAGAGTTTGTTGGAAGTCGCTTTGGAGAAAAACATCTGCTAAATAAATGTAAATTTTCCTCAAGGGCGCTAAAGCTGTAGATGGGAGTCGAACCTGTGACTTCAGATTCCAAAGGCAACGGCCAGGCAATGCGGCTTGATCCAACTCCGAAGGCCATTAATATAGTTGCTGCCAGTCCCCAGTCAGTGTCGCAGTCCAAATTCCTCACTGTTTGGTTAATTAGGACGCGATGCAAACTCCCGCTTTTTGAAATTGCGTCGCCCACATTCCTGGCCTGCCCCGTACTATATGAAGAGCTTCCATCCACATTACGTACCTCGCTTATCTGTTGACAAACTGTGAATGAAAACAACTTCCCTCACACAGGGCTCCTAATTGAAGGGGCTTTCAGCATCTGTAATGTTGACGGAAAAATACAGAGGGACCATGGCTCCGTCGCACTTTTCCCAAATCTCTGACTGGAAGCAATGGTAATATATACACACACACACACATTTTCAGAACCGCTTGTCCCATACGGGGTCACGGGGAACCGGAGCCTACCCGGCAACACAGGGCGTAAGGCCGGAGGGGGAGGGGACATACCCAGGACGGGACGCCAGTCCGTCACAAGGCACCCCAAGCGGGACTCGAACCCCAGACCCACCGGAGAGCAGGACTGCGGTCCAACCCACTGCGCCACCGCACCCCCACTAATGGTAATATAGCTCTCTTTAATTATGTCATTCTGAATAGCAGATTTTTTTTTCAAAGAATGATTGTGTCTGTGACACTACATGGAGTTTAACACATTTCCATGGACATTTAAAGTTACCCTGAGAAGTGCACACTTTTCACTGGCAGACTTTGCGGGAAAGAGCAGCTTCTCCTGCCGATACTTGTTGTGTTGACTGAATAATAAATTGACTTTCTGCCCATTCTCTCCTCGCGCTAAAAGGTTAATTGAATGCCTCACACCGGTGTCTCTCTGGTAAACAAAACATTTGCATTTAACTTTAATTTATTAACACCTCCGAGAAAGATGCAACATACTGACAAACAAGTTGTAAAAATATTGAAGCCAAAAAAAATCAAAAACAAATCTGCGCATCCAAGAAGTTTCATTTAGCCAAATTAAATTGGTGATTTGTCAAAATCCGATTTCCACTTAGTTCTCCCACTTGCCCATAACAGAAATGCCAAATTAATTGACGTACTGCCAGATAATGCAGGTCTTAACTAAACTGAAATTAATTGCCTTCGTGACAGAGGCTGGGTGAGGACCGATGAACCATTGGAAGAGCTCTGTACCTCAGTGACACACACTGCCGTTTTCAATTATCACTCAGGGACCCTCGAAAGCAAATTTCTTCATCAAGACCACCGTCCCAGAAAAGGTGCGAGCAGCTGGCTGCCTTCACGTTGGGACATTTTAGGACTCACACTGCTGCACTGTCCAAGAGCCCACTGAAACCATTCCGCGTGACGGCGTTCACAGCAAACACGTAGATGAACGGCATCGAACCCCTTCCTGCAGCACGAAGCACGTACGCACCAGGCGTGTCTAGCAGCCACAGGTGGAACATCTTCCAAAGCAGACATACAACCAGTTGATGAAACACTCCGACAACCACAACGATGTCCATTAATAGACTGCGTGACAAGCTTCGGATTCATATTTTTCAAAAATTAAATAATCTGCACAATATAACAATCTCTTTTCACTTAGACTGTCTCGTCCCATCCAGGGTGTACCCTACCCCCCGAGCCTTGTGCCCAATGCTTGTGGGATAGACTCTGCCGCACTACAACCCTGCTCAAGACAAGTTACTGAAATTGGATGGATGGATCGATGAATTGTCTGCAAAATAACATACATAACATTAAAATAAATTAAATTAAAAGGTTAAATAGTATAGAATAAAATGTTAATATGATTAAGAATTTTTACTGAATCACAAGTTCCACAACCATATGCCCAGTCAGTTGAAAACATTCTGGACTCATTAAACGCTAATGCCCTCGCACAGCCCCTAACAAATATCTAAAATGTCAGTCTGCAAGTTGCCCTGGACAGGACTGCCAAGCAAATTAACTGTTGGAATCGGTCCTAGTCTCTTTTCTTAATTGTTTAGTCATTTGTTTATACTTCAGTCAATGTAGCTGTAACAATTAAACTTAAAATTCAGCTGAACAATAAACATCATTGTTGTTTTCTTGAAGTCTAGCCATCTGGATTCAAAGGGACTTTTACTTTCCAGATTGTTTTCTTTTAGTTGAATGTGTCTCAGGGATGAATCCTGACTAAAAGCTGAAAAGCTGTGCATAGAGCTCCCCTTGTCTCACATGCTTTGACCTTTGCACCCTCACTAAGATTATCTAACCAAAAAGGCTCTCCTATGCTGTAAATTGCTTAGAACTGCAAACATTGGAAAAGCCCATTTTTGGAATTATTTTGATGGAAATATTAAAATATAAAATGATATAGAAATTAATTTAGAAATATTAAAAACGAGTAGACCTTGGAAAGTGTTTGCCCTGCAAATGCAAATAATATGAAATATAGAGCTAGAGCAATAACAGCTACACCAATCACAGCCAGGACTATCAGAGCTGACCAATCACAGTGAGAGCGATCAAAGGTAGACCAATCACAGCTGGGCCTATACGAGCTATAACAATAATGGCTAGACCAATCACAGCCAGTTTTATCAAAGATGACGAATCCAAGCCCATCCAGACCTACAGTATCCAGACCAAGAAATATCACAGAAGACCAATCACAGCTATACAGGCTCACCCTCTTATTTCCCTTCTGCGAAAATTAAGCTAATTATAAAGATGCCCAACAACGGATGAAATGTCATCCACACTGGCGGTACAATGGCATTATTCTAATATGACAAATTACCCACAGAATTAACATCTGGCTCAATTCCAGCACAATTTATTTCCTCATGGAGAATTTTCTATGAGTGGTTATACCTTTTAGAACACGAATAAATCAACTTTTAAATGGTATCGTAATATATTAGCGAAAGGTGTTGGTATATCTACCACTACCAATAAAATGGTTGAAAAATGGATAAGAACGAAATTACTTCTACCCCATTGGGTATGCGTTTGTATTCTTTATAGCTTTGATTTAAAGGGATGCTGCAAATCAAATGACATAACTGGGCCTAACTGATAAATGTTCTGCAAAAAGGTTTTAACTTTAAACCATTATACTTTTGAAATGGGACCAGGAAGCTACAGTGATGGCACAACAAAAGTAAAATTTCTGGCATTCCTTGTGTCTGACTGGCCCTAATAGCGGGCCACTTAATAAGAGTATTATGTCAGCATTGTTTTAATGTCAAACAGAATGTCATTCTTTCACCTTTTTTGATGACATATTTTTAAAATGAGCCCCAGAATGGATCCTTCTTAGGTGACCAAGCAAATGTGTACCGACTTTCTTTTAGCAATGAATTATAGGTGCTGTTTAATATTGACTGATGAGACCATAATTCTCAGTAACACAAATCAGTTGAGGTCAGTGCAAAATTACAGTCTAATTTGAAATTCCAACTGGTGAGAAAAAGCAATAATTCACAAGCTTGAAAAAAATCCTTTTTTGCAGAGCTGTCACATTTTGTTCCCCTTCAATTACCTCCAATAGCTGTGCAAGCAGACTACTCTGACCATCCATGGAAGAGATTAGGAAAAGGGAAATTGCTTTTAAAAAGGACATGATTTGAGCTTCCTGAAGATGCCTGTCCACTCACCGGAAACATGGAAGCACAAGAAAAACGCAATGTTACACAGGTGGTTTGAAGTAGACAGTAGCTGCAACTGAAAAAATAAAATGCATTTTTAAAAATTTATCAAGGAAATATAATTTTAGCTCCTTACTGCTTACCTCCAGCATACATCTATAGTGATAACAATACACAGAGTTCAATGGAAGCCGCTTTGGAGAAAAGCATCTGCTAAATAAATAAATGTAAATATAAATCTATAAGCCTGTCTGTGAGTGAAAACACCAAAATTCTAGTCTATCTTTCTTAATGACCTTAACAACCTCTTTCTGTCATAACAAGCCCTGATCCCTCTGTACCTTTAGTCCATCGAAGCAACCAAAAGTCTTGGTGTCCTCAAGTCCATTGTAACAACCGCTGGTCTTCCTATCCTCAAAGACCATTGCAACAACTACTGGTCTTCCTGTCCTTCAAGTCCATTGTATCAATAAGAGGTCATCCTGCCCTCAAAGTTTACCATAACAACCACAGGTCTTCCTACCCTCAAAGTCCATCATTAAAGTTCACTATAAGAACCATTGGTTTTCCTGTCCTCAAAGGCAATCGCAACAACCACTGGCATTCTTGACCTCAAAGTCCATCTAAACAACCTTTCTGACTCCAAAATCCATCATAAAAGTCCTTCTGTAACAAGTACTGGTCTTCATGTCCTCAAGTCCCTTCATAACCACACTTCTCTTCCATCCCTCAAAGTCCACCGTATCAACAAGAGGTCATCCTGCCCTTAAAGTCTACCATAACAACCACTAGTCGTCCTGCCCTCAAGGTCCTTCATAAGAGCACTGGTCTTCCCGTCTTCAAAATCCATCAAAAAAACCGCTGGTCTTCCTGTCTCCACAGTACAATCTAATAATCACTTGTCTTGGTGTCCTTAGCCAATCACAATGCCCGACAATCATATGTCTCCACAGTCCATCATAGCAACCACTTGTGTTATGTCATGTCCTGATAGCTCATCATAACTGGTCTGTTTCCTCCATCTCTCATACCTCGTCTTCCAAAATCTCTCCCAAGGGACCAAGGATTCCAAACACATCCCTCGGCACCTAATAAATAAGACAGAAAGGGCTCCACAAACCACGCACCTCCCTCACGGCGGCCGAGGCATCCTCCATCCTGTCTTTTCTTTTCCTTTTTTATTCAGTTTTGCGCTGCGCTGAATGACAATGAGCTCGGGGAGAGGAGCTCCTCAGGCAGCCAAGTCCCAGCACTACATGCTTGTCAATCGCTCCAGCGAGCGGCCAGCGCACATGGACCGAGGCGTTCAGAGCGTAGCAAAGCGCAGAGGCATGTGGCGTTCTGGCCCGAGCAGAGATGTATGCTGATGGGAGAGAGCTTGCTTAGCAGTTGCCCAAACGGCTGGGTAAATCCAGGTACTCACTTGAAGGAGGGCAGCATGTGACACTGCGGTTAAGGATTTTTCCTTGTATAACAAAGGTTGGATGTTCAAGTTCAAGAGGTCGTGTTGTTGCACCATTAAAGGGCATTGAATATAGAGAACACAATCATACCAATCTCAGGCCTTCTGACTGCAAGGCAACATCTTCAATCAATACTCCACCTACTACCCTTGGATAGTTTAGACATTTCAACAGGTTATAGACATAAAAACTCAGAAAAGTTGTGCACCTTTAAAAAATCCTTTGAGGATAAATAAGCATTTCTACCTTTTTATCTTCATTTTCCCATTAATTTGACCATTATAAGGAGAGTATGTGCTGTGCACTTGAACAATATTCAACTTCCTGCCAAATTTGAAATTCACTTCTTAGTTGAAAATTTTTATCTATTTGTTACTACAAAATGAGCACAAAAGCGGCCGTCTTATCTAAAGCTGCATTGTTACTGCTCAGGTTCTCTTCAGCGATGGGCACACTGATCACAAATGAAAGAAAATTATGGGAAACAGCTCTGGCTGGGATGGAAAATATGTGTATAATTATTGATTTGTGTGGTGTTTTGCAATTTCCCTCCATTTTCTACGTGTGCAAGCAGCTTGGGCGCATGAAAAACATTTAATCAGTAAGTGCTATTTTTGATAGATCTGCATCAGTTACTCAAAACACCTTTCCCATTTCTGTTGATCGTTTTTGCTTTTCTTTCCATCGTGCATAACAGAAATTACAGAAAACATGGTTAGTTTTACTTCGAGATGCTCCTAGTCAGGTTATAAAAATCCGACTTTATGAGGAGTTTCATTTAATACCCCTACTACTATCCCCTACTTTCATTTCACACCCTTACCCTCATTTAATACTCCTGTCTTAAGAGGCTTTTATTTGGATTATTTGTTTTAGATATAGTTTAGCTCATGCCGCATTAGGTTTTTAACCTCCATTAGCCCTCGTTAATTTACATTCTTTTCATTGATTTCTTTTGTCCTTACTGTTCTGGATTGTTTATGAGGGTTTGTTAAGCGTACAGTACATTATAGTCTGAATGAGCAGCATGAGAGCAGGTAGCAGGTATACAGTATTATTAATAACAGTGAAAGCCATACAGCATTACAGAGTAATTAATGAAAGGAAACCGCCTTCTCATATTGGGTTATGATAGGATTATGTTAATAATGCTAATAATGTTAATAATTGTGCTAAATATTTTACCATAAATGGGTGTCACTTCTGGAGCTCAGGAACAAAAAAAAAAGCCATTGAAATGGGCGACAACTTTGATTTATGAGAAATCACCATACAAAGCGTCTATCAGGAATTAATTGCCGTTGTAACGTGAGGAAGGATCGCAACTGTTTTTCTGCTCAAAAAAGACGTTTAAAACATATGGGCGTCACTGACCTTTATTATAATTAAAAAGGCAAAGGCTGATTGGACTGAACCAAAATATCTTACACTCCAGGGGGTTAAAGGTCTGTGGTCTTGTATCCAGCTGAATGATGGGACTGATCGTGCAGTCGAACCAAGGCCCTTTGTTGCCGTTCAAGCTGTCGTATGATGGCTGCAGCCAAAAATACACTCTTACCTGCACATGTGGCCCTGGAGCACACCATAAAATTATTATATAACTGTAAGCACCAAGAACGTTGCTATGCCAGTCTGAGTGGCCATGGGACAAGGCATCCTCGTACCTTGGCTTCAGCGGCCAGGAGGCAGGAAAACCCAAGCCATAGTGAGGAGGTGTAGAGAAGACCCCCCTATCCCCTACACGACCCCCTTGCACTGCTGCAGGTCTCCGTGTCATGTGACATGATGGCCACTGCCAATGCTTGGCCGCATGCCCTGCCACTGAGCAAATCTGGGCCAGCCCACACCGTTTCGGTGCAGCGGCTGCCAACAAAATGCCTGCTTTGAGGAGGGGATTAAGGCCTAAATGAGGTGCTAGGGGACTCAATGGCTTCCACCACGCGTTCCGCACAATCATTCCGGAAGGTTCCCTCATTCGCATCTTGAGAAAACAAAAAACAGTTCATTATGGGTCTATTTGTTTCCTAAATGTTTCAGGCGCATCATATATATATAAAAAATATGGTACTTTGTAATGCAAAGGAGACATAGACAGACTTCCTGGGTGGTGAGAACACAGACAGAGCTGCCACCTCCCGACACAGGCCATAAAAACCAATCCATCAGACACAGTAAAGCATGGCTTACTACAGTAACTCACACTGTGTGTACACCCACACACTGAAGCTGCTTATCAGTGAAGCGGAGCCTAACCCAGCAACACAGGGCAGAAGGCTGGAGGGGGAAGGGACACACCCAGGATGGGACACCAGTCCATCACAAGGCACCCCAAGCGGGACTTGAACCCCAGACCCACCAGAGAGCAGGCCACAGCCAAACCCACTACGCCACAGCATCTCCTATTGTATGCCCCTCACAACTTAAAAAAAAAAATTACAAAAGGAAGAGCTGTCTCATACAGCGTTCTCAA
Source organism: Scleropages formosus (assembly GCF_900964775.1). Taxonomy (NCBI): domain Eukaryota; kingdom Metazoa; phylum Chordata; class Actinopteri; order Osteoglossiformes; family Osteoglossidae; genus Scleropages; species Scleropages formosus. The sequence continues at coordinate 27,524,729 of NC_041814.1, read as the reverse complement.
ACTGTACTCTGTATGTTCGAAATACATCGGCTCCTCAAATTACAAACACATTTCTGACCAGAAGCCTGTTTGTAACTCCAAAGTCACTTTACCCATAAGACATTTTGCTGACGCTTTCCTCCAAAGCGACATACAACGTAAGAGACCAACAATAATTTGCCCATTTGCACACCTACTGCAGGCTAAATTTTTAGAAAATGGACAGGCGACACAAACGCAATAAAGTGTGAAATAAACTGGAGAAAATGGTGACAGAGCCCTGAAACACGAGTGTTGCCCTAAAGGGGGACCCCAGGATTCCCAGGATGGCAGTTGAAGCACAAGGCTGGGGGGAGTATATAAGAAGACCCTCCCTTTCACATAGGTGGAGCTATAGGATCGTTCTGGGAGGAGTTGAGTGGAGTTGAGTGGAGTTGAGTGGTGAAGTCAACGGGGAAGGTGAAATGGGGCTGTTCACCCGGGATGGAACACCGGTGGCCTGGGCCACCATCTGAGGAGAGGGAACACGTCTTCCTGCCATCAGAATGTGCCTGTTTCATAACAACACACTTTTTCACATCCAGAAAGCTGGAAAAACACATTTTCTGCACACATCAATATGAGAGACACATGTTTCAGGAACACAGCCAAGCAGAATGTGGCACATATACAACCAGCCCACCGTTTGGTACACCTGCAGAAGCCGAGAGGTTCGGTGTGGGATCAGCTGTCCCTCTTCTCACCGCGGAATATTAGTGCCATTTCACATCCGTGTTTATTTGTACTTGTTTCTTCCATGTTTTTGTGGGACATTCAGATTGAAACTCAACCTTTGACCTTAATTCCCATTCTGCTCCAGGGGAGGATCCTTGCTAAGACAATAGGCAGCGCAGTGATTAGAGCTGCTGTCCTGCGCTCGCAGGACTTGGGTTCGAACTCCCCTTCCTGCTGCCGTGCCCTTGATCAAGGGACTTACACTGAATTAACACAGTTAAAATTACTTTTTTGTATAAAGTGGTGCAGTGGGTTGGACCACAGTCCTCCTCTTTGGTGGGTCTGGGGTTCGAGTCCCACTTGGGGTGCCTTGCGACGGACTGGCGTCCCGTCCTGGGTGTGTCCCCTCCCCCTCTGGCCTTACGCCCTGTGTTGCCGGGTTAGGCTCCGGTTCCCCGTGACCCCGTATGGGACAAGCGGTTCTGAAAATGTGTGTGTGTGTGTATAAAGTGGTAACCGAAAGGAGTTCAACACTGTAAGTTGCTTAGGAGATTTGAATCAATTACAGTTTTTGGAGAAAAGCATTAGCCAAATATGTAAATGATGTTATTTCTTTGCTTAGCGGAGACTTTCATATAAAAAAGACTATTTAAGCTATTTGAAGAGCTGCGTATTTCCCCGGAACAATCCAGTTTACGTCTCTCGTTCAGGTTTCTGGGCAGGACACTTCTGATGACCCGCTGGACATGTTGGTTCAGCCTGTCTGCGAGAGGATGGGCGCTTGCGGGTGTAACACGGGTCAGGCCTGCCGTCGATCGCACACTTAAGTGTTACTACTGGCTGTAAAGGCATAGGTTCCGCATCACTCAGAGATCCCTGCATCTCCACCTCTACGGCTTCCAGCCAAAGCCGAAGAAGCTCCTGGTACGAGCGCACATGGAGCGTTCATGGAAACCCCCAGCGTCCCTCCCTGATAACACTGTATATCCACTAATACAAAAATAACTGTGTAAAGGGATACACCTTATGAGGTAAAAATGCCCAGATGCGCATTACGGGTTTAATGCCCCTTTTATATGTGGCTTTATTATTTTCTGAGAATGTAAAACATTTTACAGATGCAGGAAGGCCCTAAAGGACCCTGCAGTTCCTTTTGGCTTATGTATCGCCATATTGGAGATTCTATAAAAGATATTATGTGATATCACAGCACATTAAAAACATACTTTATTTGAGTAACCCTGGTAGCTGGGACAGGGATCGGTGTCACACACTTGTGCAGAAACACACCCCGCTGTTTTTGGAAGTGAGTGCCAATACACTTCATCCTCGCATGACCAGACCTCAGGGGACCGGATATTGGAATGAGTGAACAGTCCAGCGCACTGCAATATTATTATTTTTTAAAATATACTTTCCGGAATTTTCAGGGGAAAAAAAAAACAAAACACAAAATCACTGTACTTCAGTGTCTGTGATATGTGCTTTACTTATAAAACCTTTAATAAGAACATCAATAATTAAAAAAAAGTTATAAATGCACATTTGGCAAGGAAGTGAACTCTGTGCCATCTTTCTAACACAACATATCTATTTCATTGTCTTATTTTATTCTGTTATACTGCTTTATTAAGTATGTGTAACATTTAATACTTCACTTACGCATAACAACATCACTGCCATGTCAGATTGATTTTTAAACATTCAGTAATATGATACACCTGCGATAGACTATCATCCAGAATGTATCCCCCTCAGCCTTGCTCTCAGTGCTTCCAGGATAGAGTCTGGATCATCGGGACCCTGATCAAGACACATCGGTTACTGAAAATGGATGGATGGATGGATGGATGGATGGATGGAATAACCGCTCAGTCACATGACCATATTCCCACCATTAGTGTGATCACATGATGAGCTGTAGATGTATATTTGTGGATATGAGACTCTGCAATCCAGCTGCCCCTTGTCTTCTCCCGTCTGGCGCGGCCATCTCAAAGATGATCATTTCCTGCACTGAGAGGTGGACCATGCAGCCCCACATCGCTGGACACTGGAGGCTCACAAGGTTGCTTTCTAAACAGGGCAGAAACCTATCCACTATTTCCCAAGGTTCCCAGTGGGTAGAAACCAGCTGGCACAGGTGTGAGACATCAGCTGGCTCAGACCACCGGGGGCGGGGTCAAACCGCACTACCATTTACACGACCCTTGGACGAAACAAAGGAAACACATTTAAAAACATTCAAAAATTAAATATTTAAGAGTATTTTTTTTCTGTTTGCACAAATCACTTCCCGCACAGATAAATTCTAGTGTGCGGCTGTGACATTAGTGCGCCGTGTGTGTTCTGTGTGTTCCCCGGGTGCGCGGCTCTCCTGCCAAAGCATATTATTGCGCTATTGCATTACTGCATTGCGTATTAATTTTAACATACAGCTTCTGGCACGAGGAAAAACAGCTGCTTCACGCTTGGAAAATTTCACAACCACGGAAACACATGTATGCGGGTCCCCAGCCACTGTTTTGTGTTTGTGTGGGAAATCCAGCGAGGGCCCCATACAAAGGCAGCATATTCCCGGTATTTGTATAAAGATACACAAACAAATCCTCGCTAACAAGAACGAGTCCCCGAGTGGCTCATGAGAACAACAGCGTGGGCAGAAAGATCATTTTAAGGACCCTCCGATGGACCCGGGTTCGAGGGGGAGGATAGAAGAGGGGTCTTTACTATCCAGGTGTCAGTGATGCTCTGGGAGAGCAGAGGCGCGAGATGGAGAGGAAGAAACGGAGAACCTGCTAACGAGTGAAAAATCTAAGAAGTTCAGAGCCCACCCCTCGTGGAGATTGGCGAGGGTGTCTGCGATGGGGTTCTGGGTACAAATGGGGTGGACGATGAGGGAACGGGCTCGACAGCAGAGGTGCGTAACTTTTTCTAGGCCGCAGACCCCTTGAAGAATGTGAAGGAAGCTAAAGACTCCTCTTGGAGAAATGTCCATAGACAAACTTGCAGAAAGCATTTACTGATAATTTAAGTTTCAAATACTTACTTTTTTAATATTTAAATTTACTGCCCAGGAATTATGCCAAAGGTAGTAATACCATAGTAAAGTTAAAAAAAAAGAGTATTTAACTCTTTATTTAAAAGACTCAAAGACCCCAGGTTAAGAATCCATGCTGTAGAGCTGTGGTGTGCGACCTTTTCTGCCCAAGGGTCACAGTCATTATTGTGAAAGGGTATGATGGTCATAAGTTTTAAAAAAAAAAAATCTTAAATGCAAATTTGAAAAAAAAATTCTAATTATATATCATTTAGCAGTGGTACATGATCAAGTGTATATTTCTAGCAATGTGTTTCTAACTATTACTGTATTGTCCAGTGATTCAATGGAATATATTAGCCTTTATTAGTACTGGTATTTATTGTGGATATCATGTCGGACAGGCCTGCTCTAGAGAAAGGGCGGCTTTGTGGCTCTGGAAGTGGTGGTGGTGGGGGGGGGGGGCAGGGCTGTGCGTCCAGCTGTTTTGGATCTGCACGCTCAGCTTGCGGCCGCCCTGCGTGTCTGATGGGTCCGTCTCTGAGACGTGGGTCGGCGTTGGTGCCAGTCCCGTTGGTATTTCTCCAGCCGTACTCTGCCTTGTCATGCTACTCACCCCTCCCCCACCTTCTCCCGAAACCACCGTTCTATGGAAGGGCCGAGTCTAATAGGGTGAGTCAGACAGGCAGCCCCACCCCCCGACCCTCAGTGAGCCCGGCGCCCGTCGAGCTCCTCAGGAAACCGAAGGAACTGAGCCCCTTGATGCTGCACAGGGCCAAGTGAGCGGTGGATCGGCTCATGAGGCCGAACAAACAATACCGGGACTGTTCAGCTCCTGGGCTCCCGTTTACCGATCCCCCGCTAACTCCCTCGGGGTGTGACCTTCAACCTTTGCTTCTGCCATGTGAGGTCATGTAAGCACCACTGTGACTCCGAATGGACTGGAAGCGACCAGATGGACTCGAGGTAGCTAACACTTCAAAACATTCTAGAAAAATCTTCTGAGCTGAACAGATCTGCAGGTGAAAACCAGTGTCGTTCTCACCTTGTGACTTGAGAGCTGCATGACAGCTGGCCACATGCGTTGTAACGTGGTAAACGTGTCGCTTACAGGGCAATCGGCTTGTCGGCGCCACTGTCTTCGGTCAGACCGGCCGGCCCCCTTTCACTGGCACCCTGTTGAGTCGCGAACCTCCACGTGACGTCACCGTAAATCTGCCAAGGAACATACGCCTGGGAGGAAGGCGACACATCCCATCGCGTGTCGTCTAGGAGACGCCATACGATTCCACTCCCAGAGCACAGGTGGGCTAACAGCTTGTCGGCAATCTGCTGCGAACCCACGACACAGACATCTGCTTGGCATCAAGGTTCTTACTGGAGCTGGCACCCAAAGGCCATGAGGACAAGTATTATTATTATTATTATTATTATTATTATTATTTAGCTGACATTTTCTCCAACGCAATTTACAATGTTTAGCTACTATGTACAATTATTTACACATCTATGCAAGGATAATTTTTTAAAGCACATTATTTTTATCAACTTCAAGCCACATTAAAATATGAACAAATTTAAATGAGATTATCCGCACAAACTTCTGCTTAATGCCAGATGTTGACTCATTAATCCAATTGGCAACATTTCTCATGGCCCCTGTTTTACGAATGCAGCAAGGTAATATTTATTTCATCAATTCACGAGTGCGATTCAAATACAGGCTCTCTGAGTACAAGGCAGAACCTCTAACCAATATGCCACCTGCTGCTTCTCCACAAGAGCACCATTTCTTTAATGACATCAGGCCGGTCCCCCCGTTTCGCTCCCTGGATTCAGCCCGTTTGCACCATATCAGTATTTTCAGCTGCAAACTCAGAGCTAAACTAAAGGTAGCCCAGCATCTCAAGAGTCAACGATCAACAGGAGGGCCGACACAAAGGTGGAATTTTTGGTGACAACCCATCAGTAAGAAAACAGAATCCAACAAAGGCATAATTGCCCCCTTCCCTTTTCCAGCCCAATCCTCAATACAGCACTTCAACAGAAGCTCTAAAAGCACTAGACATGCGGTGGACCAGTGCACCTTAATAACGGCTCCACCTACAGCGTGCTAAAAGCGTTGCTGTCCATCTGGGACCCGTTCAATGCCCTTTGACAGCTCCTTGCCTGGGCAGCGTCACTGGGCCTTGGAAAATCACCACCTTCAATATGGCACTTAAACTGGGGGATTCAGGATAGCATATAGCATTGAGGTTACAGCGTTTGAACTCCTGGTACCAGCATGAGCATCTACTGGATGGCTGTAGACTGAGGGTTCAAGTCCCTCTGGAGCAAGAATAATTTGATTGTTTCTGAGTATTTAATTAGAGTACTGTGCATAAATTGGTTGTAACATAAAAATTAGAGCTTCTGGGCTTGAATCCCACCTCCTACTGTGGTACCCTTGAGGTAGGTACTTACTTTAAATTACTGCAGTAAAAATGACCAAGCCATAAAAATAACTTAAAAATTGTAAGTAGCTTAACGCACAAACTTAGTATTATAAGCTAGGTTTTAAAAAATATATTCTATTACTTGTATCTTCACACTGCTGTGGACCTGGGTGGTTAAAAAGACATCGTCAGTTTTGAACCTTCACGACCCACTTTCCTTAGGATCCCTCAGACCAGGTAATTTATAAAACGCAAACAAAACACTTTGACAGCAAGATCACATGGCTGTTATAAACCCCTAAACCCTCGCAGATTAGTGACAGCTAATTCAGCATGGTCACATTTATTTCATTAGCTGATGGTTTTCTCTAAAGGAACATATAGTGTGTAGCCAGTCACTCACCTACACAACTGGGTAATTTTACTGAAATAACTTTGGCTAAGTACCTTGCTCAAGAGTACTACCGCTGGAGGTAGGGTTTAGACCTATGACCTCTAGGCCCAAAGGCAGCGGCTCTAACCACTACGCTACCAACCGCCCCGGAAGTAAGGAGCGCCTGCAGCACAGTGGATTGGGCTTCAGTTAAATTTCCACTCAGGTGTGTTTTGCTAAGAAGACGGCCGGTGCCGCACAGCAGCCTCGACTTGCCATTGCAGTGTCATGCGACAGCCCTGCTCTAGAATAAATACTGAACAGCACTGATTTAGGAAAGCTGCCGGCTTCTTCTATAGTTATGATTATTCTTACACGTGACAGAGTATTCCGTTTATGCAGAAAATTGATGCTGTAACGTTGACCGCGATATCGGGGTGACTGATATTACGACATTAGCGGTGACTCCGGCGTGAGCGATGTTGAGATGTCGCCGGATGATTTCTGCTCGACTGATGGTGTGATATTGGGACCGATTTTGATGTGACTGATGTTGCAGTGTAGGCAGCGGCAATATGAGCAGGGTATCGATTTTGTCTACGGACCCACCCCCCGCTACGTCTGCGACGGGGAGCTGGAGGTGAAGGTCGGGCCACCAAAGAGAAAATGGACCTGTCGACCTCCTCACCAGCTGCTCGCTCGGTGGGAATAGGGAGGTCAGAGGAATGGAGAGATGAAGAATAAAGATGAAGCACGACCGCAGGGTCCAACCCGCAGACTCAGTAAATGTGGTAGTGTTCACCACGGTGCTGCTTTTAATTTGTCTGAGTGGGTGCGAGGCTGCTGGCCCAAATCCACTGCCTTTTTATGGGAATTATTATCCTTTCTCTAATCGCACCATAGGACAGTAATTGCCCACAAAGGTGTTTTTTTTCCTCTGAAAAGCAAATACCCGAGTTCTGCAATCAAAACAGCGCAGAGCAGAGCAGCAGTGGGATATTTACTCTGTTTCTCAGCTCTGGCGTCTTTCTTCATGTGTCGTGAGAAAAAATAAATTGTTGTCAATGTGGACGGTTGGGTTCTGTTTGGTGTTTCGTTTGAGGCGGCGCTCAGTTAGGCACATGGGTTCAATTGGTGCCACAGCTTAAAGAAAGAAGCTTTAATCTGCCTTTTTTGTGCTATTTTTAATCCATCCACATGGTCGATGGGGTTGTTTGTCAACAGACAGGGTGACCTTGAACCCTTAACACATGCAGTTAGCTAGACCCCATCACCCCTTCTGGGGTATAGGTTGTCAACAAGAGACTTCCAGAATCCTCTATGCTGTGCCTTTGCTTCAAACTGGCTCCAGGTGAGGCCCACCTTCTTCATGTTTGCCTGGAGGTCCCATCTCCAGGTGTTTCTCGGACGACCTCTTTTTCTCTTCCCTTGGGGGTGCCAACACGTGTAACTCATTGCCAAATGTATCCGACACCACCCGGTCAGAGCTGTTTGAAAGATCTATCGTGGATTTCCTCAAAACTGGCTGAGGACATCCTCCCCATCTCCTTCAAGTTCTAGCACCTGGACACTCACAGGGGTGGAAACTTGAAAGAACTACCAATGATGGCCAGAGCCTCCATTAACCCTACACCTACTGGGGGCTTGAATTACATTAAGTTTTTGTCTTCTTTTTGCCAAAAGCAAGGTGTTGACTCCTATAAATTGGATTTCTGATATTGCAGTGACCTTTGGACCCCTTCCCTTATCGTTCAAGGGAGCAAAATATGGGTTTGCAAAATTGCTGCTCAGCAGAGGATGAACCGAGAAGGAGATACTGGATGGCCGCTCAAAACCCCAACCCAACCCAAGACCATGGACCACAGCCGTAATGACACACAATCGATCATTTGTGTGAATGGTGGATAGAGGTTTTTCGCTGCCTGAATATTTTAATGTGAAATGCTCTTGTGTACTGGGAGAAATTTGCATGGAGTGCGGGGTTTGAATGTTGGTGGTTGAAAAACCATTATTCCTCATTAATCTTCTGAGAGAAGAAACCGGGAAAGAATGTGGTAAAAGCCTGATTGAGGAACCAGCTTATTTATCATAACGACGTCAGCAAATGAAAGCAAGCGTTTCGAAAGACTCTGGTCTGCGCATCTCTCACTCCACTTCCCTTCTTCTCACTTCCCCTTCCTTCCTTCTGCACTGCTTTACTGCCCTGCGGCTCGTTGCGTTTGCCGTGCTGTTCAGAATATTCCATACTTTATGAGCCCCTCTTTTAAAATTTTAAAACTACTTGAGAACTTGTTGGAAATGTTCTGCGTACATTGGAAAATATGAACAGTGGCCTCCAAACAAGGAAAGTGATGATCAATACCTCCTAGAGGTAATATTCTCCATTGGTGATGGGCCTTGGTGACCTCTGATCTCATCATGATGGGAAAAAGTAATCAATGTTTTTTTTTTTACACAAGGCAATCTACAAGAATTCATAGATAGATAGATAGATAGATAGATAGATAGATAGATTGCCGGCCCGTGCATACAAGCAGTAAGAAAATGTTTCTTAATTTGTGCATAATTTGTGTAACTAAGCCTTGATGGGGACATCTGTTCAGCATAATGTAATCTCACACATTCACGCACACTCACTCTCCCGAGTGCGCGATGCCTCTCCACAGAAATCAGAATCCAGCATCGACCCCCAGTCCCCAACAGCCCCCGCCTCCCAGCTGTTGCCAAACACACCAAAATGAAGTCCACATGCTGGCGCGGTTTCGGAAACCCACGGACATGTGACTGCAAGACAGACGCTCCAAACCGAGGACGAGCAACACATTGACGGGGCTGGAATTCCGTGGAAGAAGAGGCAAAAAAGGGCAAAATAGAAGAAAGAAAAGAAAGAGAACCCGGGGGGGTTGGGGGGTTGTTAGCCACGAAGGGCTCATTCCTCAACACAAAGCGTGGCACCCTAAGCCAACGGCTGGCCCCAGCCCAGATACGTGAGGGGGGCATTCTCATCCACTCCTTGTACACGTATTCAGGCCAATCCACTATAATCCCCTGGGAAGAAAAGGAAAAAGTCGTCGTGGACTCATGTCATGAGTTCGCAGTGCATTTCTTACATGATGCACATACAAAGAGAAAAAAGTTAATCATTTAAATGGAGTAGCAGGCGAAGAAGCCTTTGACAATGTGAACAGGAAGTAAACAAGCGGGCTCAGAGGCTCACAGCGCGCCGCACGCTAACATTCCCAAACGCACGCTCTCGGGAAGCGACACAGACGATTTCTCCGACCTCCCACATGAGACAGGGATTCCCATCCGAAGCACGAGCCACCAAAACCGCAACCCATAAGCCTAAACTAAACCAAAAAACGTGTTCTTTTGAAGTTCATGCAGGGACGGTCAACTTTAATGTCTAAAAACACGTGCGATGGAGGACAAAGCGGAACGCGATGCTGCACTATTTACGACCACAAAATCATTGCACTTTTCTTTAGCACAGTAAGTCTTTACTACCAATCCACCCAATTCCTTTATCCAGGGTGACTTGTAATGTTAGGTATGTACGCTAAGCTACTTACAGTGATTTACCTGTTTAGGCAGCTGGGTAATTTTTACCACATCTACTCAGGGATAGTACTTTGGTCAAGGGTACTAGGGTAGGAGCAGAGACTCGAAAACAGGCTCTTCAGGTGCATGGTTATGGCACTAGTGCTGCCCTCATGTCTTATATTCAGAAAGTATATTACATTCCTGTAAGCAACTTACAAGGTTAAACTACCTACAATCGTTTGCCCATTTAGGTAATTAACTGGAGCAATTCTGGAGTAAGTACCTTGCTCTACGGTAACATAGATTTATTCATTTAGCTGACGTTTTTCTCCAAAGCAACTTACAACATTAAGGTTACAATTACAAGCTTACAATAATTCTTCAAGCATTATACAGCTAGGTAATTTTACTGGGGCAATTTAGGGTAAGTACAGCCAGAGGTGGTGATTAAACCTACAACCTTTGGGTCCAAAGGCAGCTCTAACCGCTACGCTAGCAGCTGTCCCCAGCACCAGTGCTACTACAGCTGGACTTGGGATTCAAACTTGTGACCGTTAGGCCCAAAGGCAGCAGCTCTAAACCCCTATACTACCAGCTGCCCCCTTTATGCAGCTTCACTTCCTGAAGCCTTTTGGCTAATAAACCTGTAATTAATTTCTTAGGATGTCCAGATATTTGCATTTACATTTATTCATTTAGCAGCCGCTTTTCTCCAAAGCGACGCACATCTCATAGAAAATACAGTAATTGCATTTCATCAACAGAGGGAGAGATCTGTATGCAGACACGTGGTTCCAAAGTACAGTTAATTTGTCACATTCCACCATATAACCAGTAGCTGCATAAAGGCTAATATGTAACATTGTGTGAAATTCACATATCGTATAGCCTAATGAAAACTTTAAACCTATATGGTACTTCTTCAAGTAGCTGATGTTTTCCTCCAAGGTTACTTCATTGCTACCTCAGGTACATCTGGTTATTTTCCCATTTATACAGCTGGGTAACTTTTATTTATACAGCTGGGTAACTTTTACTGGAGCAAATTGGGGGTATGTATCATGATCAAGGGTTAAACAGCTGGAGCAGGGATTCAAACCCAGCTCCTTTGATTGAAAGTGGGACAGCGCTAACCACTGCACCACCTACTCTGCGTACCATCTATTCCAAATCCCAATAACAAAGACACACACACACACACACACACACACACACACACACACACACACACACACCATCTGAACTGCTCGTCTCATAGGGGGTCGCGGGGAGCCGGAGCCTAACCCAGCAACACAGGGCGCAAGGCTAGAGGGGGAGGGGACACACCCAGGACGGGACGCCAGTCCATCACAAGGCACCCCAAGTGGGACTCGAACCCCAGACCCACCAGAGAGCAAGACTTGGGCCGCACCCCTCTGCCACCGCACCCCCCCCTCAAAGATATGTATAATCAGCGAATTATATTAGTGAAATACATTTACAACTTTTTCTCTTCTTTTTCCATAGATAGATAGTGTATTTGCCACTGAAAGTTTTTCTACCCTTCTGAACACAAACAAAATCTCCCTGAAGGACAATGTCCAGACATCATGTCCACCTGTAAAATATACATCTGGGCAGATGTAAACCCTTTGGTCCACAGAAGTTACTCACATAAAGCTCCATCTCTCTGCTTGTAAAACCACACTAATAGTTCATTAGGAAGAGTAATTTAGTCCTTTATTCACTAACCAACCAAAACACACTCATTTTTTATTACACTCGCACTCAGCTCGCCACGTTAATTTCCTTCAGCTAATTCAAATCAAATCAAATTTAGCAAACTAAAAATATCCCTCAGCCTGAGAGCAACAGAAAGATTTTAAGCAGGCATAAACTATCTTTGTTTGAGATGAGATGTTTATAACAATTATAATATATAATTAAGTGCCTTTAACTGTGTTGTAAACAATTTTGTCTACATTTTGTATATTTTATGTATACTTTTCAAACCTGTTCTGTGTGTAAAATCATATCCTCTTTTTAAATATTATTCATATTATAATATATTTCGTATTATTTACCCTCTTTTTATATTATTTCTATATTATGACTTTTAGATATGTTTGCTTGTAAGGCAGTAACCATCATTTACATTACATACATTTACATTTATTCATTTAACAGACACTTTTCTCCAAAGCGACGTACATCTCATAAAAAATACAATTTGTACATTACATTAGGAGAAAGAGAGACATAGTTGCAGACGTGTGATTCTTAAGAAAAGTTAGTTTGTTTCTTTCCACTATATGCACCAGTGTTCCTCAAACGAGTAGCTGCATAAAATTCAGAATAGACGAATCCTGATCACCTTCCTACAATTTTTTTTTTGAGATACACAGATATTTACGCACAATACAGGAGTATTGGCTGTGTAAAGGTTTATCCGGGCATCATCATAAAATTATGGTGCATGAACATTTATACTTTAGACGAGCTTAAGAGATGATGGGCAAAGTGAGTGTGGAAGAGGTGAGTTTTAAGACCCTTTTTAAATGTGGATAGAGATTCAGCAGTTCTGAGTGAGAGAGGGAGGTTGTTACACCACAACGGAGCCAGAACCAAGAACCTCCCTGCTTTACCTTCTGTGTGCGGGACCACCAAACAGGCAGAAGAAGAAGAGCGAAGCGGTCTGGTTGGGATGTAGCGGTTGACCAAATCTTGTAAATAGCTAGGAGCAGTTCTACTGATGCATTTGTAGGCAAAAACCAGGGTCTTAACAAAAGGTACTCCGACAAATTGTTAATGGAGATTTTATTGTGGAAACAGCGACATTACTTTTGAAGGACACAGCAGAGCTTCTCCGGAAACTGGAACCAACAACCATCGCGTCACATTCTTAACCTCAGTGCTGTTGTTTCTCTGACAAACTCCCAAAAGAGAAGACTGTTACAAAGGAAGTGAGGCTCTAACTCAGACAAACCCTTCCTCCCTGAACCTGGGCCTTGTCCCGTGACCCAAAAAGAGGCAGAACAGGGGGTACTATGGAGGTTCACACACAGTACCTTAGAGCAAAAAAGTTTGATTCCCAGCAGGAAACCTCATGTTGTATACACTATGCACAAAGCAACGTCTCCTCCCTGCCACCGATCCCCTGAGAGACCGATCGATACGCTGCAAATCGAAGTAGCGCAGCGCGAGGACAGCAAACTAAGTCTTTCATGTTAACAGGACAAAATAAGAAGTTCGATGACCAAGTGAACCTTGAGAATGAGCTGGTGATCATTGTATCGACATTCAATCTGTCTTACTGCAACTACAGCGCCAAGTGTCTTGGTGGTGTTAGAAAGAGAATAAAATAGGGAAACGGACGGTTTTTGCTAATCGTGCCATTAAAGTAAAATTTGACAAATAAACTGGCTATTCTTATCCATTTCTTATTAGCAATGCATATGGGTCAGCAAGAGGCACAATCATTTGCTCCATAGCCTTGGAATCAAAAGACTCTCATTTGAATCCCACCTCCTGCTTTAGTACCCTTGATCAAGGTACTTACCCTGAAGTGACAGAGTAAAAATTTCCCACTTGCATAAATAAATAAATCACTGTATGTAGCTTAGTGTACAAATCTAATATTGTAAGCCTCAGAGAAAGGTTTTGGCTATGAAAATAAATGTACTTGACTTAATCACTTGTTCGGTACTAAGTAAGCAAACTAACACAAGCAGTAGACACCATTTTTGCACAGGGCTGTGGAAAACCTATTGGACTTTTATATGTTTTCAGAAAGAAGCAGAAACTTGCTTTTGTGACACTGCTGTCTGTTTGCCTTCTACAGAAAATACGACCAACACCGATTCAGTCAACTTTCCCCAAGGCAGACATCCAAGTTGGGTTTACTCTGGTTTTCGGGCCATTAAACACTTCATATGATTCATGCCGCACAGCTTTTAATGTGCACACACCCATCCGCCCAGACATAGACCCACAGAGATCTTACCAGGTCATATGAAAAATAACCGTACATACGACCCTATTGTGTTTTTTGTTCACGCACACAAACATACACACACACACACACACACACACACACACACACACACACACACACACACACACACAGCTGAATGTTTATCTGCTCGTGTAAAATGTCGTGTCAAAACAGTCAATCTAGAGCATACCATTTTGACACCTTGGCAAGGTAAGTACCAACGAACACACACAGTTCCCTGGTTCCAGAGTCCACTGCTGTTCTGAGATCAGCTCAGATGAGACCTGAGCTGTGTGGCCTGACCGCATGAGCACAAAGGGTCCCAGGGAGGTGGAGATGATTCCGGAGAAAGAGCATCAACACTGTAAACACCAGATGACCACAGGTGGGAAGCGGATCTCCAAGGGGGTGGAAGGTTCCTAACAACAATGAGGAGATAATGGAGTAATTATGGAGCGGTTAAAAGATCTATTATGAACACGAGGGCTTGAGTTCAACAGAAACAGCTGCTGAAGTGGTCCACATCGCTTGAAATACATACAAACACAGAGTACAAGGAGGACACAGATATGGCTATTGAATTCAAGAAGGCCAGAGGCTCTCAGGCAACACACCAGGGCTCTGGTGATGGAATAAAAGCTGTGGTGACACAACACAATCTTGAAGCTTATTAAACACAGACAATCAGGGAAAGCAGCCTAGGGTGTGGGTCATGGAACAAAGTGAGTAGGAGGACCTCCTAACTGGATCCAAATAACATCTTGCCTTCCTCACTGCTTCTTAAAAACGTCATAACAAAAAATTAAGAGGTCTACAGGGAGATCCTGAGGTTGAACAAGGATAACAAAGAGGTTACTAAGATAACTAAGAGCTCAACGAAGGACATCAAAATCAAGAGAGAGGCATACCAGGGAGTTTTCTTAGAGGTCAATCAAAAACATCAAAATCAAACAGTTTACCAGGGAGGTTTCTTAGAGGTCAATAAAGGGAATCAAGTCTACCAGGGAGATTTCTTAGAGGTCTGTCAAGAACATGAAAATCAAGAGCTCTACTAGGGAGGTTTCTGAGAGGTCAATAAATGATATCATGTTCAAGGTGTCTAAAAGGGAGGTTTTTAAAGGTCAATCAGAACATCAAAATCAAGAGGTCTACCAGGGAGGTATTTTAATGGGACACATGTCTTCCATTCCACTCAGGATGGACAACTCAGTGTTTGTGGTCTGGATGCATTCAAGTTTAGACACTAAAGCCTGGACTGAGAGGCGGTTAACTTTGCTGGGAAGGGAAACAAAGCACCATTGTGGAGGAGGGCATAAGGGAAAGGCACGCTGTCCTGCTCAGACTTGCAGACTGCCGACGATACCATCTGGAAAAGCATAACAAAAAAGAAGTGTTTGCTTGGTGGAGGCCACTTGGAATGCATCACTGGATGAAAATGACATCTTGCATTTGGTCATTTATTTGGAGAGAAAGTCAGAAGAACGGGGGGACAAAACAAAGCCTGAGCAGTAAAACACACAGAACCGGCTGTTCCACTGCTGCCTGTGAGAAAAGGCATCAAGACTGAACTGAAATGGCTGAGTAAAAGTTGTAAAAATAGATCTATGTTGGGCAGCAGTGCTTGCAATGAGCTCCATCACCTTCAAGCCGGCTATGTCCGGAGGTCGCCGAGTCCGTTTAATTTTCATGCGAGCAGTCGTACAGGAAATTGAGCGAACCTCCACTTCCAACCTGCACCCTCATCCTTTAAACCTCTCTTATTAGACACGATAAACAGCAAGGTCTCTGCCAGA
Organism: Scleropages formosus; assembly: GCF_900964775.1. NCBI lineage: Eukaryota > Metazoa > Chordata > Actinopteri > Osteoglossiformes > Osteoglossidae > Scleropages > Scleropages formosus. The sequence continues at coordinate 27,508,879 of NC_041814.1, read as the reverse complement.
ACTCGACTCCCGCTGCTGTTCGACTTCACACTGAATTGCTTCTGCCTTAATACCGGAGAAGTGAAAGTGAGGCGGAGATGGAGAGAGAAAGAAAGAATAACTTCTTGGGGAACACAAGCAGCTCGCATAATAACGGCTGCAGTTAAACCCTTTAGCAGAGTGTGCGACTTGTGGACAAAAGGATGACGGGCCATCCTGCTGGGAAGGGGAAATGAAGTCTGCTGAGATCTAGGGAAGCTGAGCTCAATCCCCAGTTCTCCACTATCCCACCCTTTGTTTGCAGTTCAGCAACTGTGGGCACCCTGAATGATTATGGCATCTCCAGTAGTTGGGTTGGGACGGTGTGCAATGTAGTGGTTGTTAAGCAGGGAGTGGGAGTGGAGGTGCATTGTCTATACCCAAAGTGTACGCTTGAATATTGATAAACCCCCTTCCCACTCACTGTTGAACTTTGGGTGGAACTCAAACAAGTGCTGACTGCACGTCCAATTAATCCCTGTTGGTTTAGCGGTGTTTGCTAACCAACCAAGGTACCGGAGGCCTCCTACATGGACTGTGGTACTGAGTTATCTACTCCTCCTCAAGTTCCAAAGAAAGCAAGGGAAACACAAGTACAAGCTTCATTTGCTCATTGTCAGTATGTTAACTGCAATATATCTTGTCGAAGACACTCACTTATAACCCCCAAACTGCTTTTAATAAGAATTATATTTGGTTTGTTAAATCTATCTATCTATCTATCTATCTATCTATCTATATTGACTATTGTTTGCATGACTTCTGTCACTTGATCCAGAAGCTCTGCTGTTTGTTCCATTAGCCTTTTTTTCCAGAAATTTTCCTATTTCCTCATCAGCAGGTCAGAAGGTCACTTGGACTTGAAGGTCAGAGATTCAAATCCCCTCTCCTACTGTAGCATACTTGATCTCTTGATTAGACAAGAGGTTTCATTACATAATGAGACAGGTTGATCTGTATATATTTATATGTTGCATGCATATGTCTATAACGGTCCTACATGTGCATTCTAAGTTGCTTTTTTTTAAAAAAAAATATAATAATAGTAATTTTCAGTGGCATGATATAAACTCTTAAATCCCCTAGGGGTAGAGTTTGGTTCTACTCATTCCACCTCCCCCCTCTGCTTCAGCATCATGACTGGTCACCTTCTGGACACAGGAGCGTATTGTGCCATAGCTGGCAGGACAGAGTGTAGTGGAGATCAAGCAGAAGATAGTTAGCCCTGGAGTCTCCCTCTGGGCCTGATGCCACCTCACTCCGCGCTCTGTGCTCCATCTAGCAGAACAAGTATCACCTTCCTTTCCTTGACCTTGGAAAACTAGAGCTGCACACAGCTCTTTAAGCTGAAAGACGTTCCACCAGTATGACGCCGGCTTGGAGCTGATAGGTCTTTTCTCAGTAAATGGCACAACGACGTTCCATTGGAGAGTCTCTGTGATGGGTGTGAAAATCATGCAGCACTTGCCCAGAGCACGAAAAAAGCCATTCCCAAAGCAGTCTCATTCCCCAGCTCCCATACTTGAGCCATAAAAGTAACATGCAGAGTCCAACAAAGCAAGGCTTTCCACAAGGGGTTTATCCAAATCTGTCATCCAACGTCATACAGAGGGGAGGAGACGGTGTGTGGAGAACGTGAAAGAACTTCACCTGGCTTTACAGATTAACTGGTGAAGAAGAGATCCATTGTCCTCCCGTACCGGGCGAGAAAACTGATCTCATTGTTCTTCTCCAGCGGAGACCGGCAGACGTACAGTATTTCATAAGGAGGGTAGGAATCCGAGAGAGGCTCTTAGAAACCCCGAGAGGTTATTCAGCAGTACTTGGCTTCCAAGCGGAAGGACACTCTACCATTCGCAGGTGTTTGGTGACGAGTGTAGTGCTGCAGGGAAGTGGCCAACGGTAAAAGACTAGGAAAAGAGCACCTTTTGGTGTGGTAATCTGAATTTCTCCCATTTTCTCTGTAAGTAACCAGCTGTATAAAAATACACCGGCTTGTTATGTTATCAACTTTCGAATTTTTGAAGCTACAAGCATCTTCCAGTTTATTTATGTACTTGTAAATGCAGTCTTTGCTCACCCAAGTGAAAATTTCTTTGTTTCAGAGACGAAAAAGTGCTTTAAACAATGTTCCAGTGAGTTCTGTTGGTAGAGCATGTGACTCTTACTCTCAGGGTTGTGGGTTTGAACCCCATATTGGGTGGGACAGGGGATAATGGTGCTGTCTCACAGTGCCTAGATGGTGGGAGAGAGCATGAAAACGACCCCTGATCAGTTGAGTGGAGTTAGCATGGGTTACCTCCCACAAACAGACACTCTGATGCTATCAAAGTGGCAGCCTGAGTAAATTTCCCTATGGAAATAAATAATAATTTATTATTATTATTATTATTATGGGGGTGCAGTGGCGCAGTGGGTTGGACTGGGTCCTGCTTTCTAGTAGGTCTGGGGTTCGAGTCCCGCTTGGGGTGCCTAGCGATGGACTGGCGTCCCGGCCTGGGTATGTCCCCGCCCCCTCTGGCCTTACGCCCTGTGTTGCCGGGTAGGCTCCGGTTCCCCGCGACCCCATATGGGACAAGCGGTTCAGAAAATGTGTGTGTGTGTATTATTATTATTATTATTATTATTATTATTATTATTATTATTATACCTTAATACAATTCACTTCCACAGATTTTACAGCTCTTGCATAGTGTAACATTGTACATGTTTATGGGATGATCAGGGGGTCATTATTTTACAGGAGTTTGTTGAGAAAGCGTATTTTTATTTCCAGTCATTTAAACTTTTAATGTTCTTCGTTTTAATGTAGCTTGATGTTACTAAATAAATACAAATATTAAAACAGTCACACAAAGTGTTTTTTTTAAATTTTATTATAGCTACTGTATATCCAATACTTTTTCAGCCCCTAACCTGTAAATAAATTGAAGGACATCTGCATTACTGATTGTGACTTAAACACGTTGGAGTTACAAACAAATCGAGTTATGAACTGTCTTCTGCCCCAAAATGAGTTTATATGGTTAGGAGTCAGTATAATAGTCCAAGCCAGGGGTCCCAAAACTCTGCAAATTCCATTCCATAGGTATTCAGCTCCACCATAAAACAGTAATTGAGAACTTAATAACTTGGGTGTTTGTCCCTAAAGAGACCTTTGAGAGCTGCTAGTACGCTCTAAGTTAGCCGTTCTGAGGAATCAAAACACACACACACACACACAGAACCGCTCGTCCCATACAGGGTCACAGGGAACCAGAGCCTACCCGGTAACACAGGGCATAAGGCCAGAGGGGGAGGGGACACACCCAGGACGGGACGCCAGTCCATCGCAAGGCACCCCAAGCAGGACTCAAACCCTAGACCCACCGGAGAGCAGGACTGTGGTTCAACCCACTGCGCCACCGCACCCCCCGCAGAATCAAAACATCGTATCAGTATTATTTCTTATTCATTTATCCATTCACTTGCCTCCCTTAAAATTCTTTGCAAATTCCAGAAAAACATCTGCTTCCCGCATCTCGCTTTTGTAACAGTTTTGGGCAGGAACTCTCGCAGCTTCCCAGGCACAGCATCGCAGTGCGGCGGTGCGGAGCCGACTTCCGTGACTTTCTCCTTGACCTTAGAGCACCTCCGCTTCGGGATATGAACCTGTTCAGTCCGAGTACAACATTCGATTTAGTCCCTCGCACGGAGGTGTGCTCGCTTATGCCCGGAAGCTCGGCAGAGCCTTTCAGCCCAGCTTCTGCATTCATTCGCCACAGGATCTCCGGAGAAACGGCAAAACAAGAGCATTAGGTGCAGTGTTCAATGGGTGCACTCAATCTGGAAAACAAAACGCGCAAGATGAGCACAAAAAAGAAAGGTGGGGGCACAAAACTGCGCTGCTGATCCCCCGAGGAGGAGCTTAACTTCAGCCTATTTTATTAACTAGTGGCCCCCATTCTTCTGCACCTCCATTGTCCCTGCTGCCATTGAGCTTCTGCCACCTCCCCCATCCCCCAACCTTTCTGACCCCCACAACCCCTCCTGACCACAGCCTCCTCTGGAGCTACTGCTGAAGTTGAGAGATGATCTCTGCTGGATGGAGCCACTGGGTTCATCCTGGGGATGAGAATGCAGTCGAGAGAAACCCCCCCCCCAGGTGTTTCCCAGCATGTCCGACAGAGCTTTTCGCAAAGCGCCGAGAAGTGCCATGAGTCATCTCTGTCCAACCCCACCCCCCGCTCCCTGCTCCAGCCGTCACTCCTCGAAGCCGGTGCAGAAAGGAATGAAAAGGCCCTTGATGGCTGAGGCTGGAGCATCGAGGTGCCAATCCAGGAACAGGGGTTCCAGGAACGTTTGTGACACTTTGTCTTCCTGTGTCACCCAGACATCTTCTTCCTTCAGCCTCCAAACATTTCACCGTGTTTAACAGTCAGACTTGTCTAGCCACACACCACCTCGTCTCACCAGAAGGAGTGCTGTAGTAAACAGCGAAGGTAGCGGTTGTCCAATGTGTGTGTGTGTGTGTTTGTGGTAATGGGAGGAGAGTACGAGGCTCAGCAGAAACGAAAAACAGCAGCAGCAACAACAACAACAGCAATAATAATAATAATAATAACAACCTTTTTTTTTATACTGTTGTGAGGAAATGTTTGTGGACCCAATGGAATAATCTTGATTTCCTTATGAATGACTTCTGAATTTTGATCTGATCTCGATCTAGGTCATTATGATAATTTAAATAAATAAATAAACAAATAAATAATACAGACACACACACATTTTCTGAACCGCTTGTCCCATACGGGGTCGTGGGGAACCGGAGCCTAACCCGGTAACACAGGGCGTAAGGCCAGAGGGGGAGGGGACACACCCAGGACAGGACACCAGTCTGTCGCAAGGCACCCCAAGCAGGACTCGAACCCCAGACCCACCGGAGAGCAGGACCTGATCCAATCCACTGCCCCCCCCCCAAATAAATAATATTACAGACAAATAAAACAAATAAATGAACGAATAAAGGCAGTCTTATTTGTCAAGCCAACAGGTGAATTGAGATTAACACCAGACTCACTGACTGCAGTGCCTGACTCCAGTTACCCTTTCCTCACTTTCTCCATCAATGACCTTCATTGTTCAAACTATTTGTTCAGTGGGAGGGTAAATGTGTGTAGGGCTGTCTTTACCAGTTATTATGACTTACACAAAGATTAAATTACTTCTTAATTAATTAATTCTGGAGTCTTTCATGCAGAAATCCAGATACGTCTAAGGGGTTCACAGATTTCTTTTCGTCCCTCACAGCTTTAGAAAAAAAAGCACTTTCTTCGAGTGGCAATAAACTAAAAGAATGTAGATGGTGTTGAGTTTAAACGCGAGACGCCCAGGACTTTGTGCAGACAAACATATCCGTATCCAGCTGGAGTGTGTGACGCGACACGCGGTACACTGGTCTCCTGGGTTCCCACACTCCTTATTCTGAAGGACCTTCAACTAGAATTCCCTCCAAAAAACTGAAGACATTTAAATAAGCCTGGCGTTCCTGAAGTACATTTATTTTCAACTCTGCTTTTCTAAAGAACAGCAGGTAGCGTAGTGGTTAGCGCCGTAAGACCCAGATTCAAATCCCACTTCTTACTCGTACCCTTGAGCAAAGGTGTTTACGCTGAAGTCATACAGTAAAAATGACCATGCTGCATAAATGGGTAAATCAGTACAAGCTGCTTTGGAGAAAGGCATTGCTAAATGCATAAATAATAAGAACAAATGAGAGGTTCTGGATACTTTTGTTCCACGAAGCAGGGCTTCTTCTGCTGGAATCTCAAAAGTAAAGGTGCAAACAGAGGTGTCTATGACATCAAATCAGTGAAACAGAGGAACCGCTGTTATCTAAATCTGCCAATAATTAAAACCTAAATCCGGGACAATCCGTTCCTCCATTTTTGATTCCTACGGTTCTGAACAGGGTCACGGTGATCCAGGATCAATCCCAGGAGACATGTGGTGTAACGTGACATCTGCCGTGGATGGGATAGCGTGGGGTTGACCTGAAACAGCCCGTCTCCGGATTGCGGGAGAAAAACACAGATCGCTTGCAGTGCCGACTGGAACCCGATGGACCCGACCGTTTCCCCCTCGCAGCCAATACCGTTTTAAAATAGACGTATTTCCTGATTATCTGCATTTTTACCCGAGGCACAGTCAAAACTCTGAGATCTTGGGGGGGCTCTTAAAGTGATAGCCGCCTATTTAATCTAAACTCCAATCTTTGGAGCAGAAGCAGTCGATGAAGTTTCCGGTTTGTTGCCGCCCTGTAGCCCATCAACTGGACCTGGACAAGGACACCACGTGAGAGGAAATCAGGAAACTCCTTGGCCTCCTGATGAGACAAGAAAGGGACTTGGAGGGGGCTCTGCGCACCCTTAGTCTAAAAATAATGTGTTATCTAGGGCAGGAACAACTCCAGATGAGCTGATACTGCTGCTGTCCTTTGGTTCTGACCCGGCGGTGCGGGCTTCAACACACCGTCCATCTCCAATCCTCCGGACCCGCTCGCCCCACATGCCTAATGCGACCTCGGATTCGCAATTGCATTCCATCAGGCCGGGGATGCTGACGGTACACTGATTCCCCGAGGCAGACTTGGATGCGGGCACAGCCAGCACGTCCTCAATTCCAGCACGTGTCCCAGCACGTCAAAGCTGTCGACGGTGGATTTTCGAAACGGTCGGTTGGATATGAGCGACTGGCGAAAGTGGACTCGCACTTCGGCGTCTGGCGGATCACAGCACGCGATCTTTGGCCCTGCACACACGCTGTCGTGCTCTATCCCTGTGCCAAGTGAGTCAAGAGGCAGCTGGTAGCAGAATAGTTAGAGCCACCCCCCGCCCCTCCTTTGGAGTCAAAACTCCCTGGTTTGAATTGCACCATACCCATGGTCAATGGATAAATCACTTTTAGCAGCCTAACATTTGTAGTTGCTTTGGAGAAATGCATCAGCTAAACATGCAAATGGGTGGTGTAAACATGGTAAGCACCATGTAGAACAACCCAGTGAAGAAGTTCATGTCCGACACAGATACACTCCCCTTCACACACACTGCAAGCACATTTACATTTATTCATTTAGCTGACATTTTTCTACTAAGCAACTTAAAATACTAAGATTCCAAAACTATTTATCCATCTATACAGTTGGGTAATTTTTACTGGAGCAAATCAGGGTAAGTACCTTCATCAAGGACACTACACCTGGAGGTGGGATTCAAATCTGCAACCGGCAGGTCTAAAGCCAGCAGCGCAAACCACTATGCTACCGCCTGCCCCAAACAGGCAAATTAGCAAACATGCACACACATTCCAGACACACTCACACACTCACACACTCACACACACACATGCGCCTGTTAATGTTACAAATACACACAAACAGGTGGCTCCAGCGCCAGATGCCCGTCCCTTGGCGTTAATCAGCAGATTTCCCCAAGCTGTGCAAGGCTCTCTGCGACCCACTTCCACTCATAGTCACAACTAGAGGGGACTTTAGCCGTTCGGAGCAACACACTCCCTGACTGGCTGCTCGCTGAGACACCGAACATTCTCAGAAACACTGAAACCTCAACTCCAGTCCTATTTTAAAAAAGCATACTCCGGAATATTTTTTTTTTTTGTTTTTCCCCAGACAGGACTCTCCTAACTGATGGATGGGATCAACGTGGATCGATGCACCAAGACTGTCTTTTATTTGCGTATTTATTTATTTATTTATTTATTTATTTATTTTTCCCATGCAAGCCTTTCACGCACGAACCGGTTTTAATTTATAGGCCCCGCCTGGAATCCCGCATCGCAGCCACTGCTATCCGGTATGCGCCCGAGATTCACCCGCTGGCACTGACTCCTAACTGGCAGGAAACACTGGAAGAAAAACAAAAATAATATTAGCAAACAAGAGGACTATTAGGGACGGTGGCCCACATACTGGGAGCAGCCTGTGAATCGGGCTCACGTGGCAGTGATCTAGTGACAGGCCCAACGCCGCTATCCGGGTGATCAATGACTGCCTGTCAGCTTCTCACTTTGTTTTCAACAAGTTCACTTTGGACTGGGTTGCACTATGGATGCACAAACAAGGTGCTCATGCATTGAAATACCAGCATTGTTTCATTTCCAATACAGGGTACACATCGACATCATTAATATATTTCTTAAATTACACATTTTTTCAATTGTTGTCACAGCATCATGTAACCATAGTAATGAGCTGAGACATTTTTCTGGAACACTGAGGAATAGAGAACTGGGATATTGGAAGGGTTATAAATGGGATGGGGAGGGGCTTTTATAAGGCTGACACCTGCTGCAGGTGTGAAGATTACAGTATTTTTTACCTTGACTGTTTCAGTTTTATTCTTTGATTTGCGTTTTTTGCTTCTTGTAGGCTGATCATTTACGAAAACCAGGCGGCAGCTCAAACCGTGATACGAAACTCGCCGTCTTTTCCATCCAGGCCAGTTTCAGGTTTTCTTTGGCCTGGTTTGGTTTGCGCTGTTACGGACCTCAGCGACTTCTGGGGTGTAACAATCTATATAATCGTGGCTTTGGAAGCCAGTCTGCGCAACAACACGGCGTCTGACAGGAAAGCAATAGAGCGAAGCCAGTGAATCGCGGCGCTGCGCGGGATCTGAGGGTGTCGGCCCTGGAGCGTGATGGATTGACCGCCCGCTCTACCGGTGACTCACAGGCGGTTCAATCTACCATCACGCTTTTAGCCACTGCATTGCTTAAAAAAAAAAAAAAAAAAAAAAAGAGAAAGAACTTAAGGCGATCCTCTATTTTTTTTTTTTTTTTTTAACTCTTAGGCGTTTTTGGCTTTAAAGCAATCATATCAACAGTACCTTACAATTCACACTGGTATCATACAGTAGGTATCTGGTCGTATGTTTGAAAGCGGTTCACCCCAATCACATGCATTTAACCTTCCGTGGGCTCTCCGATCAATGACGCACCCCGAGCTCTGAGGGACGCAGGTGCACAAAGACATCAAATTCGCATTTCAAGTCTCCAAGACTGCAAGTGAAACGGATGTTTAGAGACAGATAGAGGAATTTATCTGGGTATTTGCTGTTCATTCCAAAAACAGACCCAAACTGCACACGGCCTTGACTTCCAGCCCAACTAAAGGTCCTTTAAAAAGAAACATTTTTCAAAAATGAAAACATCAGCAAGAGGGAATGTGTTATAACATACAGCCTACCAAATTATACGTTTTCTCGCTAGACACTTCTCTTGGAGACAGCTGATGCAGCGGTTGATGAGTTTTTCCCTTTTTATCCTTTTTACACAGCTGGATTCATACCGAAGCAGTTGTGGTTAACTGCCTCGTTCAAAAGTACAACCGTGGGAGCAGCTTTCCTGTGACAAGTCCACTTAGTTAACCATTTAGTCACTTCCTGGTGGCCTTTTCAATCTTGGCATATGTTAGAAGGCCATTAACTATGGATGTCACAAGGTCAGGAGTGAACGTTACAAAGGCAGATCAGACAGGAAATTAGATAAGAGCAGCTTCTGTTGAACCAGCCAATGGCTCTCCTGGCCACTTTCTCCAGATTTTCTAAAACCAGATAAAGTCCTTTGTTGGGAGAAAGTAGAAGCCCAACAATTTCTCTTTAAGGTATAAGGGTCTACCAAAACCATATATACAAAAATAGAACATATGCTTAATTTAGTGTAAGATCCAGTTAAACACTTGGGTCCTCAGAGTCCCCAGTATATATGACAACTAAAGTAAAGATGGAAGAGGACACACAAGCAAACTGAAATACAGGTATCCCTCAATTTACAAAATTAATCCAGTGCTTAAAATGGTGTAGATATCGAAATTTCAGATACCGTGCGAATCCTCTTTCCCATTATTTCAAATGGCAAAAAATAACTATGTGTGCCCAGCCCATTTAAAAACACAAATTTACCGCAACCAAAAAAAACCCCACTAAAATATCTGTATGACTATTAACCCGTGGTTTCAGGACACTATAAAACACATCTACTCAAGTACTGTTCCAAGGTAATTCCTGCTTCTCCTCTAATTGGTCAGTTCTCCACAAGACGACCGATAACCCAAGCATGGATCCACTGAGCATGTCCTGCTTATTGTGAACAACTTTCTAAAACTGTACTCTGTTACAAAAATGCTTATACATACCTGAAAAATCATCAGCTAAACTTTTCCTGCCAATTGCTCTGCAGTCTCCTCATTCATTCAAGTGAATAGCAAACCCAACGTGGCCGAGAGATCATCCTGTGGAATTTCATACACTTCCTATAACGCCCAACTCACTTATAGCAACACTCTCACATTCCTAAAAACAGATTGAGGGATCTGGATGCAGACACGCCAAGGACAGTACATTAGTGCTTTTCTGCTTCACTCACACAACGCTTTCTAAATTTTCTTGGACATGCTTTGGATAAATTTCGCGATACATGTGGTCCTCGATTTACGATCATAAGTGGAAAATATCGTAAGTCAAAAATGCATGTAATACACCTAATACACACCTCTACGTGAGAGACTGGAAGATGCGGATTGCTGCAGCTGCCCAGCATCGTGAGAGAGTATCGAACCACGTATCGCTTGCCCCGGAAAAAAAAAAATCTAAATTCAAAATTCGAAATACAGTTTCTACTGGATGTCTATCACCAGCTCACCACGGTAAAGTCGAAAAAAATCATAAGTCGAACCATTGTAACTCGGGGACCACCTGTACTGAATTTTTTGTTCCATAAATCAAAAATTGGGTTTCAGAAGCTAAGGGTCAACAGAGGGTCTTTATAGGGTGAACGATTACTCAGGAGCTAGTGCAGAGTCAGGTGTTGTCGCCTGTGTTGTGGGCGTGGATGTGACACTAAGAGCCATTACACTGAAATTTCAGACGAAGTGAGTTTGTAAATCGAACAATGCCTGTAGCTGAGATAGATGAAGACGTCCCTCTGAAATGCATCCTTCACATTACACGAAATATTTTGCTAACCTTGCGTGTGGTCTCCCGTCTTTGCTTTAATTTAAAAACTCAACAACAACACCACCCATTGTCTATAAACCGTTTCTTACTTGTAAAACAGAATGTGAATCTCGCGTGACAAAAAAATCCCAGGACACACAAAGTACCTCATACGTTGTGCAACTTTATGGGCCTGTATTTCTCAGGAATGGAAAAACCAGTTTTAATGATCACATTATGAATTACTCAAACAGCCAGGCACTTATTTTAGGTGTGATAATAATATATATTTTTTTGCTTTCTTGGCAGAGGAAAGAGACACTCCTTTGTGCACAGTTTGCTTTTCTTTGGTAAAGTGCTTCATTTAATACTTGTTTACACTGTGGAGCGACATTAACGGTTGCTTTCGGTATCTGCGGATTTTCAACCTGTGTTTATTAGCACAGGGAAAGAGTTATGAAATCAACCACCCTCTCTGAGTACGAGGATTTCCAGAAATGTTCTATCATCTAAAAAAAACACTGCACATGTTCAGCCAACACCTCCTGTTTCACACAGGCACGAAAGGCAGGCTAAAATCCTTTGTAAAAATGATAATAATAACAATACTGAATAACAGAAACTTGGCCTGGACCATGTGGGTGCTCATGTCCCTGCCAAACACAGGTCCCCAGGGGACAGAGCATTCAGGAAGGACACCTTGACCTCCATCAAGACAGAGGTCACATGACTATAGCTATGGCATCCCCTGCAAACCTCAAGGGATCAGTCCTTCATGTTAATCTGACCCCTCCATCTATGTTGCAGTAAGACAACTACAGAGACAGGTATCTCCTTCAAGTTCGAGTCGACACATTTTGCCCCTACACACATCCTCAAACCTCTCATTTTATCCCCAGAACCTTGGAAAAGTTTGTACCACTTATGAAGGACAGGCATACACAGCAGTTTTAATAAATGGTGTTGGCATACGCTTCCAGGAGGGCGACGCTTCACTTTTTCCAGGAGATGTCAGAAATTGCAAGTGACATCTAGTCTCATCAGTACAAGGGAATAAATAAAACAATATTCTTCTTACACATGATTTCTTCGCTTACACCATTCTGGCTGACTGACCAGGTGGCATATAGGGCAGTGAATAAAGTGACCTCACCTCTTCTGCAGTGCACATTTTCAGCAACATTTACACGGCTGATGCCTGTATCTTCACTCTTATCCCACATCCACAACTTCCAACCAGCAGTCACAATATTTCAGATATAAAAATAATGAATAACCCCTCCCCAAAATCAATAGGGGTTTTTTTAACACTTCAAAGGCAGGCTTCTGATACAGTCTGGCATTCTGAGATTTTTTTTCCTAATTCCATCACGAAAGACACCAACAGAAAAATAAATAAATAAATAAAAACATCAAATAAATAAAACATGGTCGCGGCCCTCGGACCCCCAGACTGTAATATTTAAATGTTTTAAATGTTGCCTATACTAGGGACTGGACTTCACACATGAGGCTGCTTCTGCAGATTTATCACAATGACCACAGAGAAATCCAATGAACATATTTAATGAGCCCCGCAATACACACTGCAAACTGCAAGCGGCGTAAATAATCATGACTATTAAAATGTAACAGTTCTGGGTTAAAAAAAGTTCCGTGTGTATAAAAAAAAAAAAAAAAAAAACAAAAAAAAGAGTAATTTTTCTTCAAAAAAAAAAAAAAAGTTCAACTGTTCTATGTGTCTGAAATACATAGTTCAATACTGAGACGCTTCAGAGACGCGAGACGAGTCACGAGACACGTGATGATTTTTTTTTTAGAGAATCTCAGCTTTTCTCCAGTTCCGCAGGTTATCGGCACTTCGCAGATAATAAATCGAACCTTTTGCCACGTGCGGCAGAAGAAGGGCGCAGCGTTTGTTTCAAGACACGCGGCTCTTCAGGGCGAATTTTGCATTTAAAAGCAAAAAGCCTTTAAGCCCAAGGAAAAAACAGTGCTGCACATTCTGGTGTGTGATGTGAGACCCTGGCTTGACACACACAGACACACACACACACACACACACGCATGCACTCTGAGCGCAGTTTCCCTGCACGGATACACAGAGACACCGCGCGCCGGAATGAAACTCTTACTTGACACTCTTTGCTCGCGCGCGCCGGATCGCAGCGCGAAGATTACGAGAGCAATTATGAAATAAAATAGGAAACGGGTTCTTGACTTACCACTTGCTGGTGTCGAGTCTCCCCGGGCCACTTGGAACACACACACTCCCAGAGCCTGCAGGACCAGAACAAGTCCCACTAGGTCCAGTCTCTTCAGCCGCTCCATGGCCGGACCCTCACATCCACACACACACACACACACACACACACACCCGCGCGTGTGTATTCCCGTTATTATTCTGCTGGTCTTCTGGTTTGTGTATGTATCCTCTTAATCTTATCAGATCTCCCGTTTTCCCCGCTCACACACACATACACGCGCGCGCGCGCGCACACGCACGCACTTCAGCCGGTCCTGCTCTTCAGGAGTGATGCTCGCGGGTGTGCGCGCCCGCGTTCCCCCACACCCTCCAACTCTCCCCTATCAAAAAACCAAAGCGGAAAAATAAAAACATAAAACAGAGCAGGGCTCAAAATATCAGGGTCATCTCAGCCCCCCCCACCCCCTTCCCCGGGTGGCGTTCCGGACTCCCCCCCCCCCTTCCTCCTCTCCAGTTTTCGGTTCCCCCGCAGAACGAGCGCGGCGCCGATCACCGTCCCCCGACGTACGAATAATCCACTTGCGAGACGCGCGAACGCGCAACTAGCGCTCGGTTCCCTTTAAACCCCCTGCGGCGCGCGTCACGAGGCGATCTGCGCGGGTCCGGAGCGCCGGTGTCCCGGTTCGCGTGGAGGACGGAGAGAGAGGGACGCGGGTCCACAGAACGGAGCCGGTCGAGGTGAAATGCGGAGAAGGAGGGCGCGTGGAGCGGCAGCACGCGGGTGGGAGCCGATCGCAGCCCCGCGTCCCTCGGACAAGTTGCGCACAAACGGAGGAGGGGGAGGAGAGGGACTGGAGGGACTGGAGGGACTGGAGAGAAAGTGTGATACAATACAGTAGTACAGCGTGTTGTTACACTACGATGCAGTGTTTTAGTCACTTGCAATGCATTTCTGTGTATTACCGTGTTCAAATGTGGTACAGTGCGTTACAGTCAGCAGCAATGTGGTGTGTGTCACAGTCAGGTACTTTGTTACATCATCATGTTGCCACGTTACAGTCAGTTGCAATGAGTTGTGTTACAGGAGGTTGTGTTGCATTGTTTTATGGTATGTTGTAGTGTTACAATATTCCTGGCATGTAGAGTGGTACAAAGTTGCATTGTGTTACTGTGGTGCTTATGTGTGTTACATTGTTACCATATGTTGCAGTTCACTATATACTGTAGTGTGTTTCTGTGTTTTGCAGTTGTTTGTCACAGTGTTACAGTGTGTTACTGCGTATTGCAGTGTGTGTCACTCTGAGTTATAATGTATCAGTTGTTTCTGTGTGTTACGGTATGTTACAATGTGCTGTTTGCTAGTGTGTTTTACGTGGTGGTGTGTCACAGAGACAGTTGCGGTGTGTTACATAGTTGCAGTGAGCAAGGTTGTGTTGCTGTATGTTCCAGCATATTACCGTTACATCGTGTTACAGCATTTTACAGTGTTGATGTGATGAAAGTGTCAGCGTGTTACTGTGTTGCAGTGAGTTCCGGTGTGTTTGTGTTACTGTTATATGCAGTGTGTTAGTGTTTTGCACTGTCTTGTAGTTCGCTGCTGTGTGTTACATTGTGTTAATGTGTTACACTGTTTTTTTCTGTGTATCACAGAGTGGCAGTGCGTTGCATTTAGCTGTAATGTATTACATGTGTTTCACTGTGTTACTGTATTACAGTGTGTTACTACTGTGTTTTGAGTGTATCACTTTGTGGCCAGTTGGGGTTTTTAAAGGGCTTTTAAAACAGCATTTTCAAATTGTCTCCTTTAAAATATAACACTGTATAATGGTAACATAAAGGGATCGTGTGTCAGATTTCCACTCACACGAAAGGCATGAGGTGAGGCTGCCCAGGCAGAACCCCTGTGAACACACACATCGGTGGGAACTAAAGACATCTTACAGTGTGCGATACCATGTTCTTCATGTCATTTTCACAGGCAGAAAAAAATTAAGTTTATTGTGGGAGAATGAGGATGAGTTTGGAAGCACCCTCCATCTGTAAGTTGGCCCCTTTCATTATAGACCAAGATGGGGACTTCTTCACTGTGTCCCGCAGTGTGTCTATGAAGGGTGGTTGTGTGCTCACCTCGGGTATGATCCACAAGCCCACCTTAGTGACAGGGGTGGCGCCCTCTTTTGGAAGAGAACTGGTAGCATTTTGGTCCATTACCTGCCTTCTCTTAGAACATACTCTTTTGGAGAAGGTATTAAGTCTATAGTAAGGCTGCTGGAGTGTGTCCGCTATTGAAGGGAGATATTTCTAGGGTGCTCTGTCTCCCACAAAGATGGTTTTTGGAAAACATAATTTAAATGTAAATTTCTAGTGAATTTTCACAAAACAATAGTTACTATCTTGCACCCCGAAAAACACAGCTTGTCTTGCTAGTGTTAAAAGGGCATGGTGTATATTGACAAAAGCATATGGTAGCACACTGGGCTTAGATGGGGCGAAGAAGGATGCAAGGGCAGCGTTCATGATGAACATTTATTGGGACGCCAGCACACAACAAAATAATGCTCTCGGTCCAAGGACTCCTTTTCCTCAAGGACCTGCAACTCGAAACAGCCTTCCCAGCCTGCTTAGCATCCCTAACACTATCCCCTATCTACTGCCTAACACAGTCACCCCTTATATTCCCCATAAGTCCCCACAACGGTTGAACATAGTTCCATTTTACCCATAATTCAACTATTTCCAATAAACACATTTTCCTACTCAAACTCACGGTAACGTGGCTCGTTACAATATGTTTGCAATTTACATACAAATGTCTGTGGGCAGTGCACACACTGTTTAGTGATTATGGCCATCACCTTAGGTCCTCTGTTAGAATCCCATTCCTGCTGGACTACCTTTGAGCAAGGTACTAAAACTGAATTGATATGCTACGAATACCCTGCTGTACACAGCACACAGTAAGAATACTATATAAATTGGTAAATATTGCATCTTGGGGTATAAATGTAAGATTGGAAGTTGTCTTGGACAAAGATGTCAGCGAAATTAATATACTATCTTAAATATAAAGCAAAATATGAGCTTTGCAAATGCGCATTCCATGCAGGGGCAAGTCTCACTCACCCTGGGGTATCTCTGAGTTTTTTTTTTTTACTTCAAGAGTCAAATTAGTGCTGGAAACATTCCATAATTTTTCACGCAGAAATAGGGGGCTGTTTACTGACATGAAGTCGTTCTGAAAATGACAAATATTTCAAATAAAACTCTAAGCACTAAAACACATATGATTGTGAAGTAAAGGATCTTTCTCATTACCTTTTGCTTGTTCTTACTCTTCAAACAGCCATCACGTTGGGCAAAAAATTAAACATTAAAAATTCGCCATCTGAGTCGAATATGTTAGAGCATTCTGGGTGCTATGGCAACCTACTTCTCCTACAGCACTACTTTTTATACTCAAACACATCAAATTGGCAGCTATGCAGGTCAAGGGAGTTTCGCACAACAATGGCACTAAGAAGTGGTTTTGGGGGGAGAAAAAAAAACTGTTGGTTCTTTTCTCAGAAGTCTATTTTCCAGCTACTTCAGTGGACACAGAGTGCTTTGGCCCTGCTGTCCTTTTCTCCCTCTGTGTCTAACTTTTCACCGTGTTCCGTGCATAAGAACATCACTATTTTCACAAGAGAGCGAATGAAAAAGAAAAGGCTTATCAATTATCGGCTGCAGCGCTAAGTGCTGTCAAGGGTATTGCTGTACTTTAGTTTACCACGCTTTTCAACAAGCAGGGGGTCTTGGAGGAAGACAGATGAACCCCTACAGCATTTACGTTCATTTATTTATCAGACACTTTTCTCTAAAGTGACTTCCAATGAACTCTGTGTAGTGTTACCAGCCAACACACCTTACTTACCATGGTGACTTACACTGCTAGATACACTACTTACAATGGGTTACTCATCCATACAGCAGTGGAACACACACACTCTCTCTGTCACTCACACACTATGGGGGAACCTGAACAGTATGTCTTTGGACTGTGGGAGGAAACCAGAGCACCAGGAGGAAACCTATGCAGACACGGAGAGAACATGCAAGCTCCACACAGACTGAACAGGAATCAAACCCACATCCTCTTGCACTACCCAGGCGCTGTGAGACAGAAGCTCTATTTGCTGTGCCACCGTGTCGCCAGCAGTCATATTATCTTTAAGTCACACAGCTGTAAGATCATGACACCTTCTGGCATCCAAGGCACGTGTGCACAAGTAATGTGGAAAAAAATCATGACTGAAACATAACCTCCGGTTCCCGCGGCATCACATTCTGCTCAAGTGTACCTCACCCATGGTGAGCCTTCATTTTTAAATTGTTTTACGCCTTCCTTCATATCTGATATGTCGTTAGTATAAATGTACCCTAAATTAGCAGTCAGATTCCGGTGGGAAGAGAGCAGGTTGGTTGTGAAAGAACACAGATGCGGCTTTCAAAGAAAAAGTACATTAATAAAACAGAGCGGCACACCGGGGACTTCATTAGGGCGCTGGGAATGAGCACAAACTGTGGTCTATATTACATGCATGTCTGGATCAGGTCTCTGTGTTGCAAAAGTCTGCACACAGAGCTTCTCGAGATCAGCACCCAGCTTTTGAAACAGGTGTGCTCTTGGAAGGTAACTGTGTGTGTGTGTGTGCGTGTGTGTGTGTGTGTGTGTGTGTGTGTGTGTGTGCGCATGTCTGGCAGAAAGCCATTGCTTTGCATCACATTTCTTTTATTAATTTGTAGTTCGTCAGAATGAGACCCAGGAGTGCAATCTGATAGAGGACCGTATCACCGGAAAGACCCAAGGGCTCGCGCTGATCTCGTGGGAACGTGTCCGAAGGCTTGCAGTACGAGGTCAGATATAAGGACCCTTCCTGGGAGGGCTGTTGCTGCAGATAACAGCGGGCTGAGAGGAGGCTGCGTATTTTTCTTCTGGAACATCTGACAAGGAGGAACAGGGATGCACGGGCTCTTCAATAAGCCCTTTTTTATTTTACGGGACTCGGGCCGCCTCTGGCCGCGCGTGATCACATAGTCGAATCTCTCCTGACATCTCCTGGGGACAACCTTTGTTCTCTGCCCACCCTCCCTTATCTCCCGGACACCTGAAAATCAGAATATCCAGAGGATGAAAGTAGACCCCTGAGACGTCCCTCCGCAGGCCGGAGGATTCCCAGACGCACAGGGTGGGCCGACACACGCGCTGCATTTGCATTGCTGAGCACTAAGCAGAGCTTTATTCCAGCAGAAATATTTCTGAATGCAAATTGAAAGTTAGGAGCAGAGAAATATCTGGACCTCGATCAGTTCCGATGAGGCCAAGGTAACAGGATCACCATCTCCAGAGTATCTGGGGGTGGTGTCAGCACTGGGGATGAAATGTCAGACTAGGTAAAATGACCACATAACAGCTGTATGAAAAACTGTTCAAAGATGACCTACACCACTTACACCACTAAGAGTTTAGAGTTAAGTGGGTGTAGCTGAGATAGTAAAGTCCAGAACTGAAAAGGGTTAAAAATAAAAAGCTGACAGGTTCTCACTTATGGCCCTGATGTGATGGAAGAAACTCCTCTGCCCCTCAAAGCTGCTGAATCCCTCCCAGTATTCAACAAGGGTCTCAAACCCATTTCTTTCAAAGCAATTTCCCTCTTGATCTCCTGACTGCTCCATAAATAAATCCACCATCATATACAATTAGTTTTGCTATTTAAATGTCAGTTCCATAGGCAGCTACCTGAAGGATGTGAACCAACAACATGGTGATATCAAATAGACTGTGCATCAATAATCCTGTGTGTAAAGCTCTTTGTCTGTTGTTGATACACTTCTGTTTACTCTGAGTTATTTGTCACTTTGAGGAAAAGCATCTTTGAAATTAATAAGTATAAAATAAAATTAATCATGTTTTTTTTTTTTTTTTTTCTCTGAGCTGGAGCAATCATCTCCATAACCGGACTTTCCAGGATTTTAAGTGACCAACTCTGGCCTTCATTCTTGAGATGGTTCGTCTGTCTATGAATGGCCTGACTGCCTCGACCCACTTACTCATTTAGGTGACACTTTTCTCCAAAGCAGCTTACAATGTTAAGGTATTTACAGTTATTTACCCCTTTATACAGCTGGGTAATTGGTAATTTTATTGCAGCAATTCAGGGTAAGTACATTGCTTAGGGATACAGAGGTGGGAATCAAACCTGCAACCTTTGGGTTCAAAGACAGTAGCTCTAACCACTACAGTACCAACTGCCCCTCAATTATTCAAATCATTAGACAGTGAATTAAACAAAACGGCCACTACTGCAACCTTGGACTCAACATCCTCCCTTTCCCAGGATCCGACAAAGCACAGCAAGTCCGTGATCCTCGGTCTCCCTCGGCATGATGGGAAGACCCCCCATTTGACAAGCGTGGCTTCGCACCCAAACTAATTTGTGTGAACCCCAAGACCCATGGCAGTCTTCCCCAACTGCGGTCTGGCAAGTTCCACAAGGCGTGCGGCTCCATAGAAAGGCCTGCTGTCAGCAATCCCAGGCCCCCTGGGACGCGCTGCCCCGCTTCTAGAACTTACTGTCGCGGGTTTATTTTTAGAGCGTATTTATTGTTTGGGAACGGGCTGCACCTTAGAGTGCGTCTCTGAACCCCTGCCCAGTGTTTATGGTCTTCGGGCTACTAATAAGAAAGTGCATTTTCGAAATGCACGCTCACAAAAAATGCGAGTCAACGATGGTGAGTCACGAGAAAGAGCAAAGTCAGCGTTTCGTTCCCATTTTACAACCGACTTCGCTCTATTTGGTTTTCCTTCATGCTGCAGGGAAATTTTGCCAAGGGTTCCCATGCCAATCCATTTACTGTTTGCAACAAAAATGGAAATGTTAGGTGAATGCTTTAAAATATATATATATTTTTTACATTATTTAATGGGCTGCCATGCACTTTTATCTGAATGAACTGAAGGAGCTTCCAGTTGTATGCTTTAATAGCCATACATTCGGTGGAGCAATTGAGGTTAAATATTTTTGAGCGGATTACGTCAGTTCTGATTGTTCGTGACTTACTGCTTACTACTGATTTTCGAAGGAAGATCCAAAATTGTAATGGACCTTTTAAGCTTGTTTGGATGTGGGAGTGCCTGGTTTTGGGTTTTGTGCCAAAAGATTGCTTGATTAACTTGACAAACGTTGCTTGGCCAAAGAAGTGTGTAGCTCAGACATTTCAGTGGATTAAAGCTCATTCATTAGTGTGCTTTGTGCAACGGTGCTTTTGTCCTCTACCTTTCCGCCAGCAGAAACACAAACTCCACTAGGAGAACAACCATCGTGCTTCCAAACAGCAAGTCTGATCCTTTCATTCTGATACGTTTTCAGGAAACCAAAATGAACCTGCAAATAAAGCCTATAAATTATTATGAACCATATATCACCTTGAAGAAATTATGGGATGTTTTAATCTGTGAAATGTAGATGCGTCTAAATGTGAGTAGTGGCATATGTGTGATTGTGGTATGACATTGTGATGTTTTTATTCAAACCTGTGTATGAGTTCATCATGGGATGCTTTCAGAATGGATTCTGTAGATGGAAACCAGGCTTGGGACCGGACCCACAGGGGAACATGTCCTCTGTCGGATGGTTGGAGTATGGTCTCCAAATGCTTGGAGGAGCACACGTGACCAGTCTCGATGGAGAATATAGTTTCCATGGTATGGTTACAGCTTGGCCTTCTTGTGCTTTGGGGAGGACATGACCCCCCTCGGTAGAGAATATGGTTTCCGTGGGATGGCTGTAGTAAGGTCTCCTCATGCTGAGGGGAAGACATGGGACCATACTTAGTGGAGATCATCTGTTCTGAAGTACAGTTTTACCTGTTTTGGAGTACTTCTGAGACTGGGCTTACAGTACATGGCTTAGTTTTTTGTTGCAGTAGAGTCTTCACTAATTGCTATCAAGTGTGCTGAGCCACACTGAGAGGGGATCACGGGCTCATTCTTTTGCTGGTCCGGTGTGAAGGTGGAGGGCTGTGCTCAGAGGAAAAGGTGCTCCAAAAGGTCAAGGATGCAACACGGCCTTTTCTGAGGAAACGGTTTGCAGAGATAATTGGATCCAGAACTTGGTACTCACTTTGCTTGGCCTGGCGGTCTCAAGGTGTCTGTCATGCTTCTGGGACTAAGGCATGAAGGAAATATATGGTTCGACAGAAATGAGCAAGTATTAAAAAACAAAATAAACCCCTGCGCATCTGTGGTTGTCCAAATGTCGCCGGGTTCCAAGGTAGCGTGGCACAGAAATTTGTTAGGTGTGACAGCTTTATCATGGAAGATCTCACCTGGCGTAGCAGGTTCCTCACTGAGCAGGTCTACACATGTTAGGGGATCATAGCCAAGAGTTACTGAGTTCACCCCCTGTATCCACCTTCCAGCAGGCAGGTGCGAGTCGATCTGCCTCCAGGCTAGAGCATAAATGAGGAAAACCACTGACAAGGTCAGTGCAATGGCAGATAGTCCCAATGACACCTCCACCAACTGCATTTACAGATTTTGTTCTCAGTATAAACCCTGTTGTGAAAAGGCTACCCGATAAAAAGCAGCTCTACTGCTTGATTGCATCTCTCTCCATCAAACTTGCTAAAGAAGCAGGAAGAAAGTGACCTAAAAGATGTCTGTGGTCATCAACAGGCCTCTTCGTGACTCAGAGTGATACGAAGTTTTTTGTTTCCTTTCAGAAGGATCATGAAGATACTAGAGAGGAAATAAGAGTTGAGTTGAACCGTCATACTGACCACTGTGCTGCAATTACTCAGCCAAAGCACATTATGCCAACAAGCATATCTTAGAAAAAATAACCTTAAGTCTATTTCAAATCAAACTTATAACTGTAAATATAGTCAAGTTTTTTAATGTATGTAAATGTAATACATTCCAAGGAGGCACTTTACAAATAAAAGCATTACAGTTTACTTCTAATAACTTCTGAAAGCCTCCATGGAGTTTAAAGTTCTCTGGAGAAACACTGGGGTTGACTTAATAACGAAATCAGTGGTATGACTGTTTGCCTGATACATTTACATTAATTTCTCTTTTCCCTGCTACAACTTAGTATTAAGTTGTTTAGAACAATTTACAATTTTTACAGCTGGATTATTTTTCCACGTAAATTTTGGGGTGAGCACCTTGACCAAGGGTATGGCAGAAAGAGCAATGATTTGAACCATGATCCTTTATAGCAGTGTTTAATCACTACTGTACCTATAACCCCAGAATTCACCTTCCTACTAAGCTTGCATATATATGTGCCCGGTACCGCAGAGTACTCAACACTATACACCAACAGGCTCCCGCTCACACAGGTGGAATTTTACCCACAGTCTCAAGTTGTGGTGGGTGATAGCTTAGCTCTTAGGCAGTAAGCTTGTTGCACCTGTTCAAACTAACATGACCTAGCTTTTGATCCAATAAATCTGGGGTAATAATAATGTGACATATTTACAACACTTATCATTGCAAGAAGAAACTCAGCACTGTACAAAAACTATAAACATCATTAATCAATATATTAACAAGAAACAGGGCCATCTGGGTGTAGAATGAGTGGCCCCAGGGGTGAGTTGAAAAGTCATTACGTTTCCCTCCCAACACGCTGTGACCTCTGTGACCACATCTTCTACGAGTTTGACGTCCTGGACGCACTCCCACTCACATCTGGACCCTTTCCATCTACGTGGGGCTGCATCGCTGTCCCACTTTCACTTAATCAGTAATGGAATAGAAACCTCCTCATGGGAGACAGTGGGCTGTGAGGCTCCACTCTGCAGACTCTGGAAGGTTCCCCTAGACCATGCGGTAGGAAACAGATTTGGCCTTTGCTGTGCATGGAAGGAGCCCGGCGGTCAGTGCTGTGCAGCTGCTCCATGTTGCGTTGCTGCCTGCAGAGCCGTCGGTTCCCGGCCTGAGAATCCCTCTCTAAAAGGCATCCTCTGTGGGGCACCCAAGCCGCCACTAAAGCCAACTGACCTTAGGAGAACTTTATGTGTAAAGTGATGGGGCGGCGTGCGATTCCGTTAGCGTTAACCAAGCATCCCCTTGTATGACATTTTGAGTTATTATTATTAGTATGAATCGAAAAGAGGTCAATTTAAAAATTGAGGGCTGAGTTCTTAGTGGAACAAATGTGCAATGCTGCAGCTTTAGTCTTTTTTCTTATCATCAAATAAAACATCGCAGCACTGGCCGCTAAAGCTGCCGGTGGATGACAGCTAAACACGACACCGCTGAGCACCGAGTTGCGCCACAGGCAGTTCGTGTTGGGGCAAAACAAAGCCATTCATTTTCTTACATCTATAACACAAGTGAGGAAACAATGCTCTTTCCAAAAGGCACCACGGGCACTGCTGTATGGGGTGGCCGGAGGGAACAAAGACTCAGCAGCGCTAGCTGGC
The DNA here is from genome assembly GCF_900964775.1 of Scleropages formosus. NCBI lineage: Eukaryota > Metazoa > Chordata > Actinopteri > Osteoglossiformes > Osteoglossidae > Scleropages > Scleropages formosus. Next base: position 27,485,194 of record NC_041814.1, on the reverse strand, counting down.
CGCTAACAGCACTCCTGCTAACTCAGCGAGGAGCTGTGAATGCTGAGGCTTCCAGAGACCGATGGGCTGCTTTGGGGACCAAAAAAATGAGAAAAAGCATAGCAGCCATGCTTTTTCTGCCAGTCGCGTGTCACGTGAAGGCAGATGCATAAAAGGAAAATAGGTTTGCTTTGTTTAGTGAGGCCAGAAAATGGCAGGTGAACAGTAAACACTGACAAACACGCTGAGTTGTTTTTACTGATCTGGAGCAGCTGAAGGCAGGCTTTTGTATTATATTACAGAGTACTGAATCAACAAAATGATGGAGGCCTCACCAATTAATATAACCTATGAAGCACCTATGGAAGTCAGGTTAAAATCAATGTTAGTGATAGAACAGAATTTTACACTGTGGTTCAGGAGACGTGTAACTGAAGGTTGCTGGGTAAGAGGGGGAGGCCCAGTTGTGATTCTCTTGATTAATGTAATTAAACTGAATTAAAACAGTAGAACTGCAGTTGTCTTGCAGTTACAGAACCAGTCAAAAGTTCGGGTACGCTTGCTTTAAAGAGTTTTTCATAATTGATAGTGTTTTACATCCAGGTCATTAGTCTGCGGGATCTTTGACTTCCCTTCTTGGATGGACAGTTTGATAGCCATCCTGTTTGAGACTGCCATGAACTTGTTAAAGATCACCAACTTTGTGACAGCAAAGCAGCCCCTCAACATTACACTGCCACCTCCACAGTGGGCAGTGGGCACCACACACCCATAACGCATGTGCTCACCCTCCGTTCATCTTACAAATCTTCACTGTTTACACCTAAATATTTCACATTATGACTGACATATCAATAGGACTAACTTCCACTCCACAAGGTGCAGAATTTGTGATTTTTGGGGATAGGAAAGTCTGGTTTCAAGCAGGAGTGCTGAAACAGAAGAAAGACACAATGCTAGACACAAGAGGCACAATAACACGTGTCTCTTAAAAATGGTCAAACAGAAGAACACAGAACACATATTCCCAATAGGAAGACTGACAAAAACTGAATGCCAGCATGAATATTAGTCATAAACACTAACTGCACAACAAGAGCAATGGATTAATTAATGAAAGTCCACTTCTTCGCAGAGACACACACATCTTCAGAACCGCTCATCCCATACGGGGTCACGGAGCCTAACCCAGCAACTCAGGGCGTAAGGCTGGAGGGGGAGGGGACACACCCAGGACAGGACGCCAGTCTGCCGCAAGGCACCCCAAGTGGGACTCGAACCCCAGACCCACCAGAGAGCAGGACTTGGTCCAACCCACTGTGCCACTGCACCCCTCCTTCTTCCCAGGGCCATCAACGTTAAATCTCAAACTGCTGCACACCACCTACAAGATCTCCTCTGAGATGAGATTCCTCAACGGTTCTTCCCATTCAGACCGTGGGAGTGTTCCTTCATGGTAGACCAAACATTTCAGCTAGGCAAAATGAAGCATGAAAAAAAAAGACATTTATCACAAACACATGTTGTGACACACTAAGTTCATCTATGCCAATGAGCAGGACTGAAGAGTAACAGGATCTATTCATCTGCACCCCCATGGCACCCCACCCAGTGCAGTTCACACATCCATCTGAGCCAACCCACAGCCCGCAGAAGTAAGCATGCCAAATACCATCATATAACCATTGCTATAATTTATTTATTTGGGCTGCACACACGTTTATCCAAAACAACTTACACAGCTCTCTAATTTTTTACTTTTATCCATTTATATGGATGCACATTTCTGCTGATGCAAATGCACATCTATTTCCTAGTTTTGACCCTAAAACTTCTAGTCGCCAAGGTCAGTTCCTGAAATCCTATACAACCATATTCCTCCTTTTGTGCTAAAAATGATAGCAGCATTTTCATACTAAAAGTCCAGGCAGTTTTTCAAGAAGCACTATTATTAGGAACTAAACATCCCCAGTTTCAGTAAACACACACTTAATGACTGGGTCCTAATAAGACTATAGAGGCAGATGTGCTCCCAGTGAGTAGGTGTAATAAATTCACCTGCATCAGAATGATTGGCATGTCCTTAAACAAGCATTGTGTTAAGTAAAAACAGCATGGGAATGATGACTGGTTTTCCAAACTGATTCATGCTGACGGCAGTCACACGGACAGCTGCGATGGTTAGCTGAGGTGATGCGTGGCCCTTCCCAGGCGCCACCCCCTCCCTCGGAAACCTGCAGCTGCTATAAAGCAGTGCGAAGGAGGATGTTGCCGACTGCAGAAAGCGCTCTGCTTTTGAAAAATGTATTTCTATCAGGGCTGCGATGGTAGCGTGAAATTGGCATTGGGGTACTTTACTGATTTGTTGCCAGTGGTGCAGATGTCCTATTGTTTGGCTATAAAAAAGAGAATGAGAAAAGATATTTCAGGATCTCTAAAATTGCTGAGTTTTTTGAGTTTTTAACCTCCTGCAAGATGGAGCTAATAGAAATTGTGGCACAGTTGTATTTTCTCTTGACCAAAGTGTGGTCTCTAAATAGTACTCATCAACTGCTCATCGATGAACTGGCTGCAGCTCCAGCTGCAATCATTTCAATTTCACAAAATCTTAAAGAGTTTTCTCTCTACACTGCATCTGGTGTGTGGGTATAATGTTGCAAATTTAACATATGAAACACATCCTGTATGTTACATTGCTAATTTCCTTAAGACACTTTCAAGCAAAGCAAATTAAACACTTAGTTTATTTTACGGCTGAATAGTTTTAATGAAGGAATTTCTGTTAACCATCTTTCTAATGGGTTCAACAGCAAAATCCCCGGTGGCCTTGAACCTGCTTGGTCACAGTTGCTCCAATTTAAATAATTTTATAGAACAAAAAACCAAATCCATATAATAATTTCTCAAGAAAACAGATGAGGTGTGGAACTAGATTCTGGCCTAGATTTGGAGGTTGATGGGATGGTGTAACAGCATGTGGCCAATCACGCTCAAGCAACCCTCATCTGGATGCGTCCTATCTGGATCATGGTGGGAGCAAGACCACTGGCCTGCTTGGTTCAAACTGCATTAAAAATAGTTGGGATTTTTGCTTCTACCCTGTCTGTATTTGGAAACGGGGCACAAAAATGCAAGCCAGTGCAGTTTCAGGGTGATGTTCACACGAGAGAGAGCTGTAACAGGAGACAGATCATTGGTATTTGTGTGGAAATGCTAGATTCACTGTCTATTTGGTCAAATGAGGCAATGGGGCAGCATTCACAGACTCCATGTGCTAATATTCAGCACCGCTTTAATCATCTGCACTCCTGAGAGCATTATCCAGCCTGAGAGCCACTCTTACTACTGAAATCAAAGCCGAGGATAACAGGTCAGAGGATGGCACAGAACTGTGGAAAAAAAAATTTGATGAAATACTATCAAGCTGCTTTGAATATTTAAACCTCCAGAGTTTAGCAAAAAATAACACCTAAAATAAACAAAAAGTAATAATAATAATAATCAGAGGCAATGTTTAAAGCCGAGTATAACGTAAATTCCTACATACACATGATTTGCCACAATCAGGTGTAGTGTCAAGAAGTCAGTGCATGGATTCTTTACTCTCATACATGTTGATCATTATACAGAAAAAAATCTATAAATTAAACCTTTAGCTTAGTGTGAGAAAAAATCCCTTTCCTAAGAGGAGAGGATTTGATTTGTCATCTTCCATGTTCTTAAACAGAGAGTCAAGGGGTCATCATCTTGCACATGTGCAGATAAACATTCGCATGCGGTATGGCAATGCAAACAATGTCACATGACTGCAATGGCCATTGCTCTGGTTCCTTAACTAGGCCTGGGAGCTCCCCTTGTTGAACTCAGTGGCGCCACCTGGAAATGGGTATAGAGGATTGGCGAATGAGAGCGGGGCGTCAGTCCAGTCTGGATTCCGGACCTGGGGAGGACACAACCAGAGTAGGCCCTTAACCAATGACCCCACGGGTTTTAAAGTGCCACAGGATGTGTTTATACTGTAAATGCCAAAAAATACGCATCTATGGTCAAGACTGACTAAATGAGTCATACACATTTTTCAATATTTATATTTTATGTAACCTGCTTGCTGAGGGACCTATGACTGCATATCCATCAGGGCTGAAGAAACCACAATAAAACAGAACTGAACAGAAATCCACAAAGTGCAAGGAGGAATTAAAACAAAGATGAACATATTTTTATTCTCATTCTCACCGCACAAGAAAAAATCCTTTTGCTCACTCCTTGCCCTGACTATGCAGAAGATTAATAGAAATTAGACATGGGATTGACAGTAATTCTCCTTATGGAAATTGGTACTCAGGGTTTAGAGTGGGTGTGTTTACTCCTTGCTGTGCTGCCACAAATGGCACATGTCAAAGTAAAACACACATTTAAACATAACGTGACACCACATGGCAACACCATTCCACCCCATATATGTCACATACATATATATATATATATATATATATGTATATGTCAGTATGGTCCTTACAGATCTCCAGGATGATCAAATCGCCCTTCCTAAACCTTCAGAAATCCATAACTGGCTCTCCTGCAATACTATGCCATGTATATAAGGATATGTATATTCATGCCATGAATATAGATTTAAGAGTCATGTAAGCAATGAGATGTGATGCTTTTTTATCCATGGTCCTCATTTCCTACCTCTGGCTAAACACCCACACGGCAATTCAGTCAGTGCTGTTAGACCAAAGTTCATTCTGTCAAGGATTTTGCTCTGTGTGGTGATTCTGAAGCAGAGTGAGATACAATAAAAGCTACGGGGAGGATGGAGACCCTGCTGAATGAGGATCACACACCAATCGGCCGAGTGCAGGCTGATCTAAGATCAGTTTGATCCTTACCTCTGCGTTGCTCTTCCAGGGGTACACGCTGATGGGGGCTATGTCAATCCTGGGGAGCTGAAGATAAAATAGAAATGTACAAGAAGGTTAAACCTCCATGCTTGATTTTTAATTAACAAAAATATTGTGGAGTGCTTGGCCTGTGGAGGGACCAGGACAAAGGCATCAACTAAATAAATACATTTATTATTATTGGTTTCATCATCATCATCATCAACAATAATAATGGAAGTTGGTCACTCCATTCTACTGGAGGTCAACTAATTTATTGTACACTTAAGAATTGAAACTGATTATTACTGCCAATATCAAAAGGAAGTTATACACTCAGTTTACATGTGATTTTAAGTTTATTTCACACGAGGCTGAACCTATTGTGCTAGGTCCTACTCACACACCTGTTTTGAAGGTTTTCTAGGTGGATTTATGATCCCACCGTGTGCCTTATTATAACAGAAAACATACAACTGCCTTTGGGCTGAATCTGTGTTTCAGAGGTTGAGATTTCACTTCCCAAGTTGAGAATTCGGTGTCTTCCCTTTTAGGGAAACCCTGATTTATTTTTCTTAAATATATAGCCGTATAAACAGGTGAAAATGGTAAACAATGTCACATGAATAATGCAACGCAACAGGAGGAAGAAAATCTGTAAAATGACATTTTCAAAAAAAGGTTACCTTAGACATTTGGAGAGAGTAATTTATCACAGAACATATAAAAAAGCAATATGCATATGTCAACATGTACTGAACAAATTGAAAAATATGGAAATTGCTCTTGCTAAAATTATACAGTGACACTACATTAGAGAAGGGATGTAAGACAAGCTGCGGGATTCATCATGGAACCCCTGACATGTTAATACCTGAAATGAAAAATACTCTCACCTTGCGACCAAAAAGGTGTAGCTCTGGGTTACCCATAATTGCCACATCCATTCCATCAGAGTCACTGTCCAGCCAACAAAAACAAACACAACAGTGTTAAAATGGTAACTATTGGCAATGTGTATGAAAAAAGTAAGAGAAACATATACTCCAATATCTATTATACTGTGAACTCACCTGCACGGACGAAGCTTCCTGTGGTACAGGAGGAGGACGATAACAATCACTCCGGCCACCAGCAGGACCAGCCCTGCCACCAGGCTGGTTAACACAGCATCTGCCCACAGCCAACGTCACCACTTGGTATGGATTGTTTTTTTCCAGCAATATTTTTATTTCAACAACACGGAACGGAGACAAACTGTGCACAAAACTGCCCAAAAAATCTTTCCCCCCCTCAAAAAAAAACATTTGTACTATGAATTCCAAGTTTCAGGTAAAATACAGATGACATGACTGCAGAAGTTTGCAGTAGTGAGGAGCTACAGATAATTGAGACCCTGAAGAACAGATTTCTCAGTAAAAAATAAGATAACCCCATAAATTGCTCTTTCTAGGAAAGTCAGATAATGTTCGAGCTACAATATAACCAAAATTAATGTATGGCACGAACCCCCCAAAACACGTGCCTCCATGTTCCGGCCACGAGGCACGAACTGGTATAGAGTCTCATGACTGAATGCTCAACTTCCAAGAGAGACTAAGTGCTCAGCTTGGCATCCAGCTCATTCACCTACAGCGCCGAATAAATGGGAAAGGCAAAAAAAAAAAGAGTGAACTCTGCAAGTATCCTTGCAACAGTGCATCTGGTATTGAAATAAGTGAAGCAGAGATTGAATAAATAGTAAAATAAGGTGGTGCAAGCACACATAAATTCAGGGGGCAACCTCGGCTTGTTTCAGGTGATAAATCCCACTTCCGTCAGCTGTTGTTTGCCGTTTGTTTGGCTAAACGGTTCGTCTGCAGTCATTCAGCAGCTGTTAATGTGACTCGCAACACAGCGAAGTCTTTGAGCGTCACACACCAGCACGGTCGTTTGTCTCTGTTAGTAGTCCAAGGGAGCGGATTGAACGTTACGCCTTACCTGGCCCCCTGCCCGTAGGCCCTGTTGGAGACACGGGGGGTTGGGGCTTCTCCCTCACATGGCAGCGATTGCCTACCCAGCCCGGAGCGCACCTGTGGAGGGCGAAACCCCAGTGTTATGGGTGATCACTCATCCATGTGCTTCCTGTCAAAGGCACTAGACTGCAGGCTCGGCACCATCACAGGATTTATTGCCGTTGTGTGTAAACACAGGTGGCCAGATGATCAAGGAACTGGGCTCCTGACCAGAATGGAATCAGTTCAAACCTTGATAAATAAGCAAATAAACAGATAGACTTGTATTGAAAAGGTTTAAATCCTAAGAGCAAATTCACTATGAAAGACAGTAAATTTTCCAGTTGCAAAAGTAGGTGTACACCAACCAACTGATGTTCTAACCAGCCGAGTTAAAACACGTTATCAGCGAATACATTCAATGCAATTCATTTTTGCCTGGTGATTAGTAAGGAATATTAAAAATGGCACAGAGAGACATGAATCAACATGCAAAGTAATAACAACAGACACAGAACCAAAAGAAAAAAATCCAGAATGCAGTGAAACTGAGTGAGTGAGCACAGATGTAATCCACATACATAAATCGATGAAGTTATATCGTTCGATACTAGAATAAATCAACCGTATTTGAATGGAAGAAGATGTTTGAAGAGTAGACAGAAGAAGAAGGGAATAGAAGACACACCATACAAGATGACATGTTGAATATATAAAAAATGCTGCATTTAAAAGCCGCACATGGCTCTGGACACGCCAACAACGGTCATGTGCCACACACACCACGGAGGTCTGTCTTTGGCAAAAAAAAAGTATTTAATTAAGCCAATATTCTCAGATGATTCCATCGCCGTTGTCTGTGCAGGCGTCGCTGATCCTGAGACGATCGACAGGGTCGATGATTAAAGGGCGTCTTTCGTGTTTTGTCACAGATCCCAGAGAGAAAAAACCCACATAAAATCAGAGCCTGAAACAAACAGGGTGGGAGTTGCCATCAGATTGCAGTGGTTTCTATTGCTAATGTCAAATCCTATAAAATATGACTAATAGCCTCTCTCCCATACTGGCGCCAGTGAACTGTCAATGATAACACTCCAGATGGTCTAACACCAAATTCGGTTGCGGTGAAAGCTGTTTTGCTCTGCTGTGCGACAACATTTCAGAGCTGTCCTAAGTCCTTCACGTTGTCGCCGAAGAATGTTATATCGTGTTACATTACTAATTCAGAAACTAACTGAAGCTTTTAACAAAAACTACTTGCAGTGTCTGACCCATTTAGACCAGTGTGTGTTTTACCAGAGCAATTTGGGGTAAGCACCAAGGGCATTACTGTAGTAGCAGAGAGTGTGTACACACACACACACACACACACACACACACACACACACTTTCTGAACCACTTGTCCCATACGGGGTCGTGAGGAACCGGAGCCTACCCGGCAACACAGGGCGTAAGGCCGGAAGGGGAGGGGACACACCCAGGACGGGACGCCAGTCCGTCACAAAGCACCCCAAGCGGGACTTGAACCCTAGACCCACTGGAAAACAGGACCCTTTCCAACCCACTACGCCACCGCGCCCCCCCTAGCAGAGAGTAGTTCTCCATTATATCCGACAGTTGGTAGCATAGTGGTTAGAACTACTTCCTGTGGCTCTAAAGGTTGCAGGTTTGATCTCTAGCTCTAGTACCCTTGAACAAAGTACTTACCCACATTTGCTCCAGTAAAATTACTGTGCTGTATAAATGGGTAAATAACTGCACCCTTAATATTGTAAGTTACTTTAGAGAAAAGCACCAGACAAATATATAAATGAAGCTATAAGCATGAACCGAAAGTCTGTGTCCTTAACCAGTACACTACTTGCTAACATCTTGATATTGAGTTTCATATTTACAATAGGTTCAGTTAACTAACTTCTTAACATGTCAGTTACCTAACCTGCGGCTTGAGAAAAAGAGAAGCATAAGAGATTGACAGCATTGAGAATTTCCCTGTGTGGAGTTCCAAAGACCCATACTTGGACCCCTCAAAATCTCTCTCTGTCAAGCCACTGTGATATTTGTCCAAAGTGCATGCTACATAATCACAAGGGGTAAAGCCTCAGCAACATCTCACTTGAAGAGAAAGAAGAAGACACACTTAACGCCCCAAAAACCTTGGAGGACATGCTCAACATTTCAGTGTGAGATTCCCACACAACACAAATGAATGAGATTCACAGTAAATATCGGTGCTAGTCATATAACTTTACTAGATTAACCTTACATATCAACAGACGTGTACCCTATAAATCCTAAAAAGACGCTTGGGTTATATCCAAAGTAAACTTTTAAAAAACCGAATACTTTACAAAAAACCAAACTAAGCAAGTTTTGAACTCCGGATGTTGCCGCAATATAGCATGATGACTGTAGCAAGCCCCTTTAAAACTGAATGTAAAGCTTCACTCACCTGGGAACAAATCATTTTAATATCTACTTCATGGAGATAATTATGCAATGATATGATAATTATAAACCCTAAAATTAAAACCATTTGAATGTTGTAACAAGGAAAAGCATATTAAATTACACTACAGCCACCTTTGACTACAGGATCCATTGCTGACAACTCTTAAGACCTTGTCTCTGACCCATCATCCACTGACTCCATGTATAATTAGCTGTGGGTGGTTTGGAGGGATCAAGTAGCGAACAGCACTGTCTGGATCTGTATGGCTGAACAGCCAAATGGCTGCTGAAGGTGTCAAAGTACAGTCTCCCCAGAGCATTTGCCTCATTTCTGTGTCCTGTGTACAACCTCCCCAAAGAGATGGTAATAGCTACATAAAATGTCTCCACGTCAGTTTGTGCCTTGGGCAGGTGATGGGAGAGCCCTTTGCCCAGAGCTCCCGAGGCTCATTTTTCAAAGGAGAAGCAGATGCAACAAGTCAGCAGGTAGTGTAGACGTTAGAGTCGTTACCTCCCACTCAAAAGACCCAGGTTCAGATCCCCTTCTACTGTGGTGCACTTAATTAAGGTACTTACCCTCAGCTGATATAGTGAAAACTACCCTGTTGTATAAGTGTGCAAATAACTAAACGGATGGGACAGCTGGTAGCATAGTGGTTGGCGTTACTGTCTTTGGATCCAAATGTTGCAGGTTTGATTCCCACTTCTAGATGTAGTACCCTTGAGCAAGGTACCTACTCTAAATTGCTCCAGGAAAATTACCCAGCTGTATAAACGCATAAATAATTGTAACCTTAACATTGTAAGACACTTTGGAGAAAAGCATCTGCTAAGTGAATAAATGTAAATGGTACTTTAAAGAGAAAGCATTACCATTATAAATAAAAAACCAGATTTTAGGATCTACAGCCCTCTGCTCACAATAATCATGTAAAATAAATACTAATGACTCATTTAATTTTTATATACATAAACATCTTTGGATTTATTTTAAATATGTCTGAAAATAGCACAAATTCCATATCATAAAAAACAATGAACCATTGACCTATGTGTGCAACAGAGACTGTGCGGTATTCCCTTCAGATGGTGAAAGTTCAAGGCCCAAAGCTTCCTGTACAGTGGATGAACAATTTAACACACAATGGCGTCAGAGCTTCACGTCTGAATGGACCGGGCTTTTGGCGTTCAAACGTAGGATATGCTGACGCAACAACCAACGGGAACCCCATGGAAGGGGTCCGCGGCTGATTCTACGAGGTACGGCATTCAAACAAGAGGAGGTTTCTTTCGACTTCACAGGCCACGTTGGACCTACAGGGCATTGGAGAGCGACACGAGGCCTTCGCTAAGGTCACTAAGTGTACAGTAATCCACCCCATTACGACACAGCAATTCCAAAGCAAAGAAAAGTCAAAAAAGATTCTATTAGTCAGTTTGCCTCTTGGGGACATGAGTTGTCGGTTTCCTGTCTAGTTCTGATGAGCTCAGAAAATTCCCGCACATTCGAGCATAGGCCAGGGGTCACCTCTGTGTCCTGACTGGGCAGCTGTGAAGCACTTTTATTTTCACCAAAATATCCCACTCATCTGAGCTCTTCTCACCCTGAAATATGACATCTTAATCAGTTCGTTCAGTCGCACACTTACTGAATTCAGAGCAGTGCTTTTACCAGGCTATGAATCTGCAATGTTTTGACACTGTACTTTTAATCACCACACTACATGCTGCCCTTCACCTTGTAAGAGATAATTACTCACCTACACAAAGGTCCCAACTTCTTCAAATGGCAGATCCCTCCATTCATGCAGTATCCCGGGGGACACTCTATCAAAGTAATCAGACAGCAAACAGATGGTCATTTACAGCCAATAGAAGTCTCCCGTCTGAGTGGGTGATGGGTGTGCATATGTGAATGTGTGCAGTGTCGTGAAAAATATATCCCCGGTTTCCATTTTTTCTGCTTTCGACATTAAATTTCATCAAATCTTTTTCTCAGTTCTCGTAGTATATGAATAGAGCCCTAGAGAGTAGAAGTGACAGTAGTATTGTTATGCAATTTCCTTGGTGTGGAAGATATGGAATGTGTGACCATGTCTGTAAAAAAGTAACTGCCCCTTAACTTTAATCAACCTAATTAAAGGGGTAATTAAAGTTTTTTTTTAACATTATCCCTGTCCAGTACAATTTTCAACTATGTAAACCTTTACGAGGAAAAGTCAACCTGGCAAAAGACGGTTTCATAGAGGTACATCATGCCACTCTCAAAGGACATTTCTGAAGATCTCCTGAGAAAAGCTCTGGACAGGGTTACACAGTCATTTCCAATGCTCTGAACTTCAGTAAAAACCATGGTCAGAGCTGTACTCAAACGGAGAAAGTTTGGAACAGCAGTGAATCTGTCTAGGAGAGGGTGTCCTGCCAAAATCTATCCACATGCAAGGCATGAAGTCATTAATGACGAATAAGAACCCCAGAACAATATCCAGGGAATTGCAGGCTTCCCTTGCCTCTGCTCAATTCAGTGTTTACGATTCCACTATAATAAAACCACTATGCAAAAATGGGCAACACATGAGCCACAAGGTGGAAACCGGTGGTTGCTAAGAACTATATGAAAGCTGATCTATAGTTTTCTGAAAGGCGCTGGGATGTTACTCAAGATTTCTAGAAGAATGTTCTGTATGCTGGTGAATCAAAATTAGAGAAATCTGAGCTGTTCATGCTGGAAAAGCTGAAAATACTGCTGAGCTAAAGCAGTTCTTGATGAAGGAGTGGGCCAAAATTCCTCAAGAGCAACGAGATACCCTGGTCAACAGCTACAGGAAGTGTTTAGTTGCAGTCATTGCGGCTAAAGGTACTTTTTCACTCCTATGACCGCACATTTAACTATCTTCCACAAGAAGGAAATGACATGAAACATGTGATTGTATCACTTTATCTCTCTCAGGATCCATTCTTATTCTGCTAGAATGGACAAAAAGATCTGGTCAAATTTAATGTCAATAAGTTGCAAAAACAGAGAATTCTAAAGTACTTATTCACAGCCATGTATGCTGTATTATACTTGCTGTGTTTCTTCAGCTTGTCATGGCAGAAATGCATAGTTTTGATGTAATCTAACACCTAAGACAAGCTTTCTTCTCCATGAAAATAGCTGTGTTGACCTGAATGGACAATAACATTTCAGAAACCCTCATAGAAAAAAGAGAGATCAGCACAATTTACTCTGACTCTTTACAATGTTTATAAAATCTGAATGAAAACAGAATAAATTGTGACAATTTACTCAGAATTTACTCTGTTTTCATTCAGATTTTATAAACATAGTTTTTCTTCCAAAAAAATGGATACACATACTTACGTGAAGCTACTACTCTACAACTATACCTATACACAGAGTTTACTTTCAGGATATGCTGTCTCTGGAATTCTGAATTCTTTCCCATAAAAAAATGAACAGAAGCACTGTCATAGGAAGTGATTGCGACATAATTTGTTTCAGGTTTTACCCAAAAGGCCAGTGTATAACCAGGCTTTCATGTGTGTCTGTGAATTCCATCTTGGGCAGCAGTTTAATAAAAGTTTCATAAAACCCCTGCATGAGCTGTTGTGGAAGCACCACAGATGGATAAAAAAGCACCAAAAAGTCCCATCAAGGGAGGGCAGGGGAATGGAGTCATTAAAGCAGAAAGGCACACACACACACACACACACACACACACACACCAGTCCTTGCACATCGCATGAGTAAAACATGAGACTCTGTGTGAGGCTCCACATTGCTTGGCATGCTGGGTACCCCCTCTACCAAACACCACTCCAGCTCCAACAGTTCAAGATGCAGATGTGTTTGAAGTGAAGTGAACCAAGCCTGGGGGGTGAGTGCTCACCTTGGCAGCTGGACTCATCGGGCAGGAAGGGCAGGCAGTGGGCGGTGCCGTCGCAGCGCTGCCAAGATGGGATACATTTGGCTGTTTCCTCGCAAACTAGGGCTCCGTCTGAACACCTCAGTAGTGCTGGACAAGGGACAGAGAGGGCGGAGGAAGAAACATGGCATAAATCCTCTATCGAGTAAATATAATAACTTCAGGGCTGAGCAAATGTCAGGAAAAAGGCAGATCCACATCAGAAATGCACTCTGGGACGAAAGTCTGGCTGCAGAGAGAGAAAATGAGAGATAGTGTAGGACAGAGACCTGCATGCACTCTAAACTCTGTACAGACCGGCAAATCAAAAGTAGATCTTTTTGGATAACACAGGCCTTGTGATGTCAGTGTTCCAGAGTAATATCCTTCTACTAACAGCAAAACATGGTGGCGGCAGTGTGATGGTCTGGGGATGTTTTGCTGCCTGACTGAGCTGCACTCGAACTCATGCCACAAACCACAGTCCAAGTACTGTGAGGCATCATTGTTACCCACTGTGACACCCAAAAAACTGTGCCCAAGCAAAAGGCAAACAATGTATTTGCAATAAAAATATCCTGCAGGGTCACAACATAGTATGAGTTACATGCCTCAGCCTGCAGAGCATCTAAATAGTAATTTGAAAAATAGCAAAGTAAATATTTTTGAGAGCATCGAGCTCCATCTTCTGAGTGCGGCACGGTTCGGAGGCTGCCTCTTATTTGCCAGTTTAATTATGTCCCCGCTGTGTGCCCAGGGCCTCGACCCGCGGTGAAGCGTCTGTGATGTTAACAGCCTGGAATTCTCATGCTCACGTCCAGCTCCCATTAGTATTTCGTTTTGTCTCACCGCCTGCTTTTCGTGACTGCTCTATTTTCCTCTCCCGATGGTTGCCAAGCGGTTCTTTCCCATCTGAGCACTGGCATCCACATCTAGTCTGGGGCCCTGATCTCTTCACATACGAAAAATACTCTTTGGTGGGTTTTCCCTGTGCTTTGTTAAATACCGTCAGCGAAGAGAGGGGAGACTGCCGCAGCAAGAAGAGCCTTTCAACCGGACAGTTAGTCCCATTATGAAATGAACACAGCCATGGTAAAATGGGTCCATCAGTCAGTCAAGCATTAGGAGCTCCTGGGCATTTTGCAGAGTAACAGGCTTTTCAAACCCTTTTCAAACAGTGGTGCTCTAGAGGGCAGGGCAAGAGATGAAAACTTCAGGGTATCCTTTTATAATTCTGCAAAAAGAGGTGCTTTTTTTGTGGAAGGGATAGAATAGTGAAATATCAAATAACAAGAGATGATAAATTAAAGGATTCCTATACTCATTAAGTGGAAATTTTTCTCCAAATTGGCTTACAGTGTTAAGGCACCTCGTTCAAAGGTATTACAACAGAAACTGGGATCTGAACCTGCATTCTCCAAGTCCAGAGGCAACAGCTCTAACCGCTACGTTCCCAAATGCTATAAAACAATGGTTCCCCACAGTCTTACCATGTTGCACTCCTTCCCACTGTTTGACAGTTGACGGTAGCAGGTGTTCAATGATGACATGACCCAGAGCACAGACCACCACACAACCCATGACTTCTTCACACTAGGGAGAATGATGAGGCATGCATTCAGGGTTCCATGCTGCAGCCTCTAAAGTACCCTCCATTAAGGTACTTATCCTGAACTGACACAGTAAACCCAACTTTATAACTTAAACAACTGAATAAGTAGATTGATATACAACCCTAACACTGTAAATTGCTTGGGAGAACATCAACTGAATGAACAAATAAAAATCAGACTGGATAAAAAAAAAAAATTACTTTAAATTTTAATACACTAAGGCTAGCTTTCACCAGGCATGCCCACACTATACAGAAGATAGACCGTGAAGAAGGGATGTGAAACTAGGTGGCACAAAGAAAAAGGCTTGGAACCTCTGCCAACTGCAGATGGTCAGACCAAAGTTTGCATTATTGAGAAACTTAACCTTTGATTTTTTTTTCCTTCAAATGTGATAATTCAATGAAAAAAGAAACACTAGACCCTGTAAAATTTGCTCCAAACTCAATTAGCAAGAGTCTGTCCCTATGGACCTGTGGGCTCAGGTTGGAACGGCCAGAACGCTCACAATGCATGTGAGCCAAGAGCGCTTATCGCTGATCTCCACGAGGTCACCAAAGAAGGGCATTTGAGCAAATGGGCAGCGAAGATCAGCAGACCCCACAGGAGTGTGTGGTGCCTTGATGCGGATTAAGCATTCCAACAAAGTCTATGTGAATCTGCCCCGAAGGGCAGCCCCGGTAGCAACGTCCAGCACCAGGTAATTAAGTGGCTTTCTGCAAATTATGGAAATACTCATTCAGTGAGAAAATGGCCCGAGGCCAGGGGAATGGTTCATTACTGCCGCAATAAACACAGCGTTTACCCCATTAACTGGGTCCGTGGCATTTCTCATCACGGACGGTAAAGAAGAATAGAAGCCGAGAAGTTTACTTAAACAAAAAAATTTAATTTGGAATATTTTCCCTATTGCTTATACTTTATTTCCTGTGAATCCACTCTGAGTACAAGTGGCAGCCATCAATATCAATATTTAAATCTCATGGCAAAACCAGGCCAAACGTAGGCCTCCAGCCAGCAGTGTGACCCATATGATCTAATTAATTATTTAATCATTCATCTATATTTCAATGTAATTTAACTATGCATGGATCTGCAATTAATTCATCATCATAAATATAATACATACGGTGGCACAGCAGGCTTGACCAGGTCCCATTCTCTGGTGGATCTGGGGTTCAAGTCCTGTTTGGGGTGCCTTGTGACAGACTGGCATCCCATCCTGAGTGTGTTCCCTCCCCCTCCAGTCCTTCACCCTGTGTTGCCAGGTTAGGCTTCAGTTTGCTGCGACCCCACTTGGGACAAGTGGTTTCAGCCAGTGTGTACAAACACACACACACACACACACACACACACACACACACACACATTTTCTGAACCGCTTGTCCCACATGGGGACCGGAGCCTACCCGGTAACACAGGGTGTAAGGCCAGAAGGGGAGGGAACACACCCAGGACAGGACGCCAGTCCGTCGCAAGGCACCCCAAGCGGGACTCGAACCCCAGACCCACTGGAGAGCAGGACCGTGGTCCAACCCACTGCGCCACCGCGCCCCCCACGTGTATAAAGATAATACAGAAATTATGGGGGTAGGGGTATGCTCAACCAAATGCATTTCATTAGATGTATGAAAAAAAAAACATGTGACAGTGTGTTTGATTTATTTAATCTTTAAATTAAACCTGATTCCTGATCCTGTAATTCCTGTCTCCAGTCCAACCTCCTAAGACTGGGTAACAAGCCTTGTATGTGCGCAAGGTGTCGAGATCCAGAGCAGCTAATTTATTGTCTTGGGCCATTTGTCATCGTGTTCCAGCTGCAGGCAGAAATCAGTGGGGAGGCGGTTAACTGTCGGTTTACACCCCCCCCAGCCCCCTCATCGCCACCATGCTGTTCCGCCTGCAAACCAGACTCAGCGTGGGCTGCTCATCCAGAACGGCGCCTCCCTCTCTGCATCGAGCTGTCTATCATGGCGGCACGGGCTCGGAACACCCCACCGGTGTGCGGAACTCTTGCGGGTATCGTACGGAATTGTGGGCGGAGAGGTGGAGCTCAATTTTTATTTCACACTGTAATAAAAATATGCAGGGTAACCATAGTGGTTAGGGTTGCTGCTTTTAGATCTGTAGATTGCAGGTTCAAATCCCACCTCCTGCTGTAGCAGCCCTGAGCAAGGTACTTACGCTGTATAGATACAGTAAAAATTACCCAGCTGTATAAATGGGCAAACTGTTTTAAGTCACAGTGGAGAAAAGCATCAGCTAAATGAATAAAAGCATGTGGTCTTTCAGTCAGGGACAAATAATTTGTCTAGATAATAAATAAGATGACAACAGCAACCCTTCCGCGGATGACGGATCATTTCACACATCGCAGCCTGAAGGAAAATGCACTTATTTATTAATTAATATATATTCATTCATTCATTCACTACAAAACACAAAAAGCAAACCCCATCCATAACAGAGGCTGAATCATCAGCTCTTTGTATAGAGAAGTTTGAGAATACAAACAGACTGGTTCGTTTCAACGGACGCACAACTGTAGCGTTTGAGACTAAAGCTAAAACAGCAAACACGAAGTGAACAGGCCACAGGTGCGCAATTTATGTTGGTTCTCTAACTTTTTGTAGAATTGTCTTTTTCCATCCCAGTGACTTGCATGGGTTACCTTCCTAAGGCAAGTCGTTGAGTTCACATTGTTAATGGCCCCCAGTTGTCCTAAAACACTGAAATTGCAACTCTGGGAAGGCAGTAGCATGATGGTTAAGGTAATGGTCTTCAATTAAGTCCTATAAAATGTCTCTGCTATTGTACCTTTGAGGAATGTGTTAAACCTTAACTGGTAAATCTTTACATTTAAGTATATGCTTTTATAAACACTTCTCTCCAAAGTGATTTACAATTTGTTCGTCTGATACCACCTCGTTGCTGCTTCACATCGCTTGAGTAGCTGCCTGTAGAAGTCCCATTCAAATAGCAAATACATCGTAGGAGATGGTGTTGGACTCATTTATGGAGCTGTGAGGCGATCGGGAGAGAAAGGACCCTGAAAGAGGTGGATCTGAGACCCGAATGCTGGGAAGGATTCAGCAGCTTTGAGGGACAGAGGGGGTTCATTTCACCACAGTGGGGACAAAATGGTCCTCCAGGCTACATCACCAGGTAAAGATGAGGTTACTGGGTATGGTTAACAGGAAAACAAATACAGAAAAAGATGTAAGCTCTCTCTCACACACACACACACACACACACACACAGACGTGTTTCCAGGACACTCACGGCAACTAAACTCATCTTCACCATGTGGGCAATCAGGGACCCCATCACAGCGAAACAGGGAGGCAAGGCAGCGGCCGTCTGTACACTGGTAACGTCCCGGACCGCAGCGGTCCTGGGGGGGCACAGTTCCCGGAATGCGGGTGGGACACTGCTCCTCATCAGACAGGTCGGCGCAGTCCTTCTCGCCGTCACACTGCCAGCTGCGCGGGATGCACTGGAACTCGTGAAGACACTGGAACAAGTCTGGCTGGCAAGTCACTGGTTCTGGAGTCACAGGGGCTGGGTGGCACATTGGTACATATTACAGTGATTAAAAGCGTTACGATGAATAAAATGAACATACCTTCAAGTAGCTTCATAGAGTGTTTTTCATGTACATTTATATGAAATTAACCAACTTCAAAATGCATGTACATGGTATTCCTAGAAGTGCTTATCTTATAAATTTATATATTTTATTAACCTATATTTAAATACATAAAAATTGTAGCCATTTGTGTATAATACACATTTTTGTAATATACAAAACTAACCTACATTTAAATGCATGCAGTATTCTGTACATAACACTCTGCACAACTGATGATGAGACACCAGTAAATGCTAAATACAGTTCAGACCTACAGAAACAGTGAATAACTCGAGCTGGAATATCATTACTGTTCAGTTTTAATTGCTGCAGCATCGTAATTGTTGCTTAACTGCTGCATAATTATTGGATCAAACCAGTCATTTCAGCAGGCGATATTAAAGAAAAACAACACTGGCAGACGGTAGATTAGATGGTCACACAGACACATCGAGATACACACAGAGGTGTTAAGTGAGGAACGGGTCAAGTTCATTTTTTGGCATTGAAGGCGAAACGCTTTTTATTTCGTCCTCCCCATGTCATCGTTAATTTCTCTTGGAACTCGCTCTCCTTTTGTGAACTTCTCTTTTTTTGCAGGTGGGACTTTATTTTATATGGGGTGAAACCCAAATATTGACGAATCCAAAGGAAAGGAGCACTATGCATGACCCAGCTCAGCAGCTCAAGGTTTGGTCTCCTCTCCTTTTCCTGGATTTGTAAGGTGAAGAGACTTGGAGAAGTCACCACGGAGGGACTAAACACCCTCTTGGAAAAGCACGAATGCCGTTTATATCCACGTTGATGATCTGCACCTCCGAGTTTCCTGGAGACCGCAGATCACTCTGCACTTGAAGTTGCGGTATGAAATTTTGGCAAGTGGATGTACAAGTCTGCGGAGGCTGAGATTAGATGAGGTATATTCATGTGTAAATATTCCAGAATTGCTATTTCAGCGTGCGCTAAGTCCAGAGCCATAAATTTTTCCGATTTATAGGCTGAGAGCAAAACAGTCGACGGGTCTTTTCATTTCACACCTATTCTGTTACATTTACTGTACCGTGCCAGCTCCAGCACCAGAGTGGGTTCCTATAACAATCAGGGGGTGTGATTAAGAAGCATTAGCAAACAGCTTTTTACCACATTACGGCCTGAGTGTATCCTCGGATGGTCACAGACATTCTATGCTAACAAATGACACTTTTCTCTCTCTCTCTCTCTCTCTCTCTCTCCTCTCTCTCTCTCTCTCTCTCTCTCTCTCTCTCTCTCTCTCTCTCTCTCTTTCTTTTGTTTAAGAAAGCACTTAATCTGAAGTACTTCAGAAGACAACCAGCCCTTAAAAGGCTGTATGCAATTTTAATAAAAATTGTACAAGTGATGCCTCTTTGTACTCCAGGGATAGATAGATAGATAGATAGATAGATAGATAGATAGATAGATAGATAGATAGATAGATAGATTCATCCAGCTGTTTTCACTAACTACTTATCCAAAGCAGGGTCATGATGGTCTGTAGCCAATCCCCAGCAGAAAAGTGGGGTACACACTAGAAATTACTATATATTTGGTTTACTACATATTTATTTGCTTTCCTCTAAAGCAATTTACAGTAAGTAACATATAGCTATTTAGGGTATTTTTTACTGTATTAATTAAAGGTAAGTACCTTGATCAAGGGTACTACAGCAGGTGGTGGGATTTCAGCCTGGGTCCTTAAAGTGGAAGGCTACAGCTCTAACCACTACGCCACCTACTGCTTTTAAAAAAGAGTACACACTGCAGGGCAAATGCAGTAAATCCAGGTACAGTAATCCCTGGGACCAGGCAGTAACTGAACAGGACAAAACACCAGGACAATTTTTATTAAGTGATCCTAGGGCATGTGATTTTAACAGCTCTGTGGTGCATGTTGAAAAGGGAGCTCAGTGTCTGCAGAATTGGGAGCGACCAGGAGCTGGATGTTCCCCCAACACACAAAACACAGCATGAGGAAACAGGTCGATTTTCCTTTCGAACAATAACAGACGGCTTGAACCGGGCTCCTGTTCTGCGCAGCGCTCCGGCCCGCTTGGTGACCCCCGAGACGTCCGGCGCTGCAAGTCCGGTGGGACGCACAGACGACCGCTAATGTAACGAGATTCGTCACACCCGGTAAGCGAAGCAGACCGTGAGGAGATGCTAACGATAGTGTGATTTACAGCTAATTAGCCACAATGTCACTGACAGGAAAGTGCCTTTGCAACAGAGCAGCATTGCTGTCAGAGCACTTTTGCAGATATAAGCCAATTCTTGCATTGTTTATACATTGGATCCCGTATCAAACATATGCATATTTATTTAATATTTTCCTGAAAACCTCTACATTACATTTACATTTATTTATTTAGCTGACACTTTTCTCCAAAGCAACTTCCACTGAACTCTATGTAGCGTTATCAGCCCACACACCTTATTCACCGCGGTGACTTACACTGCTAGATACACTACTTACACTGGGTCACTCATCCGTACATAAGTGGAACACACACACACTCTTTCTGTCACTCACACACTATGGGTGAACCTGAACAGCATGTCTTTGGACTGTGGGAGGAAACCAGAGCACCCAGAGGAAACCCTACACAGACACGGGGAGAACATGCAAACACCACACAGACTGAGCAGGGATCGAACCCATGTCCTCTCACACCCCCCAGGCGCTGTGACACATACCTTGCACACACAAATTCACACCCCCTTTCAACTTCAAATTGACCCAATCTAACTCTGCAGGACGTTGCACATGTATGACTTCCATATTTACGTTGCGCACTGCACACTTTCTATACGTATATAACTTCGTTTCTTGGATTTTTGCACTAATAGTAATTTTTGTAAACTTGTGTTTTTCCTTCCTTGTGTCCTTACAATTTATCTCATAGGCTTCTGAGAGGATTCACAGAGTAAGAATTTCATTGTATGGTGTAACGAACTGTTTACTGTACACATGACAATAAACTCTTCAATCTTGAATCTACTTGCTGTGCCACCGTGCCACCCATTATTATTATTATTATTATTATTATTATTACTGCGGAGAGTGGTGGCAGCTGGTGCCCGCTGTGTGGCGGGTCTGGGGTTCAAGCCCTGCTTAGGGTGCCTTGCAACGAAGTGGGGTGTATTCCCTTGGCCCTGCACCCTGCGTTGCCAGGTAGGTCTCTGACTCGCCATGATCCCACTTGGGACAAGTGGCTGTTGACAATGGATGAATTATTGTTATTTTTATTATTAGTGGTGGTGGGGACATGCTTTTCAGGTAAATTGTTGACTCTAAATTGCCCTCTGTGTGTGTGTGTGTGTGATTACCTTATGATACACTGGCATTCCATCTAAGGAATATCCTGCCTGATGCCCTGTGCTTCTGGGATAGGCTCTGGACCACCGTGACCCTGAACCGGACAAGCAGTTGTTAACGGTGGATGGATGGAATTATTATAAGATTCTCAGTATAGAGATTCAAAAGCAGTCTTTCCTTGGAGCTTGAAAATGAAAGGAGAAACGCGGAGGAGTGCGTGACTGTTAGTGGCTGGGCGGGTAGTCAGGCAGTGTGAGAGTGCAAGCAGCAGTGTGAGAAACAGCGCAATACAAAGGTAATTGCTTCCCCCTCAGATGGGTGCCGGCAGCATAAATATACAGAGGTCTGCGGGTCCATAAATCCAAAGCGGCCTCTGAACACAATGTTCCGCTTAAGGAAAGTGCGAAGAGAGGAAATATATCAACAGGAAGGAGGGGCAACACAGGCAGGGAAGACGGTGAGGGTGCGGTGCGGTGCGGTGGGGGGCTGTGTGTTTGCGGCGTCTCACCTCCCACGGCACATTCCGCGGTGTAGGAGATGTCGTCCAGGGCGACGTCCGTCCGCACATCTCCCCCTGCCTCTGCCTCGAAGGCCACTCGGAAGTGCTGGGTGTTGGAGAGCGCCACGCTGGCGTACTTCCACCGGTCGCCGTGGTTACCGCTGGCGGCCCACATCAGCAGGTCTGTCCCGGTCTCCCCAACAGTGTACACCTGTGCAGCCCCGGAACAAGAGTCTGTGCATCTTTTCTGGTCCCACACCGGCATGGAGGTGTGATGAGAACGGACCGAAACTGGGTAATCGATATTTTTTTTTAATTTTTAAAAAAATTAATCTATACTAAAATACCTCTGAATACCATTTTACCAATTTCTATGATCTGAAATCGCTCCAATTTTATTAATTAAAGAATATTTATCTCACACTTTTCTTCATGATAACTTGCAATTCCAGGTCTGGACACTAAGGTCCTTGTAACAGTTTACCCATTTGTATTACAGTGAAATTTTTATTAGAGCAATTCAACCAAAGTGCCTTGATCAAGGGTAGGTGGTGGGACTTCACCTGCATCAGCACTAACTACTTCGCCACCTAGTGCACTTAGCTCTTCACATACTGGAATTGACTGAAACTCGTTGGACTGTTGAGGAGCTCACAGCCTTCCTACTCCCCAGGCTACCGAAATTCGCGAGACGATCCACGCGGAGGGGAAACATCAGCGCCTTCCGACTGGGCGCTCGCAGCTGCTAAGTAGGGAAGTAAATCATCTGTCAATGAGCAACCTGTCAGCCGTGACTGTGCCTGTCGACAATCAAGCGATGGGTAATTAAATAAAATCATCCTCCTGTATTTTTAAAGTCCTAATTATCAGTGTACAAAACAGAGTTGTGCAGTTCAGTGGGTGATACTGGTGATATAAGGAAGCAAGATGAAGGACATGTTTTGCGGAGCCAAAAGCCACCTTTGAGTATCCAAACAACGCAAGGCAATAGACAGCATGATCTCAGCTATCACACACACGTTGTCTGAAAGCACTTGTCCGAAGCAGGGTTGCAACAAACCAGCGCCAACAGAGGGTGCAAGGCCGATGGGGGGAGGGGACACACCCCGGACAAGATGTCAGTCTGCCTCAAGTCATCCCAGGCGGGACTCAAACCCCGGACCCCCGACACAGCAGGACCCGGTCAAGCCTGCCACCACACCACCACCCCCCTCTTGGCCATCAAACTGATGGAAAAGGCCTTTGGACACGAATAGTAGATATATGTGTTGCAGACTATACCTGGCAGCTATGCCTTCCTGCTGACTTTGCATGACGGCATTATATTTTTCTGTTGTTTTTCTTATAAAGGCTACATTGCCTATGCTTTTTTATATTAATCATAAAGACTGTGTATGATAGAAATCCAAAGTTTCAATGGCACATTCATTCCTGTTGCGTGAATATTGAAAGCCTGTTACCTAAAATTAAATCAGCCATCTTAATAGTTTCATGAAAATAATTCTGTAGAAGTCTAAAATCTAGTAATTTCTTTTTATATTATTGATAAAGGCTAAAATTAAACTGAATAGAAAAAAAAAATTAACCATAGTAGGAAAAGTTATTTCAAAATATTCTTGTTTCCAGACTTAAGCAGTTACCTTAAATAGGCTATGAATTAGATTTCAGATCATACTGACACATTGATATCTCAAAAATGCAAATTATTTGAAAATCAATAACATTTTGCATGAGTTTTCATTAAAGTCAGGTGTTTATATTTTATATTAATGGACAATTTGCTTTTCCTGAACTACAGTGCAAAATACAACAAGCAGGTAGGCTCACAAAACAGCCAAATTCAATCGTCTTTAAAGATTTTTCAGAAATTCAGAACTCTCACATCCTAATGGTTAACTTTGACTCTCTACCTGCTGATCTCTAGCTCAGGGGTTCATAACCTGGAGTGAAGAAGAGGCATGTATTGAAAATTAAAGTCTATCATTAAGCAAATAAGTAAAATAAAAATATTATTGATATGACTCTCTTTGACCATTCTGCATCATAAAACCGAAGAACGCTGGAGGACACGTGGGCAGCAGGTACCATAGTGGTTACTGCTACTGCATCTCACTTAAAAAACCAAGGTTTGATATCAATTTCCTGCTGTTGAAGCCTTGAGCACGGTACAAATCCTGAATTGAGACAGTAAAAATTACCCAGTAATGTAAATGGTAAATAATTATAAGTATCTGAGGACAAAAAACAAACACTGAGTCTCTTTTGGGGAAATCTTATGCTGAATGAATAAATTATACCTGTGTGAAATCCACCAGCTTCCAATGCAATAAAAGCACAATTATTTTCTCTGAATTTATTTATGGACATTTAAGAGTATGTTTTTAGTTTTTCTCAGATTCTTTTAAGGTTATTTTGGTGTACAAAAGATAAAGGAATCAAACTGATCTATCTAGAACATTGTTTTGAAGGGAACTTTAATTTGGCTTCTTTGGCCGCACCTGGTGCTTATTTTCTACTAATTAGTTCTTTCCAGGTACAATTAATGTCTGTGTGTAATATAATTTATTCTTTAAACACATTTTGAAATGATGAGTAATTTTAATTGAATGTCAAAGGCAGTTATGACATCTTGGTACAGTTTATTGGTTCTTAATATGATTAATAAAAAATACAAAAATGATTTTCCTTTCAGATGTAGAGGAACATTTTTGTTCAATGTTTTAATAAATTAATGTCCCACATGGTAAATAACCAATAAGTACAGATATCTTTGTTGCGTGCTAGAGGTGGTTATGACATCTTGTTGTGGTTTATCATTTATAATAGGTAGTGTCAAAAGTTAATAACAGACGAAAAAAATTCTAAGCAGTTTTCCCGATAAACGAGAACAGAGAGGACCATTTTTTATCCAGTATTTTAACGACTGAATGTACCACATAGTAAGCATACAAAAAGTAAAGTTATTGTAGCATATCAATCATTCTTTCTGGATAATTTATAATTTTCATTCAGCAGAAAATGAAATATTAGGCTAAATCATTCACCTTAAATCTACCTTACATTGATCCTTTAAGCAAAAAGAATGATTTACAAATAAAGCTTAATTTATTTATGAATCTGGTTTAAACAAGGACCCCCCAAATGCCCCCTCTACTCACACTGCCTTCCAGGCCTTGTCAATACAACAAAGAGCTCTATAAAGTCCAAAGTCAAATCCCCTCACATTGTTGCAACAACCAGATTTTAAATCACAACTGCTCAACAACAACCTAGAATGCCCAAGAAATGCCAGGACAACTAAAGCATCATGAGAGGGAGGGTGTTTATATATTCATCATCACAATTAAGCAAACCATTAGGCAATTTATACATCCATAATTGCTATACAGAGGTATCCTCATTTACAATGATATCTTCAGCATAATTAATCCAAATATTATTACTGAAGTCATCAAACAATCAATCACAGAATTATTACTTTGCCCCTCAATAAACTGTGTGTGCTGGTCCTGCCTCCAAGTCTATTTTCCATTTATGAACTCATTAAGCTCCCATTTGCCCTTCGATAATGAGGTCAAACTGGGAAGTAACAATGCTTCCTGTCGTGAGTACGTTATGCATTGTCTGTATAATAAATTATGTTTACGCAGGCTCCTTTGGCATACATTATCTTTGAAAAGTGAACAACAGAAGCAACTACGTATCTGTTTATGTAACCATTGTGTTATTTCCCAAGTTCCTTTCATGTTTAGTAATGTTAAATAATCGGCGTTCCGGATACACAAGCACCTGCTCACACAAAACACCAGACAGGTATGGTTCTCATTTAAATTTAGTCGTAAAATTTAGTCTCATTCTGCCTGTACACATTACTATTAATACAGTGAGCAACTTGCTCTTATGTCACTTTGTTTGGATAATTAGTGGCAGTTTAATGTCATTTGTGAGGTTTAAATGAAAATTCCATTATTGCATCCAGACCCTGGAAGCCTGAATGAAAAGATACCAAATGTTTAATTGTGAACATCTTTTCTGGCCACTGAAGAACATTATTATCTCTAGACTGAACTACTGACCAAGAAGGTCATATTTCAGGGAGTTCAAGGCCCATGCTATTGCCGAGCACTATTTCTCTACTGCTGAGCACCATATCACCATGTTTCATGCACACACAGATAACTAGACGATATGCCCTTGGTACATCCTGCAACAACACAGCCTCTCAATCAACCAGAGGCATTTGTCTGCACAGTGGGTATCTGTGAAATATCTGTCATTCATAAAAAGATGTCACAATGTGTCTTGTAAGCCTTCATAAACATAACCCACAGTCTTGTCACTTTCATTTTTCCCTGTGAGTTCTGACAGAGTGTGACAAAAGAGTCAGGTAAAAAATACAAAGAATCACCCCACCAGCTCCAGGACTGGTCCCAACTTCCTTTTTTGTTAGCCATCAGAAAGCTGTGGGTGCGTCATGTAGACTAAATGGTATCGTGTTAAAATATCAGTGCACTAACTGCATGTAAAAAGCTATACATTTTTTTTCTGTCTTCTGACATTGAAACCTGCTAGGGACCTTTATTGTAGTCAGGGATGCCAAAGTATCTGCCCTTCCCAAGGCATCCAATTAAGCCATCAATCTGTGAAAATGAATATGATTCAAACTTATAACCGAAGCTTAGGTGTTTGAATCTGATAGAACCACATGTTCTCATTTTTTAGCACCTATTCTACAGTAATATAGCCTTAACTTACTAAAGACTTGATGAGTCCTACTGAAGTCAACAGGTCTATTGCCTTTTTCAGAACCTGCAACAATTTTTCTTGGAGCTATATATTCTTTTTATTGCACTTGATCTTTCAGATGGTTTTGTCTGATAATAAGACCTGACCTCGATATTCAGTGTTGACCCTTTCTATCAGCTGTATGCTTATGCCCTTTTCAGGAGTCTCAGGCTCACTTGGATGTCTTTGTGAGAAGGTACTCTACTAAGTGCCCTTCTTCTTCTGTTACAGTCCTGAAGAAATGTTATTCTATTATTAACATGGCTAAGCTCTGAACTGAAGTCTGCCTGAACTTTCCCCTCAGACTTCCCCCCTTGTGCTGGTTCTTGGTTTTAGGCAACTTATGGGATGGAAATGAATTTCTGCAGGGAAATTGTCATATGTGCTATATTTAATCCTGGATTTAAAGATTTTCTTTGGACATTTGTTGTCTTTTGAATGGAAATGATATTTTCCATGACAGGATTACCTATGTTTCTCTAAGACCTATCGCATCCATTTAAACAATACTGCAGGTCAGTTTGCTTTTGGTCGAAAGTCCCATTCCTTAATTACTGTGCTACTGTCAGAGGTCACTCACCTTTAGGGTACCCATTCGGTGAGATCCAAACATGTAGTACCAGAACCGGAGGTGGCACACACCAATGCTTGCAGCGAAAGGAATTCTGGTTGTGATCCTGGCAACGTCGCCCTCCCTCTGCACGGCAGAGTGAATGTATAGGAATTTGCCGCATCCATCTTTGTTAGGGACAGAAAAAAGAGACATGCATTTTTTGAAATGTGGTAAGGTTTATTGAAAACAGCAGGGGCTCATGCTAACCACGTCTGCTGCTCATTCCTCTGGTTTCTGGGGTATGGTGTGGATAGACAGCCGTGGCAGGCGATGGGGTCGCTCAGATGTGACACGACAGCCAGCAGAACCGCACGAGGAAGCAGCCCAGCTGTAGCCCATCTCTTTCTTTCTGAGCACACTTTTCATTCCTGTTCGATGACTGGCTTGCACGTCTTCAGAGAGCAGCCTTCAAGTTTTGGCTATGCACAGTGCCAAGCTTAAGGGCTGCTGCGCAAGACTGCAAATATTGCATACTTGGAGTTTATCAAAACTTGTCAGGCTAACACAGAAGTTTTAAATCCCCTTGGACAGAGGAAAAAAATGTTATGGAAATTCTGGGGAAAGAAATTTCAGACAATCAAACAGTGCCACAGAGGCATACCCATAGTTCACATTCATTAGTTCATTTGATGACTTTTTCCAAAGTGACTTACAATGTCAATCTACTTATAATTAGTCACCATTTGACACAGCTAGGTAACTTTACTAGAGCACTTTTTGAGGAGATGTACCTTGCTCAAAGGTACTACAGAAAAAGCTGAGATTTGAACCTGCAACCTTTGAGTAAGCAGGCAGCAGTTCTAACAACTACACTACTAGCTATACATATAACTCAGCAGCTATGTCTTTATTTGTGTGGTCCAATGCATAAAGGCATGAAAGCCACAGATGGAGCATTTACCCCACCACAACAGCATGAGAATATCTAGTTAAGGAAGTTTTTGGCTGAGCAGTCAAAAGAACATCAGCAAGCCTAGTTAGAACATTTCAGTATGCCCAGGTAAAGCAGATACAACACATTGTAAACAGATTTGCCATTTCTAATGAAAGTGTCACAGGCTGGGGTCTGACCACACTGCTATTTGTAGGGATTGACAGCTACACCTGGATAAGGTTCAATAGGGTAAAGCAAGCACAAGGTAAGGCAAGTTTAACTGAGAATACAGTATAAATAGAGACAACTTTGAAGGCACTGATTGGAGTTGAGAAGTGTGTAGGAGTTTCGAGTTGGAGAGGAGGTAAAAGAATTGAGAGTTTATTGTGTTATGGATGAATGGATCTTAAGATTTGTTGCTTGATGTTTTGCCCCTAGTTGTTATTTAGTAGATTTTTCTCTTCAGTACAGGTGGTCCCCGACCTACGATATTTTGACTTACGATTTTTCGACTTTATGACGGTGAGCTGGTGATAGACATTCAGTAGAAACCGTATTTCGAATTTAGATTTTTTCCCAGGCAAGCAATATGTTGTATGATACTCTCTCACGCTGCTGGACAGCGGCAGCGATCCGCATCTCCCAATCTGTCACGTAGAGGTGTGTATTAGGTGTATTAAATGCATTTTTGACTTACAATATTTTCACGTTACGATGGGTTTTGTGGAACGTAACCCCATCGTAAGTCGGGGACCACTTGCAGTAGAGTCAAAAAGCTCAGTATAATTTTGGTTAATGGTTTAATTTCATGTGGTGGTAATTAATAAATATTGATTGTAAAAATCAAGATTGGAAAAAGAACCAGACGCCTCTCCATATCACAGAAAGTCTTTCTGTGGTGGTGAAATTTTGTCAAAAAGAGTTTCAGAATAACCTGATAAATCTGCTTCACCATCCAGATTTAAAGCAACTGCATTAAAACCCTCCATCTCCTCAAAAAAGGCTCAGGCATACCCACTAAAATCAAAGATTGAAGATGTCCAGCCGCAGTATAGAATGAAATATGGTTTGCAAAACTTTTAAGACCGAGGCCTTGCACGCAATCTTTAAGCATACAAGTCCTGAAAATGGAAGAAACTTAATGGAAAATAAGAACTTGTCCATGAGATTTTTAATGTAAAAGAGAAAAAAAGATTCAGTTTAGATGCAGGCAGTAGGAATGCTAAGGTCATAATATCATATTCACCCCTATAAATTCTGCAGTGACCAAGTCTCCAGGAAAAACCTGACCCACATTGTGATCTCACGATGAGCTCTGAGCTTCAATGGTGATTCCGAGGCAGGATGTTCCTTTTATGATCAATTTCATCTTTATTCAGCTCTTACAAAGAGTAATAACATCTCAGGGGATGCTCGAATATGTGAATTGGAAATGAGGCAAAAAAAAATCTGAACGATGCTTATGGATAAGGACGAGGCCAAACAGCTTGTCTGCAATGACTCATAGTTAGAGTCGCTGGCTGACTTATACAGTCAAAGCGAAGCTGCAGTGCTATGTGGTGAGGAATACCCGAATTTTCCTCCAAGCATGTCAGAAAACCATCAACGTAAACGTACAGAAAAAAAAAAAAAAATTACCGATCAATCTGACTCGTTTCTTTCAGTTTTCTGATTGCAGATACATTCATTTGTGCAGTTGGCAGTTCCACCATGGGAAAAAGGAGAATGAATATCAGGGATGCGGGCCTTGTGAACAGATTCGTTCTCATCAGGCTGAACAGTAACTTCTCCTTCAGATCGTCTGGTCTGCTGCTACCTTGGACAGACAGCCTAACTTTATAAACTATGTATTTTACTGCACTCCAGTGTGAGCATAATAACAAGTGTGGTAACTAGATAGATATTTCTTACTGAAGTAAGTACCTTGTTCAAGGATATAAGAGGGATACCAGGAGTGCTCTTTGGCGAGCTGAAATTGCAACCTTTTGCTCTGGATTTCAGATTTGCAACTGCAGCTCATCTGGTACCTGCCATCCAGGAGTGGAAAAGGGTTCGAAAGGAGTCACCTGTCCACTGAGGCCATATGTGAGCAATCCCTGTGCAATTCCCCCATTGCAGAACTGTGGAAGACCGAATACGGCAACAGACAGCGACGTGGGGAGGAAGCGTAACGAATAACAAGCCTTGCTCTCTCGTTGAGTTCTTAGTGCCACCTTGGCTAACTTCCATAGCTCCGATTGCAGCAGAATCCCCCTTCCCCCAAATCTAATTACCAGAAATTACACACCATCCACCTGTGACCTGGAGGGGTGGTCTGATGACCAAATGACAGAAAGTAAGAAAGTGGGGTACTCTGGAGGAATTTGTAGGCAACTGATGTGTTCATCCATCCATCCATCCATCCATCCATCCATCCATCCATCCATGTTCATTAACCACTCATCCTGATCAGGGTCGCAGGGGTCCAGTGACTATCCTGGAATCACTGGGTGAAAGGTGGGGGTTATACCCTGGACGGGACGCTATTCCATCGCAGAGTTGAATTGCTACGCCCGCGCCATCGTCTCGACGAGGAGCACCTGACACCCAGCCCGGGGAGAGGCATGAAAGGGCACAGATGAACAACGCCTGACACGGAACCTAGTTCAGCAGACCTTCTCGCTGTAGCTCACACTCAACTACTCACCTTTCCCCTGATCTCCCTTCCTTGTTCCTGTCCCTTCGCTGTACCCTTGAACCCTGTTGCCTTGCTTCCTGTGTTTGACCACCGCTTGTCCTTTGACCTCGATCTCGGATTGTCCTGGAAACTCCGTTTGCACCTTGACTGACCTGGCCTGTACAACGACTACGATTTCTGAATTTCCCCTCTACAAAACGTCTGGAGCTCTGCATATTGTGTCTACCATCTTCCTTCAAACAACTGTCATGGCATGAACGAAGACCAGGAAAACAAGGCAGAAAGATATATTGGGGATTTTCTGAAATAAAATGCCAATCTTAAAATAATATAATCTACCAATTATAACTATAATAACAATGCATTTTGTATGAAAATGTAATTTATTTTTTGTCAGCGTTTTTCACTCTTAAGAAGTGGGAAAAAAAATTACATGACATGCGACAGCTTTTCCAGGAATTTTCCTGCAAATCCATTCAGCTTTTATCTGACTGGTAACCTGGATTCTGACTTGCAGAGGGCTGTTAAACTGCTTTTAAAAACTGATTTTGTGGCCTCTGGAAAGAGATGTTTTCACACAATGTTTTCCAGAATGAAAGAAAAGGCATACCAACAGTGCAAAACTAAGATGATTCTTCTGCTCTGCATCCGACAAAGACTAGAGTCGCCGGAGGCGACAGACCAACAAAGGCAAAGTACTTTCCGAATGAGCTAACCAGGATCTCACATCTCAGATAGTTCCAGCAGGGGAGCGATGCTCAGTGGAATGACATTCCTGTCCGTGATGCAAATTGTCATGCTGGACCTCTTCCAAGGCATTTCTTGGACTTCACCCTGGACCCGGTCTGCTACTTTTCTCCACGTGTCTTTCCTCTACATCATCTCTTGGATATTCGCTTAATGTATGGCAGTGCCTTCAGTGCAGCTACACTCTTTCTCCTTATTGAGTACCTGCTTCTCATTGGTTCTAACTGGTTCTGATTCATCAGCACAGTGTGATGCCAGTCAAAAGTGTGAGTCCACCTGGTGTCCTACATCTCTGAGAACTATGACTGAAGATCTGGGGAGACAAAGTGCCTCAATTTCTGGTCAAAGCATCGGTCAGTTATGAAAGACTGATTTCAGATAGTGTACTCACATTTTTGTGCCAATTAATTTCAGAGCATTTAAGCCATATCCTTTACTAAATAGCCTTCAGCCATCTTTCTGTCGAATTGAAACCCCCACACTTGCTCCATGACGATGCTCCTTACAATGATAATGATGTTCTCCTCCTCCCCCGACCCTTCCCTTTCCCCTAGGCAGTGTCCTCACGGACCTGTGAAAAATGGGCTGAGGTGCGGGGAAAGCTGAACAGATCCAATCCTTTTTACAGTGACATCACTGGCCAGTTTCCCTGAAGCAGAGCCAGGACCGTACACCATGTCCGGTATCCAAATTCATTTCTTAATCTTTTTTTTAAAAAAATCATTACAGATTCAAGTCAGCGAAACTCACCAAGGGGCTCAGCTAGGCTGAGATAATGGAGAGAAAGCTTGTCTCTCAGAATCATTTGTGAAATGAGGCGTACAAACCATTCATAGTCTAAAATCCACATTTCGTCTCTGCTTTAAATAAAATGCTTTAGCAGGTAATGCTGGCTAACGGTAAAGACAGTAAAAGCCTGAAAATGGTGATTCCATTACTGCAAACTCACAGTGAAGAAAAGTATAGGACTGCAAAAATAGATTTTTCCAGTGACATTTGTTCTAATAAAGCTTTTTAAAGCTCCTTTTCTCATGACCTCCTTAATGCATGACCTTTTTTAATAAGCTGTAATAATTTTGCTGAAGTGTTTTGAAGTGCTTCATGGGGAAATTTTAAAGCATCTCTCAGCACCTGAGGTCAAAGTTCCTTTGGAGACTCAGGTTTAATTGGCGTACCTGTACTGACCACTTCTGTACTTGTGCCCTGATTAATACATTACATAGATTGTTATTTATGTCATAAATTAGTTTATCTAACATCTTTGTTCAAGAGAATTTAAAATACTAGGTTTGTGTACTACACTACTTACAATTTACACTTTTATACTACAGGGTAATTTTTACTCTATCAATTCAGGCTAGGTACCTTGATCAAGGGTAATATACCAGGAGCAGGAATCAAACCCATTTCCTATCATTACAATGCACTGACTCTACACTCCCAGCTATCCAGCTCACACCCACTGGTACCTGTCAGGACAGTAGGTTTGTCTTTACTACTTGAACTCCACCACAATGGAACAATTACATTTTTTTTTTTTACAGCCAACTCAACCTGGAGAATGGTGTTCAGATTTCGTCCCAGCCTTCGGTCTGGAAAAGCGATCTAACCACCTAATACATTGAGGGGGTGATTTCCAGTTCTGCTTTCTTTAGCAAAAGCCAGTGAAAGCAGGTACAACTCTGATTTTCTTGTCCAGTCAAGGGTTGCGGTGGTCCAGAGTCTATCACGGAAGCATAGGGTATGTGGCCGGGACAACAGTCCGTCACAAGCCAATCACACCAACACTCTATGGCAATTTAGACATACCCGTTCACCTGAAACACACATTATTGGATTGTGAGAGGAAACCAGAGCACCATTATGAAACTCAAGAGATCAAATTAACACATAAACTGCAAAGATTGAGCTGGATTTGAACCCATGTCCAAATCCACAGTTTAGGGGCTGTGAGGCACCAGTAGTACCCACTACACCCCCAAACTGTAACCAGAAAGTACAATCTGAAGTATTATTAATAAGCTTCTTTTATCACACACTTCTATTCAAAGTGATTTACACAATGTTAGATACTCAACTTTTCAGTGATGTACTCTTTTATACAGCTGGGTATTTCTACTGTATCATTTCAGGGTAAGTACTTTGATCAAAGGAATGACAGCAGGACAAGTATTTAAACTTTGACCCTGCAGTAAACCTTTAAGGCGACAGCTCTAACTTCAATGCTACCTGCTGTCCCATATGTCTGCTGTACTCTCAAACCAGGTACAAATATGAAAAAGAAGTCTTCCACTCCTGGAGGATCTGACACACGGAATCACAGAAAGGGAACAAGAAGCTACTCCTCAAATAACACCTTTATTATGGCCCCCCTGCCTCGGGGCCATTTTTGACAGATGTATTTTTCAGGCTTCCCATCATGCAGCAACTCGGGATGTTCCAGCGCACCACAGTGAGTCCAGCGTGAGGCTTCTGCTCTGGAACTCGGCCTCAAGAAAACCCCCCGTGAGACATGGTATGGAAAGGAGGAGGAGATACCAGCACGTACTGGATGTCTGGTAAACAGACTAGTATCTGCATTACCTTCACATGACTCACCCCACCAGTTCATTCCGCACTGCTGAATCCGGGCAGAATACCATGACCGCAGTCGATTCTTTTTTTGCCAACACCTAATATATTTCCTTTGAAAACAATTCATATTAAAGCAATATTCTTATTTCACTCTTATTGACTGAACCATCTCATTATCTACCGAAATAATTTGAGCTTTATCTGTAAAGGGTCCAATGGCAGTTTATCTCTCGGGGTTTCAACCAACAGTGCCACAACCACAGCTGCATAGTCTGACCTTACTTATTATTTATCGTTTTGTTATTTATTCATGTAGCTGACAATTTTCTCCAGATCTGCTCTCATTGCTAAGCTGCATGCTGTCATTGACCAGTTTATGCAGCTGGGTAATTCTTATGGGGGAAATTTTAGGGTAGGTGGGGGTCAAACCTGGGCACTTCACATGGAAGTACAAAGGGCAAAAAAGAAAAGGATAAAACATGCAAACTCTGCATATCTCCTTGCAGCAGTGCATCTGCTAATCTAACACACACACACTGTAACCACTACGCCATCTGCTGGCCTCTTGTTAAAACCCTGTGGATTCTACACGCATAATTTGCATGTATGTAGTGAAGGCAGTAACATTTTTACACAGGCATAAGTGTGGGATGATGGGACTGGGACTTACCGGGGCTGTGGTCTGCTGTGGGCCCTGTGCCTGGGGTCTCCCTGGTGTGGCCCACCTTCCAGTCAAAGTCATCATCTGTGTTCTGGCTGAGCTGACAGACTTCCTCCCAGGAGTGGGAGTCGGGGACATTGAAGTTACAGGCCCCTGGAAGGGCCAGGATGTGTCCTGGGCAAGAAAGGAAAGATCACAGCTGTGTGTCTCATCATCGGCTGGAGTGAGAGTAATTTAGAGCAAAAACATCTACAGGGATGAGTGCTAGGGGTCGAAGGTCCCCTCGGCTCACTCACTGCAGTCGAGCTCATCCGACTCGTCCATGCAGTCGGCCTTATTGTCGCACACCAGGTGGGACTCGATGCAGTCGCCATTCTGGCACACGAAGTCAGTGATGGAGGGGCAGGATCCTGGGAGCACAAGTTCTGAAGAACGCGCACACACACACATACACACAGAGAGAGAGAGAGAGAGAGAGAGAGAGAGAGAGAGAGAGAGAGAGTTAGTGGCCCTGTGTTCCCTCTCCTGCCTCCCCTCCACAAATATCCCTTTCCCTTATGGTAACCCAGAGACTATGTCTTTTGAAATACCGAGACATAAGCCATTATCTAACAAGAGTGACAGGAGTGTTAAACCCCTCAGAAAGATTCTGAAAACTTTCCAGCCCACTGCTTAGAAAGCACAGCTTCACTTAGGTGAGAGAAGAGCAGCGATCAACCAATGGAGCGACTGGGAGAACGTTCTGTAACACACTATGAGGTATAGTTAGAAGTGGAATCCCTAGTGTTTTAAATACCTGTACCAGTACCTATTTAATTGCTCCGTATGAATATTTGTATATATCAGGATCAGTAGGTTCGATCATATCTCACTTGGACCCACGTGCAACAAAGTTGAGAAGAAATTGTCTACAGAGAGAATGGAAAAAATACCACAAAATCACTGTGGGCACATCTATAGTAGATATATATTTTAAAGATCAATAAATACCATATTTCAATAAGTTAAAGGCCAGCGGAATATCACAGAACCAGTCAAAGATGCTTTTCTGGATATAATTAGTTAATTATTTACATAGCTGGGAAATTGCAATTTAGGGTCAGTACCTTGCTTGAGAGTACCATAGCAGTAGGTGAGATTCAAGCCAGCAACCTTCAGATCCAAAGGTGGCAGCTCTATTTAGTTTACGAAAACAATACATGCCATGAGACCAGTGCCCGGGTGGAGATGGAAGGCCCATTAAAAGCTGGCCTGAGCATCAAGTTGGTCACAACCTTTTCGCCGCGTGTTGGAGTCCTCAGCAGACCAAAGCCCCGATAAGAATTTTTCCATTAGCCACACTGCAAAAACAGGTGAATCCCTTAACCGTGCCCATGCCCCCCTTAACCATCCCCACCCAGAATAGACAGGAATCTGGATGATGCCTCTGAGTTATGTTACACCCAACAACAGCATCAATAGGCATTAAAGCAAAACTGCAATATAATCAATGTCAGAATGATATCTTTTCATAACCAATACAACCAATGTGTAAAACACGTAAATGTATACCTACGCACCCATGGAAGTCAGTCTGCGCATGTAATGCACACTCCGAGTGCTGGCTGCAGGTGCCTGGAGCAATCCGTTGTGTTAACAGTGCCTTTTATATGAACGCTAGTCTAATGGGGAACGCCTGCTTCTTAAATGAAAGCCAATATATGTATTTATTATATATTTGGCAGGCCTTTTTGTTTCCAGAGCAATGCTTTAAAAGAGTCTCAATGTGAGGATCCATCACGAGGACGGCAGGAGCGCAGCGGCTAAGGAAACAGAGCTCTCCTGTTGTGCTCCTCTGAGAAGCGAAGGGGACACCCAGGGATTTGTTTTATTATCATAAACACCTCCAGAAATGAGTGATACTAAAAACCTGGGAACTACACCGTGGATCTGCAGAATGTGCGGTAAGAGGTGTTTGCACACGAATTAAGATTCGTTGCTAGAAAAAATCTCCTCGAATGCGTCTTATTGCAACTTCGAAAATATACTTGTTATATATCTTTGTAACAGCTGTGGGTGTAATTCTGAAGATGTAACTCTCAAGAAAACACAAAATTGTGACACATAAAAAAAATGCCAGCCAATTACACGCTTAACATTTCTCTCTAAACAAATTAAACAAATGACAGGCATACTGTAAGTTGGCAATATCCTTAAGTACAATGCCCCACATTTAAGTTCCGAATTCAGACGTCACGCATCACTTAAGCGAGGCGGCAGGTGGCATAGTGGTTGGAACTGCTACTTTGGCCTTGAAGGACCTGAGTTCAAGTCCACACGCCAGTGCGGTGCCTTTGACAACAGTAAAGTACAGTAAAAAAGGCTCTGTTCTATAAATGGGCAAAACATGTGAAGAGCTAGCTAAATATTTTGTCGATATCTAGAAAATCGTCAGTTAAATCAATAAATACTAATATTAATGGCCATAAAGTGGAATGTATCTTGTTTTATGTGGTTGCAAATAAGAGGTTGAACACACTTAGAAATTTTATTAAAATTGTCAATATGCACCAGTATATTACTTCATATTATATTACCTACAGTATATTGCTCTGCCATGACAAAGTATAATAATCCTATAGTAGCGTGACACACCCAACACAGTACATAAATGTGTAGCAATAAGAAGAGGTATCACCGCAGATTCCCATCAACTGGCAAGTAATAAAAAAATATGTCCAACATATCCTGTCACTGAGCATTCTGAGCGCTCTGCTCTGGTCTCCAGCGGCAGCACTTTGACTTTGAACAGAGCTTATTCTACCTAGTTGATTTCTCCCCCACCACTACCGTTTCAAACTCGTGCGTTCTTTCCGGGGAGAAGGAGTAGCTCCTTTACAAGGGTCACACAGACATTCTTTACAGTCTCCTGGGGACTTGTTATAAAACCATTAAATGCTCAGGTGGTGAGGTCACATATTAAAACCCAGCGGCAACATTAAAAAAACACACAAAAAAAATTTGCACCGAGATGATTAAGAAGAAGACGGCCGTGTAACCGAGTTCGGCAGAAGTTATGGAAGTGCATAAGGACAGTTTTAAATTTCACCTCCACTCATACCCAGAGGCCTCAAAGCATTCTTCCCTAATGAATACCTATAATTACATGGGATTAGGTGGCAATTAAAATGCATAATTGCTACAACTGATTTAAATCCGAATTTCCATTCCTTACGTGAGTTGTATCGAGATGCAAAACACCTTCGCAGCTAAATTGTCGCTGGCTCGTTCGGGTGACGCGGTAGCTAGAGCTTCTGTGTCCTCCCCCCCAAGGAATCCCTCCTCCATCCTGTCTTTTATCAAGGTAATTATCAAAAACTGATTGCCCAGTTGAACATGAAAGCATGTGAACCCTACAGGGATGGTCATTATTCTTGTATAGAATATTAAAACAAATCCCATAAAATCTAAATCTTGAATCTTGAAATAAAAATGAAAAGAAAGAATTCTGATTTACACACCTGATGCTACTTACCTACTTATATACTATCTGAAACTTGGGGCTCGCTTATTTTTTGCTCCGGCACTATTTCCGCGTTTCTACTGCAAACGATTTCCTCTAAAGCAACGCCTATTACGTCACATGAGAAACACTGCCTTCCTTAAATAACCATTTCACGGTAAAACTAAGGGACAAAAGGGGCTGAAATGCTTTCAGGCAACACTGTGTAAATAGGTAAATTTTAAGTATCTTAATGTTGCACTCTGAGCGCTAATGCTAATGGCACACAGTAAGGCAGGGGGACTCAAAATTGCCGCTCCATTTAGTCAAGAAGAGCGTAAGTCCCCACAATAAACACAAAAGCACAATAAACTCAGGAAATAAGTGAAACTTTCAGCACAAAAACGCCATTAGCATTTCATTGAGCCAGCGCCGCTGTGGCTCGGCAGCTTCCGTGACTCAGAAAGCCGCTCTGTGACACCTTTTACTTGCCGGGAGAACAAAGCCGCGTCGGATGTGGCCCGTGGTTCGTGTCCGGCTTCCTCTTCCTCTCATACTGGGCTTTTTAATTCATACCCGGTTCTCCGAAACCAGCCGTAGCATCTTACTACCCGGTTACCTCAGACCACGTGGTAAATCTTCAGATTTCTGCATTTATTTGTACAATTTAACTGATGCTTTCTTTCAGAGCAAAAGACAATATTTACCCATTCATACTGCTAACTAATTTTTACTCTATCAATTCAGAGTATGTACCTTGATCAAGTGCACTAAGGCAGGAGGTGGGATTTGGACTCAGCTCCTCTGAGTCGACAGACAGACTCCAACCTCTGCACCCTCTGCTGCCCCATGCGATGACATTCCCCTTTTCACTGTATTCAACATGATGCACACACCACATGTCTCATTCAGAGAATTCAGTGGATATCCACTTTTTCCATTCATTTCAGGTCAACGCATTCACCTGAACCGCAGATCTATGGACCACAGACACAGAATCGCAATCGCCACTCAGACAGGGCTGGATTCGAACCCAAAAGCTTGAGCCGAGAGGCGCCAGTGCGTCCCACAGTACCACAATGTTGCCTTCGGTGTTTCATTTAGATTTCAAGCTCCAGAATATAAATAATATGTCACAGCTGTGACGTGTGAATGAAAACCTATAAATCACAGCACTTGAAACAGCTCATTTCTGGCCTTTGGCGGTGACACTCATGTGGGGGATGGGGGGGGGGGGTTAGAACCTTAGAGGCAAGACGTTGTTCGGGGGAGGTCTCACTCACTTGGAGCACAGTTGGAGAACTCAAGGTCATCCAAAGCAGCTCCCCCACTCATGTCGTGTGCTCGGATCCCCTCGAAGATGAGCTGAAAGTTCCTCATCTTGCGCAGGGGCACCTCAGCCCGGTTCCAGCGGGCCCCCTGGTTCCCCGTGATGTTCCACACCTCCTTGATCCCACTGCTGGTCTGGAAGAGAAACCAAGGAGGATTCATGCGTTTCAGACATATCATAATACATGATACTTACCATAATACCGATATCCTGATCTAAACCTGGGGGCAGCAGGTGACATCAGGGTTGGACTTATACTTGAAGGAGCCAGTTTTCTCAAACCTCAAATGTCCTTGACCAAGGTACTTACCCCGAATCTACACGGTAAAAAATTATCTTGCTGTGGAAATGGGTAAATCGCTGTTTGTTAACATCCCAAGTTGAATTAATTAATATAGCAAAAATCACCCAGCTGTATAAATAGGTTAACCATTATAAATTTCTTAGTATATAAACATACACACACTAAGGCATTTTGGACAGAGGTGTCAGATACGCAATAGCTAATGTTTTCATAAAATTTTTTGCAGAACTATTTGGTATCAGAAGCAACTAAAGGTGACAAAACTAGTTATTTACTGTGAAGGAGAAGTTTCTTTCTCACACCTATTACTGCACTTTTAATTGACTTCCACACCAAGGAAATGACATAAAATCAATACCGGCATCACTGTCTCTCTCTCAGGCTCCATCCATGTACTATTAGAACTGAAAAAAAAGATCTGATCGTGGGTAATGGCAAAAAGCTGCAAAAAAAAAGGAGAAATTGAGAAGCCGGAAAATAATTTTTCACAGCACTGTAAATTTAAACCTGCAGTGGACGTACTGAAATTGAGAGTGTAAAACATTCGGTTTGACATTATAAACAACATGTTATACAGAGCAAGCTGTAGACGAATGTTACCCCTAATATTGTCACTTTACTGCAGCGCCATTTCAGCATACAGCTCATCCTACAGGCGAGATGTTCATCTGTTTGCCTCCTGCACAGGGTTTGAAATACAGTCATACCTAATCAGTAACAATCACTCTGCACACAAAAATTCATTAAAACTGAGCCCATATTGCATTTCTCTGTTAATTCCTCTTCTGTTCCCACGCTTTTTTGGAGGGAAAAAAATCACTTGTCATGTGTAATAGCTTTTTGAAATGAGGTTTTTATTCGCTATATTACCGAAGGGGCCATCTAAAATACTTAATACTTTTGCTGTATTTTCCTTCTAAATCTTATTAGTGTTAAGTATATTTAAGCTTAACTCGTGTCTTTGGAATTTAAGCAGTGCTTTCCCAAAGAGAAGCACATTTACCATATTTTATCCTACCTGTGTACTGAATATGTATTCACCTTTATCAAACCTGTCTTTATTTGCCATTTTAAAGTAATATCCCACCTCAAAACCTCAAGGTAATTTGTGTGTACAGAGGTGAGTGATCATATTTCCACATATAAAATGATAACAGTTGTGTCTCAGCTGTAGATAACAAAACAGAACAAACAACAGAAACAAAGGTCATGACAACATGGAGATAATCAGTGTACTATTAAAATACTGTACAAGTAAATATAGCACACGGAAAAAAAATGTTAAACATTCAGACAAAATGCCGATGTAGAAATTCCAAAAAGGTGACCTAATGTTCAACAAGTCTTTATAATTACAATGGGTCATAATTTAGCCAGCAATCTTGGGAAAAGCAAAAGCTTTCATGTAGCCAGTACTCAAAAATGCACCGACACTTTCAGCAAAATGGTTCAATGGTGCTTCTGTTTTTCTTTTTTGTTCAAAAGCACTGGCAGACAGACACATAAAAATCTGAGATCTGTTCTCTGCCACATTCACCGTAATCAGGATCTAACCCATACAGCACTGAGGAGGGGTGGTATAGATTTTCCACTTTGCCCTTATAGTGCAGCCAAGGGAACACGTCTCGACGCACAAATAAAGATTCAGTGGTTTCCTTCACAACCCCCTGTTGAACCCATGACCAACATTGGGTGCTTCTCCTCTGACAATGAAGATTAATGATCACAGACTGGTGTGGGAGAATCAATTCTGATGCTCTGTGGGCCAATATATAGAATGAGTGCTGTTCATCGAATGGTCAACAAATTTAATAAATTCTGCAATGCACATGTAAAAACACAGTGGTGACACGCTTGGTAAAACATAAAAACGCACCTAATAACACAAGGGACTACAAAGCAGTTAAAGCTACTATTTTCCAGTCAAAGAACTAGGTTTGAATCCCACTCCTGATGTAACACCCCTGATGAAGGTACTTGCAATGAACTGATACAGTAAAAACTGAAAGCAGCTTAAAGTAAAGATGGTCCTTGACTTACGATGGGGTTACGTCCCGATAAACCCATCGTAAGTCGAAAATCTCGTAAATGGAAAATGCATTTAATACACCTGACCTACCGAACATCATCGCTTCTTATCCTTTAAGATGGTCGAGATCATCGATTGCAAAAGTCCAAGTTCACGTGCGATGGCCATTACGGGCTTGCCGCCTTCACCGAACTCAAAGTCAAAGTTGCTTTATTGTCATTTGAACCAAATACAGCTGGTACATTACACAGTTAACCAAAACAACGTTCCTCCAGGACCATGGTGCTATATAAGAAACAACACAAAGTTACTTACATGGGACTACATAAAGTGCACGTGTGCAAGACATGTGCAAAACAGCACAAGACAGTAGAGTAATTACTAAACAAGAAACAATAAACACAGTAAAAAACAAAAGATATTACAGCATAATAATACATACTATAGCTATAAACATACTAATTAGAGTTTATCCTCAAGAGCAATTGCCCTCCTCTTCTTCTTCTCACCAGTAGAAGGAGACACAGATGGGCGTTTCGTACACATGATGGATGCACAAAACACAATGTAGAGGGGATCCAAAAAAAACGCTGGACACAGACAAAATTGTAGAGTATCGGTTGTACACACCAGCATTGCTGCTGCTTCCCAGCTGCTCAGCATCATGAGAGAGTATCGTATCGCGTATCGCTTGCCCGGGAAAAAAAATCAAAATTCGAAGTACAGTTTTTACTGAATGTCTATCGCCAGCTCACCATCGTAGAGTCGAAAAATGGTAAGTCGAACCATCGTAAATCGAGGAGCATCTCTATCTTAAGTATACAAACACGGTAAGTCACTTTGGACAAAAGTATCATATAACTCAGATGTTAATAATAGCAGCTTCGGTAACATATTTCACCTACTGTGCTGGGGAACTGATGGTTTTAGACCTCTGAACTCCCACTGAGACAAGCCGAAACAGCGGTTACCCTGTTTACCTGAGGCTATGAATGACTTGCCCTGAAAAAAACACGGTCCTCTCGGGTTTTTCAGTGCAATATTTTCTTCGATAGTGTCGAAACGCTCTAACCACCCGAGCGAGAGCGCGCATGTCACCAAGAAAAGAATGTGCGTCGGATTTGTCGATAAGACCTTATAGTACTTGAAATTAAAATTTATAGCGGTAAAAGCTGCACAAATTTAATGATGTGGAAATATTTCAGATGTAACAGGTAAATCATTTCAGCGTATTTCAACTTCAGATGCGTTAGGCTCCTGAGGGCATGTTCGTATGAAGTACATACTTCGGTTAGCTGACGGGGACTTATC
The DNA here is from genome assembly GCF_900964775.1 of Scleropages formosus. Lineage (NCBI taxonomy): Eukaryota > Metazoa > Chordata > Actinopteri > Osteoglossiformes > Osteoglossidae > Scleropages > Scleropages formosus. The sequence goes on along the minus strand of NC_041814.1, from coordinate 27,441,512 downwards.
GTTTTATCTGTGTAAAACAGAAGAGGATCCCCGGCGCTCTCAGCAAGGCCTTGCGTGATTCAACTTGTTTTCCCTCTTCCACCAAAGGCGAAGCTGCAAAGCGCAGCGGTCGGACAAGACGGGAAAAGCAATTAACATTTAACAGACGAGAAGCAAGAATTTTTGCGCATGTTTGAGACTTGCATGAAAATAATAGGATGTAAAGAAGTTTCTGCTCTGCAGAACTGCTCTGAACGAATGCCGTCCGTTTTTTTAAGCAGCCCTCTGGACCTTTCGGATCCCTATGTTGTTGCAGGAGTGTGTGCAATAAAACATTTTTTTAAATGGAAATGCATTGTATAATTACTCAGTGACGTTCAGGAAAAGCATCTCCGGGGGGTAAATCTTTTAAAATATTCTCGCGAATGCCCTACTGTGAATGTGTCGTTTGCCAAAACCCAATTTATATTCATAGTTTTTTCTGTTTTATGGGGTCTCTGGCAGATGTTGCATCGTTAGTTCACCTTCAAATAAAGAATGTTCTGTTTTTTCTCTTTCTCACTTTGGAAAGAAATATGATTCAATTACCGAGCATTAATTAACGCTCACAGAAAATACAGTTGACAGCGGTACCTGGGTTTATTTGCAAGCTATTTTTTTTGTGCATGTGAATTAAAATGCAAAACATAAGCAAAGCCTGACCTAATGCCAATTATTTACATATAATTTGGTAAATAGTTTAATGCTTCACATGGAAAAATATAGTACTGTAACAGATTTTTTTACCTGTATCACCATACACATTCACAAAATATTGGTCTGTTATTAAAAATAATTACTTTCAGACACCGGACCCAAACTGGGGTTAAAGACTCAACATACAAAACACACAAGAAATGACTAAAAAGTGCATAATTTACCCTGGATAGAATATCATCTGCCAAATTCATAACTATAATAGGCTATAATAGCCAATTAAAAAAACACCAGTTCAGTAGATATAACACTCATTTACAACCTCACACTATGTTACCGTGTATCTTGGATGCATGTAATTTTTATATTTACGTTTAGTTCAAGTGTTATGCGTATATTAACATACTGTGTATCTTGGCTGCATACATGCATTTTTTTCTGTTTATTCCCACACACCCAGTGATGTTTTACTTTCAGTTTTACTTTGCCATGATCATGCAAATGCCATAGCTGTCTTCTGCTTCTTCTTCTTATAATAATAATAATAATTTATTATTATTATTATTATTATTATTATTATTTATTTTTTTTTTCTGTCATGTTTTCACTACCATCAAGCTTGTCAGCGCACAGTTGTGGCTTTGACTTGATCAGTGCACTCTGCCACTTGGCCTTAGTTCTGACAAGCAAATAATTGCTATTAGTATTTGCCAAGCACGCAGCACTATGTGATTTCCAGAGACATCATGGGACACATTTGGGGAAGTAATGGAAAAAGAGAATTGTTTTTTAAGTCAAAGAACAGGATGCACTGTAGTTCAGATGAGTCACGGCACTGTGTTAATGAAAGTAAGATAAGGGAAGACCAACCCACCCCCCCGTGTATGTTTTTTAATCATTTCATCATTCCTAAAACAATGCAGCGGTAGCCAGTTGCAAACATTCATCTGTATAGCAGTATATTTCACTGTATCAAATCACTTCTAGTGTCTTGCACAAGGAGGGCCTCTCCAAGGATTTGGCCACACAGCCTTCTGGTTTTAAGACCATCACCTTAACCAGTATGCTACCTGTTACCCGACAGGAGTGTATCATAGACAACAAAGGCTATTGTAATACATCCTTTCAGACTGGATGGAGAATATTATTTTCCTATCGAAAACAATATACCGATTAAATTGGTCGAGAGCTAATGCGGTCATTACAGATATGAACGGATATGGAATAAGCCGGATGAATGAAAGAGAACCAGTCTGCACTAAGCACTAAGACAGGGTCACTGAACGCAGTAACAAAACATCTCTATCCCCTTTATTTTTATTCCGTTTTGTTCCAGCGGGATTTAATTAGAGACCTTAGTTTTTCTTCTCCTTCCTGTGGGCACCGGCTATTGACACTGTGTGGGTTGCCATTTGGCATGAAAATTACATGTTCTGTGAAAGATGGAAGGGAGTGGATGGATTAGCGTATGTGATGGGGGTGGGGGGAGTCATCTGAGCATGAAATCATACTTTGACAGCTCATCCCCAGCCTGGCAAGCAATGCAATCCATTTATTCTGCAGTCGCATAACTCTGTGCCAATAATTAGCCACCAAATACCCGCCATTTCCTACCATCAATACAACTGGGACCAAAAGTCTGGTTGTAAATCGTTTTGTTTGTAACTCCGAAGTCAACTTTGCTAGTAAACCAAAAGAAATAAAACTTACCTATAAACATTTCCCTTGACTTGTATACAGGTCAGGTTATATAAAGAAACCTTGGACATAGCTATAAAAAATTAATAAATAAACAAACAAATCAATAAAATAACTATTATTAACAAACATTGTTACATTTCAATTGTAAAATAATTTTGCAGAACTGAAAATAAAAATATGTTGTCCCCACAAACACCTGTTCAGTGCTGATAGTTGACCGATCAGTCTCATAAACATCTGTAGCGTTCCACATCTTACTGATCACCAACATTCGGGAACACCAGACACGAGCCATAAACACGGTGGATGTTGCTGGATTTAGGTGGCCCAACATTCTGATTCTGTCTGACTGTTCAAAACTGCCATCGATCAACTGGGAAGCTAAAAACAGGTCGCATTCGATCCGCAACCGTCAGAAAATATAATGAAATACACAAGTGAAGAGCACACAATCAAAATGAATAAATAAACAGGAAAATGTATACTGTAAACTTAGAGGTCCATAACAAGGTGCCGATATATAACTTCATATTTTAAATTATGTTATGTATTATATATTATATTACAATATAAATTATCGTATGAAAAAGCTACATAATTTATCATAATACATATTATAGTATATTAAATATAGTAGTTTTGTTTTAATTAAATTACAGAACACATCTTTACATGGCACACTTTACACTTTACATTTTACTAGACCGTTCAGCTTCAGGACTTTGTGTGAATGTGCAAGTGTTCAAGGACTGAACATAAAGCCAGCAGACAAGTCATATGAGTGACAAGGGATGGCTGTGCAATGTTGTAATCGATCACTAATATTTACCAGTATAAACCTCCTTTCTGTCACCTTTAATATACTGCTTTTTCCATTGCCAGATGCTTTTCTTCAAATGGGAGGGAAATAATTTCCACATTTTCTTCAGAATTTTGAGATGCTGTTCTCGTGTATTTTTTCCTACCTCAAAAACTCATTATTGCATTTTTTTCTAGTTGATTTTAAAGAGTATAAAATATTGAATATAAATTAAAAAATATTTTATGCCTGTTAATCACCTGTGTATCTGTCGGCAACTGTGTTGTTGCACAGTCTTTACTGAATCTGTGCTGAGCACTTTGTCCTTAGATGGGTGCAGTGCAACAGTTACACTGACAATTAATACACCCTTCTCAACACTAAGTATGCAAATGGAAGGCAGAACATTCTGGAAAGACCTTATATCTGTGTGCTACAAGAGTTTAAAATGACTCAGTGGCACTTAAGAACAATAAAAACTAGTCTCACAGCACAGGGTGGTGTGAGACAACAGAGGCTGGATCCCCACTCAGTCTGTGTGGAGTTTGTATGTTCTCCCCAAGTCTGCATGGGTTTTCTCCCGGTGCTCTGGTTTCCTCCCACAGTCCATAGAGCTGCTATTCAGGTTCACCCATAGTGTGTGAGTGACAGAGAGAGTGTGTGTGTGTTCCACTGATGGATGGATGAGTGACCCAGTGTAAGTAGTGTATCTAGCAGTGTAAATCACCACGGTGAATAAGCTGTGTGGGCTGATAGCACTACAGAGAGTTCATTGGAAGTCGCTTTGGAGAAAAGTGTTTGCTAAACGAATTAAAGCAGACGTAAATGAAGTAACGCCAAAAAACTCTGGGATTTTATGAACCATACCTGCTTCCATTTTCCAATAAAAACTATTTTTTGAGCATCATTTTCCATGGCAACCAGGAGCATGCTGATGCCAGACACACATGGCATCTGAGACCATGCAAAGTGCCAGATTTTGGTGCTTGTCAACTCTTGGCACTTTCACTTCAAAACGAAAAAAAAGGACGTGAACGCCAACTTAATTACAGCAGTGAACATAATCGATTTTATTCTAATTTTAAGAAGATTTGATGGAGACGAGCCCGATATCTCAGAATTATGTCTTTAAAATGTAATTGTAATTTTCAACTGGGATTAAACTTCTAGGGGGGCGCGGTGGCGCAGTGGGTTGGACCGGGTCCTGCTCTCCAGTGGGTCTGGGGTTCGAGTCCCGCTCGGGGTGCCTTGCGACGGACTGGCGTCCCGTCCTGGGTGTGTCCCCTCCCCCTCCGGCCTCATGCCCTGTGTTACCGGGTAGGCTCCGGTTCCCCGTGACCCCGTATGGGACAAGCGGTTCTGAAAATGTGTGTGTGTGTGTGTGATTAAACTTCTGTTCCTGAATCTTTTTTTCCTTATTTTTGGTACTTTTAAAACCTTTCCCCCTTTGTTGGCCCAAAAATTTTAATGGGCCTTAGGCACTGTGCCTACTGTGTATAAAGAGAAATCCGGTACTGGCTACATACCCTGCAGTTTACTTGTTTGGGGGTGAGAGACTGGTGGGCTTCCCCTGGACTGTCATCACAGTGCTTTAACGGAGGAAATTTTATTATAATATAGATTCTCAGCGGTCAGCACACACACACACACACACACACACACACACACACACACACACACACACACACACACACACAGAGACACAAACTACTTGCTGACTAAGTCACAGTGTAGAGAGACATACCCCCATGTGTTAATCTGCACATATATTTAAACCCTGCATGTATTGTTTCACATTTATTGATTTGTTTGACAGCGACCGGTACCCGGAGTACCTACGGGGTGTGTAATTTCACCCACTGAAACTCAGTGTGCTCAGAGATGCAAGCTCTAGTTTGCTAAACCTGGACGGTGTCAGGGTGGGACAGCGAGAGGTACGTGGACACACGGGCAGCTATTACCGATCTAACAATATAAACATCGGGAGTGAGGGCTGCTCCTCGAACCTGCTGTCAGCTCTGCGCCTGACAGCGTGTTTGTGTTCCCATATATATGGAAATTTAGAATGGATACCGGAGATTGAAATTAATTTTCCGTCTGCGAGATGCACCCATCTCAATTCCAGCTGATGAAAGCACGATCCTTGGAGCCAAACACTTGCGAAAGGGGTGGACTTTAATGTCAGCCTCCCTTGATCGTAGTTCGGAGGGATAACAAATATAGACCACTGCTACAGCGCTGGAGGTCCTACAGGCCCCCTAAGTGTCCCTCACTTTAGCCCCCGCCGGAGATCCTCCGTTCCTGTCGGGGAGGGGTAGTCCATGTTATAAACAGGCGAACCTAAGCAACTGCCAAAGCGGCACCAAAATTTGCTACTACAATCAGATAAAATCTTCTGATCTTGGATAAAATTAATAAAACCGTTGCTTAATAGTAATCAGTTTTATTTGAAAAATTAAAAATCTGCCACTTCATTCATTATGTAAACATGTTATGTATGATGCATCTCCACCCCACCTCTTCTTTGAACTGTCTGAACAGTTTTGCAGGGAACATTTTCTTTGAACCAAACTGTCTCTGCAGAAATTTGTATACAGGACATGTATTTGTTCCCTTTATTTTATTTTAGTTCTTTTTTGTTGTTAAAGGCACGGTGGCACAACAAGTAGCGCTGCTGTCTCACAGTGTGTGAGTGGTGCGAGAGGACATGGATTTGATCCCTGTTCAGCCTGTGTGGAGTTTGCATGTTGTCTGTATGGCTTTCCTCTGGGTGCTCTGGTTTCCTCCCCCAGTCCAAAGGCGTGCTGTTCAGGTTCACCGATAGTGTGTGAGTGAGTGACAAAGAGAGTGTGTGTGTGTTCCACTGATGTGTGGATGAGTGACCCAGTGTAAGTAGTGTATCTAGCAGTGTAAGTCACCGCGGTGAATAAGGTGTGTGGGCTGATAGTAACACTACATAGAGTTCATTGGAAGTTGCTTTGGAGAAAAGTGTCTGCTAAATAAATGAATGTACATTTGTGTTCTGTACTTATATAATGTTTACATTTGTGTTGTCATAAATAAATTCATTAAAATATTTCAGCATTTTATAAATATGCATATTTAAATATATAATATATTCATATCTGATTTTGTTTAGAAATTCACATTTTAATTTTCCTTCTTCATAATGTGCCACCCCAGTGAGAAGAGCACTATACAAAAATCAGTTGAATTGAAATGAACTGAATACAAGCGGTCAGCGAGTTACGATAGTCCGATTTCTGATTTTTCGACTTTACGATAGGGTGATAGCGATACACATTCAGAAACCATACTTCTAATTTTGAATTTTGCCAGGCAAGCGATATGCGGTACAATACTCTCTCGTGATGTTGGGCAGCTGAGCAGCAGCAGCGATCCGCATCTCTTAGTCTGCCACGCGGTCACTACCGTATACAACCAATAATCTACAGTATTTTGTGTTGCCAGCATTTTTTTGGATATGCCCCCCCCGACCCCCCACCCACGTATCTATGTTGTGTTTTGTGCATCCATCATGTCTATGAAACACCCATCTGTGTCTTCTGCTACTGGTGAGAAGAAGACGAGGAAGGCAATTACTCTTGAGGAAAAACTCAAGATAATTGCCCATCATGTGGGTGGCAAGTCTGTAATGGCCATCGCACGTGAACTTGGACTTTCGCAATCGATGATCTCAACCATCTTAAAGGATAAGAAGCGATGATGTTCAGTAGGTCAGGTGTATTAAATGCATTTTCGACTTGCGGTATTTTCGACTTACAATGAGTTTATCGTAAGTAACCCCAACATAACCCCATCGTAAGTCGGGGACTGTCTGTAATCATCAGTAATCATCTACAAAGAGCAGAGATGCCAACCTTACCTAACCAACCTGGTCACCTTCTAAGCCTCAGTTGCATCATGATATCCTGTCCATGAAAGTCACAAGCTGGAGTAGAAAGAAAACAGTCTCGGCCGAGCCCAACGCTCACATCGAACAAGCTAAACCCACATAACCTTGTTGCGCTTAGCCCGAAATGACGATGTGAAGCCATCATGTGGACTCACCACCAGCAAGGAGAAAGGTTCGAATTAAGTGCAATGCCAGCCAAATGTCAGGCTTAAACAGTTAGAACCTACATGGACTAGATTCTGGTAACGAACAGTGGCTTCATATCTATAACGAAAGTGAAAGTAACTTTCCTCATACTGTATGTATGTGTACCTTTAATAATTTAAAGAGAGAAGTCTGATCCTTATTTAGGGAACCAAAAACCCTAGCGCTGGCCCTGTCTCAGAGTCCTATAACTGGACAACATCCACTCATCTGCTGGTAATTACACATGAAAATGACCCAACCTCACCTATATCAGCTTGTGGTTAATGGTTTAATTTGGAACGAGATGTAACCAAGGCAACGCAAATTCATCTCCAGTGTCTGTTTTGATGGATTTTTGTTTTACACACTGAGAGCCTTTTAAGGTTTTAAGCCTACTCTAACCGTGCTGACTTGCTCAAGGAGACTGCCCCGTGGAAACAGTTTATACGAAACAATTGGAACAATAAAAAACAAACTCTATTTAATGCTGATAACATGGCCGTTGGTCATGCTTTGAGGTGCTGACTCCGACGCTGTGCGTTAAGAGCTTTGCCCTCTTCTCTGGTTCAACAGAAGCAATCATGAATGGTTGGGTTGAGAATATGATTACGGTCAGAATTGTTGCCATGCCAACGGAGCCCAGTACCACGGTGTGTCCTGGTGCTATGACTTCTTCAGCACAGCACGTGAAACAAAAGAAGAGTATTGTTGGTCAGGATATCTGGCAAAGGATAGATGTCAGTACGTGTGTGTCAGGTTTCTGAGATCATTATGTGAGCATAGACACATTTATTTATTTACATGATGCTTCTTTACAGAGAAACTTACAGCATTTAGCTACCTATAATGACTTATCCATTTAAACAGCTGAGTAATTTTTAACGGTATCAATTTACGATAAGTACTTTGATCAAAAGAATACAGCGAGAGGTGGGATTTGAACCTGTATCCTTTGCATGGCTGCTGCCAGGTCTAACCACTATACCCTCAATACCCACATAATGCATACCTGAAAGAGCACTATGAGCAGGGGAAGGTTGCATGTCTAGTTTACAGGGGTAAACGGGTGTCAAACGTGCACTGAGCTTTGGCCCACCTTGACGAGGAGGCGCATGATGCCGGTGGCTTTGGAAGACAGGTAGTACCAGAAGGTCAGCTTACAGGTGGGGCTGGATTTCTTCCACACAGAGCTCTTCATGTGAGCCTTGTCGCCTCTTAGGCCTATGGGTGTGGCCTGCAGGTAGACAAAGTGACCTGGGAGGGGGCAGGTGTGAGACAGGAGGACTGGTCAGACCCCTTTGACCCCTGCAAGATGAACAGAAGATTACACCATGCTGTGAAGCAGTTGGTGTAGTAGGTTGTGGAACCAAAGGTTAGAGGTTTGAATCTTACCTCCAGCTCTAGTACCCTAGATCAAAGCACTTACCCTAAATTGTCCCTGTAAAGTGACCCAGTTGTATAAATGGGTAAATAATTGTAGGAACAGTATGAGTTGCTTTGGAAACAAGAGTCAGCAAAGTGAATAAATTTAAAGATAAAAATTACTGCAGGACTAGGAGGTATCACATACCAGCTGTAGAGCTTATCAAAGTGAGTGTCAGTACAAACAGGGTATTTGACTAAACTCCACTGTGGAGTAAAAGTGGGTAAAAAGTGTGAAAAATACTGTGAACAAGTGATTAAATCACTCTGGATGTATTTTTTCTGTCTTTAGAGCAAATGAAGATTTAAATGTAACTGATTCCATGGCAACAAAAGCTCACTGAATGATGTATCTATACAATTTAACTTTTGAGATAATCATGACTCCACAGATAGCTGTCTCTAAAACTTTTAACATTTAATTTGCATGTTAATAAAAAAATTGGAAGAAAGGAAATTGATTTCTCTGCCCTTGTGGGAGGCTTAAATTGGTTGAACGTTGCCCGTATATTTTCCATTGCAGCTACGTTACTGGACATTTGAATTGATTTAATTTAAACATAATTAAGAATTATCATCCAAGATATAGGTTCCTTCACTACCGGAACACAAATTTAATTTTTTTTTTTTTTTTTTTCCAACAGCGGTTCTTGGAGTTGGATGGGAGCTGAAAGAATCTCGCACTGTGTTTGATGTTGGCTTTTTGGAATGAAGGATCACGCGGCCACATCAAACAGGGAGCACTAGGGTCCACCTGCGTCTCTAAGGTTCATAAATTGTTTAAGTCATAATCTGCTTTTGTGTTGCTGGCAGGATGAGTCCAGTTTCATGAGGAAATCAGGGTAAGGTGAGGATTTAGTTCCGCACCACAAAGTTACCTTCAGGTGCTCCGTTCCCTCCCAGCTGCTCTTCCCACTTTCTGCTCAAGGTTTGTGAGTGTTTCTTAAAACATCCAACGAACAAAAACACTGAGGGGTGACTTTTTCTCCCCGAATGGGGCAGAACGGGTACTGCAAGTTCCTTACACTTTCATTTATTTATTTAGCAGATGCTTTCTTCCAAAGCAGGATGGCTGGTAGTGTCACGGTTGAAGCAGGTGTCAAGTAATGAGCTGTGCCTCACGCCCTGTGTTGCCAGGTTAGAGTTAGGCTCCGGCTCACCGCAACCCAGCTTGGGACAAGCGGTTGTAGACATTGTGTGTGTGTGTGTGTGTGTGTGATGAGCTGTGCCTTTTTTTTTTTACTATTTTTCTGGAACTGATGATTTTAGGACGGATCTTTGCTATGACTTGCTTTTTCCCAGACAGACCTTCATTCTTAGCAAATACCTTAAATAGAAGGTGCAGCTGGTGTAATACTGGTTAAAGTCATCAGCTGGCACTCACAGAACTCAGGTTTGAATCCCTCCTCTGTAGTCCCTGATAAAAATTTAATTAAATAAAAATTACCCAGCTGTGTGAATGGATAAGTAAGAAACTTAACGATGCAAGTTTCTCTGGAGAAAAGGGTCAGGTAAATTGTAAGATATTGTTTTACAGAAGTGAGGGGTGCGGTGGCGCAGTGGGTTGAACCACAGTCCTGCTCTCCGGTGGGTCTGGGGTTCGAGTCCCGCTTGGGGTGCCTTGCGACGGACTGGCGTCCTGTCCTGGGTGTGTCCCCTCCCCCTCCGGCCTTACGCCCTGTGTTGCCGGGTTAGGCTCCGGTTACCCGTGACCCCGTATGGGACAAGCGGTTCAGAAACTGTGTGTGTGTTTTACAAAACGCTTTGTATAGCTGGACTTTTAAAGAACTTTCCTCTTGTTTAAAAGTCACTACCTTTGGGTTAAAAAATCCCAGCTCGTCAACACGTACACCCCCTGTTGGGTCGAGCGGAGTGCCTTACCGTTCTCAGTCTGTAATGTGTGGTCCACGGGAGGCTGGAAGCTCTGGGCGGAGCCTGTGCCCAGAGACCAGTCAAAGCTGTCAGCCTGGGAGTTCTTCCAGCCACAGCGGCCGCTCTCAAAGGTGCAGGAAGTGCCGCAGTTGGCCTCGTCGGACCCGTCACCACAGTCATCCACGAAGTTACAGCTCTTCTCTGGCTGGAAGCAATGGCCGTTCCCACAGCCCAGGTATCCTCGGGGGCAGGAGTCTGTGGAAAGTGGAGATGCAGACACACATAGATGTGGGAAGGACACTCATCCAACAGGAAGTACCTTGAAGGTCCAACCAACAGTGATTGGAAGAGGAAACACGGGGAGTTCCATATCTCCATTAACCAAATGCTTCCCGGGCACACATTAGGGCCATTAGTGCATCGAATGGGTTGGTGGGCATATTCGCACGGGGGCCATCTGGACGCACAGGAGTTAAAGAGTATAACTATGGTCTGAATTGGTATGTTCATATGTGAACAAGCACCCACAACAGCAGGAAAATTAATGTCTCCCAAAGAGCCACAATCCATCATTCCTTGCACAGCACTACTTCAAGGTTCTGTAGTACTGCATGGATGGAGTGTCAAAGTGGCATGTGAGAAAATGATCAAAATATACATTTTGAAATATACATACACAAATATTCGTAGACATACTGTACTTATAGATACGCATACGCAAAATTAAAGAATTACTGCTCATAATGTAGTACATTAACAAACACAGTGAATTTTAAGACAGAACAGAAATAGACAAGATGAGCTTCTTCTGTTTAATACATCCCAAAATTAATATAGGTAGACGCAGTATATACTGCAAATCCATGTGAACCCCATTACCTTGAGAACTCAAAGCAGATCCGTGAGAAAAAGGCATTTTGGGGGGGCAGGAAAGGCGGAGGTGAACCATGACAAATGGGCTTGTCCCCATAATCGGGGGAAGAAAAGGAGAAATGCCCCACTAATCCCTTTGTCCTCATTAAAATTTCAGAATACCACATTTTCCCTGAAGATCAGGAAGCTGCATGCTTCCTCCCATGTCAGCCAGTTCAGAATCCTGCACACCCGTGTGTGTGTGTGTGTGTGTGTGTGATCACCCCCCAACAGCAGGTGTGTCTTCAGGATGCTAGAGGCCACAGGTGTCAGTTCACTAATCCTAACACATGGAGTGTAAAAGGAGATAATCCTGGGAGATGTATGGATCTTCTCATGATACTCCTTATTGGAAGCAACAACCCAGGAGTTGACTTCATCAGAAGACCCTGTCAAGTCCATCAAGTGACATCTAAAGAGTTCCTGGTTCCTTTGCGTGGTCTACGTCTCCAACCTCACCAGTACATTTCAAATTTGGGTCTCTTTATAGCCCTACAACCAGAGACTGTCTCCATACCATGTTTCTTATTTTCTTGAGAGGTCTGATTAAAGTAATCTTACAGACCTCATGGACTTGCTCACAATTAGTTTTAGCAGTTGAATTTTGGTCTTTCTTCACTGACACACAGTATCTAGTCTAAAGTTTTAATACACTTGCTGGAACCTCATCAGTTTCAGACATCGTCCACTTTCCTTCTTCTCCTGATAGCTCTTACACAACCTTGAGGTATATTTAGGATCTTTATTGTGCTGGAGAACAAAGGGCTGTCCAACTAGCTGTAACTCTGAAAGAACGGCCCGCATCTAAAGTATCTTTGACAGCCGTGCTGGATGAGATCACCATGGACTTGGTAAATGTGAAAAACCCTGGAAAACTCCTCTGGGTTGAAGTCTGTGTCTGCTTAGCTAACCTTGTCGCATCCTTAGCCTTATTGGTACCAGCGCCACTGAACACCATTCTTGACTCCCATGTCTCTTTCTGCGTACCGCTTTGTTTCAGTATTTGGGCTAGAATGCTACCTTGCCTCTAGTCTTTCTATTGTGAGGTAGGGAAATTATAGCTAAAGAGGCAATCCACGCTCTTGTTATTACACCCTAATGGTCCATTTATGTCTGTCCTAAATTTGATAGGTGAACAAGCGCTGATCATGCAGTAGACTTCATGCAGTCTTTTCTGCATAAATACTTGTTTTAGTTGGGGGCACCCTGAAGCACTTAGTGACTTCCTGCTGCTGGGATTATTCTGTTTCACGTTTTTGCTGACCCTTGACTGAGTCAAGAAAATATTTTACTTAATTAGTTGAAGGGGTTATTGTTTTATTCCACAAAACAAAGCAACCCCACACAATGACTCTGCCACCGCCATGCTGGAACGTGACAACCACACAGGCACAACTCATGTGCTCATCCTATCTGACTCTTAAAAATATTCATCATTTTGACCCATATTTTTCACATTTTTACTCACTGGTCCAGAACACAGATTTCCACTCCTCCGACACCCAGTTTATGTGTTTTCTGGATCACTCCAGTCTGCTTTCATGCAAGCGTACTCAGACTTTACTGTGGCACTACAAACTTCTTCTTAGGGGTAAAGCATATAACCTGATTAATAACTGATATTGGTTATTTACTAAAACCAGCCCACTGCAGACATTTCATTCCCCAGTGAGTTTTCATTAAACCCTGAATCAGAGATTTGCCAGTTTGTTCTCTATGGGGTCTCCTGTACCTCATAGAAGAGAGCCTTGCCTTTGTCATTCATCACTATCCCACCATCACCGTCCCATTTCCCGGCACACAATCCACTCAATCTCAAGGGCAGCTGGGCCAGGCATCTGAAGCCAGATTACGAAATGAATCACAGTGTTGAGCAGACTCACGAGCAACTGGGGTCAGTGGGTTGACGGTTTCTTTTAATCAGTGGGAAAAGACAAATGAAATACTTAGAGGTTGTGCTCTCTGAGACAATGCTGAAAAGGAATGGCACTGGATCAGACAGATGAACCCAAGTCAGCACAATTCAATTCTCAGATCAGCTGTAACGTACCGCCTTTAAAGAAACTAACATGTTTTTATATGCCAAGTTACGGAACAGCTACTCAGGGCATGGAACTGCAAGAGCCTGGGACCACTGGAGTCTGACCAGCAGTGCAGGTTATCAAAGTAGAACCTGCAGCTGGCTGAAGGAATGGACTCCTTCGTGTGGCAATGATGCGCAGACTGGGGGATCATTAAAAGTAAATGAGGGGTCCCTTGGGAGGATTTTACCGAAGGGAGTGTGACAAGGGTCTCAAGGGTCCCAGAGAGAGGTATTGTTGCGTCTATGGCCAAATGCATTCCTCCAGAGAGGGGTTGCTGTTGCCATGGTCACCAATCCCTTTGAGTGGACCCTGGGGGATGGAGGGGTACTACTCATCTCCCTACTATTGTATACCCATTTGTGTATGAGAGAATGTGTGTGTGTGTGTGGGGGGGGGGGCAATCTGTATGAGAATGCATTAGTCATCTCTATAACAGTAAAACAGAATATTGTGTATTTCAGTGTGTGTTCAGATTATTGTCTCTCAGGGTATGGAAATGCAGTGTTATAATACATACAAAATATAGTGCACTGTGTATTAGTCATTTCTATAGGACTATTGTTTAAAATGGATACGAATATTATGTGTTTTAGTGTGTGTTCACCTCACTGTCTTCCAGTGTATAGTGTGTCTATGCATGTCGGCCTGCGACTTATTTCAATACCACCACACAGAAGGGGACTACATTGCGTGTGTGTGTGTGTGTGTGTGTCTGTCTGTCCATGACTTAATTTATTTGTTGGAATCTGTGACTGACATATAAACATTCAAGATGAGATACTCCAAATCCATTGGCCCACACTCTCCTAAAGGTCTTTAACAGACCCCTAAAAATTAAGTATGCCCAAGGCTATGGATGCATACCTGGATATCCCACAGTCCTTTACAGGCCCGGAAAACAAACACCAATCTGCAATTCTGTGGCCTAAAGGAGACATTTTTGCCTTACCATTCCACTCAATCATATAGAGAAAGATCCAGACCAAATAACTGCCTTGGTGATTTCATTTTTCATCAGCGCTGTGGTGTGTGACAGATAACTGGAGGTCTAATAGTACATCCTCATTGTGGCCGGAGCAACATTAAGCATGAATATCGCTGAGTCTTAGTGTATCTATTAATAGCAGTATTATGAGCGTATTTCCACTGCCCAGCATTCTGCTTTTTTCTAGAAACAAACAAATTTGAAGGCAACATGATGGACATGTTATGGGGAGATGTTTTATCCATCTTTGAGATTTGCATTAAACGATTTGAGTTTGGCTCTGCTGGGAGCAGTGCTTTGAGGAGTCTGGGCTTTGTGTGTGTGTGTGTGTGTGTGTGTGTGTGTGTGTGTGTGTGTGTGTGTGTGTGTGTGTGTCTTGGTGGTGGACATGGAAAAGGAATTTCAAAGAAGGTGAATATGCACAGGTTTTGGAGTGAACACATGACCTGCAGATCACCAGGGTTGTCGTGCAACTGCCAACACTCATTTCTTCTTCAAACCCTACAGAGTAATCTGGGGTAAAGGTGAGTAACTGAAAGGAATTAATTCATTTACTCTAAAGGGGACTTCAGCCCTTGAAGTGGCATACTGCACACAACAGACCTAAGAAGCTTGCGAGGCAAAAAGAACGATGGGGTTATGAAATATTTCTGAGGGGGGTGAAGGTACGGTGGCCTTCAAGTACAAACTGCATGAAAGTTGGGCAAAAGACAAGCTCCTGCCAAGGAAATCACACTATTTCTGGGACAGCATTTCCTCTTAGAGCAAAATTTGAAATCTTATCTTTCCAGCAAAGCAGCTTACAATGAGCTTTGTACACCAAGCGACTTACACTGATTTATCCATTTATACAACTGAATAATTTTTACTGTATCCAATCAGGGTTAGTACCTTTATCAAGGGCACAACAGCAGGAAAGGAGATTTGAATCCAGGTCCTCTGAGTGTAAGAGAACAACTCCAACCAAAATGCCACCTGCTGGCCAACAAGCTTGGCAAACTGATGCTGACAGTCACTGTCATCAAAAAAACAACTGTGATCTGAAAAAAAATGTCTTAGAGATTTTTTCCTGTAGACAATAGTAACTGTAACAAATGATTTTAGATGTGTTTCTTACATAGTGTGTGTACAGGTCAAATTTATTGTTGTAATCAAAACATATGCATATGCACACACACACACACACACACACACACACGCATGCACGCGCACACACACGCACGCATTTTCTGAACCGCTTGTCCCATACGGGGTCGCGGGGAACCGGAGCCTACCTGGCAACTCAGGGCGTAAGGCCGGAGAGGGAGGGGACACACCCAGGATGGGACGCCAGTCCATCGCAAGGCACCCCAAGCGGGACTCGAACCCCAGACCCACTGGAGAGCAGGAGCAGGTCCAACCCACTGCACCACCGCGCCCCCTCCTTTACATTACATTTACATTTATTTATTTAGCAGACATTTTTCTCCAAAGTGACTTCCAATGTACTCTGTGTAGTGTTATGAGCCCACACACCTTATTCATCAAGGTGACTTACGCTGCTAGATACACTACTTACAATGGGTCACTCAAAACACATTCCTTTCAGTAAACAGCACATGAAACTGACCCAGTGGGTGGCACAGGGGTGACAGCTATTGCCTTGGAGTCAAGGGACCAGGGCTCAAACGGCTTGCTGTAATACCTTTGGTGATATAATAAAATTACACACAAATATAAATGGGTATATCATTGTAAGTAGCTCAGTGTAAAAATAATTAGTATGATCTCCTCATATCTGTGTGGGTCACAAGAGTGGTCTGGTTTCCTCCCACAGTCCAAAGGCATGTAGTTCAGGTAAACTGGTGACACAAATTTGTGTGTGGTGTGTGTGGGTGTGTGTTTGTGATTGTGAGGCTGTGTGGCTACCCTGTGATGGACTGCTGCCTCTTCCAGGGTAAACCTCCCCATAGCCTTGCTTGCA